>NC_073645.1:50915000-51255000 GCF_029407905.1 Bubalus kerabau | reverse complement strand
CAAGGTCGTTTCCTGGGAGCACGTCCCACCACAGGGCATTGCTTAGAAACCAAGAGCTCCTCAAGGCACGCAAACATCTACTGAGAGAATGAGTGGTTTGAGAAAAAGATGAAAAACGTCAATCCAAGCCACTGCCCTATGAACGAAAGGTCTAAATTTTGGTTTAAGAACTCTGTCAAATTTCTAAAAAAGGTGACGTAAACAGTACTCAAAGCCTTGACGTGCAGCGTGCCACAGGATCTAGGGGTTTGTTAACGCCAAAGAGAGGATGCTGTGGAACAGTCTCAGAAATGGCACCGTAAGAGGTTAAGCCCTGAGTCCCTTTAAAAGCTGCAGAATCGGTCAGTTCTGCGGGAGTGTGGAAGAAACTGGTGTGCGGGTGCCCTTCTCTGGAGCTGAGCGGTCAGGGGCTGCAGGCGGCCCCACGGCGCGGAGCGGGCGGCGGCCCGGCTCCTCCTGGGAGGGAGGCGCTGCCGCGCACGCCCAGCCGCTGGCCGCCCCCTGTGCAGCATGCCTGTGTGCCGGGGCCGCTCAAACGGGCTCTCTGCCTTTGAACCCTTCCCCCTGGATCTGCCAGCCCCAGGAGAGACACTGGCACATCAAGACCATGAAACTCAAAACCTCTGCCACTCAAGAGTGCTGCTTCTTTTCATGTTTTAAACATCTGACTTCCCCAAACTGCTCACTCCAGTTTTCCTCCTTGAATCAAATCCCCTGTCCTCTAGGAGATCTCTGACCAGCCAGGGCTGGCTCCTCCATGGCAAACGCCTGCCCTGGAGTAGGGGACGCCTGACCCTGGGTGGTCCCAAGTCAGCCTCAGGTGCAGAAGGGCCGGGAGAAAACAAGACAGGGCCACCTGGTTTTCAAACACATTTCTATTTGGCTACAAATCCTCTTTTCTGTCCATAAGTCATCAAGAAAGATGGAGCTAGAGGCGTCTCTCAGCCTTCTGCTAGATCTGACCGCAACTGTAGGCCATAATCAGCATGGCAACACGCTTTCGGATGCTCTCCTGCCAATGTGGGAGCCGCTGACCCAGGGATCTCAGGGCTAGTGCTCATCTATGGATGTTCAGGAAATGTGAAGGCACCGCTGGCTTCACAGCAACTAGGGAACACCACTGGCATTTAGCGAGGCAACGGTCAGCACAAAGACGAGCGTGTCTCAAATGCCAGGGTGTCTCCTGCTGAAAAACTCTCAAGCCAGCTCCGCTGACTCTGCTGAGCTCACAGGCAGTTATAAATTACTTGCAATCCCATCAACCAGAGATAACCACTGTTGACTGAACATGTTCCTTTCAGTCTTTTAATCATTTTAATTTTCTTTGGATAAATTCAGGTAGGATGTTTATAATAAGGATCTTCCTTTATTATAAAGATTCTTGAAAACATTTTTTTTTAAATGCAGAATATTTCCACATTAAGTGGATTAAGTCTTGGTTTACTTAAAAACTTCCCACTGTCTGTGGGGGCATTTGGATTATCTATTTTTATTTCTGTAATCTTGGTTTATCACAGAGATAAAGCATTTGTGCCTCCTCCCCCCTGCCCATCTGTGGCTGTGTGAGGAAGCCCGCACAGAACTATTTAAGCGCTGCATTTTAATCAAGGGCTCTGTATTCTGGGAAACACCCTCTGAGTGGAAAGGCTCTGATTCCATTGCTGGCTGATACTGCTCCTGTCCAACAAGGGTTCTCATCATCTATTAATGGACTATTCTTCAAAAGTGGCCCTACCAGAATGAAGAGCAGAGTGCCTAGGAGGAAATAAGCCTTCATTTGTCTTGCAAATTAAACTCTATTAACCCCACAGGCTGCTCCTTGAACATGCTTCTAATATTAGTTACGCTGCATACATTATGTAGATTTCATGTTTTCAGCGTTATATTAGATGCAAAATGTTTTAAAATTCTAGAATGTTTCTAAAACCAACCAAAAGAATTCTAATACGCAGGGAGTTGGGAGAAAGAACATGTGAGTTTAATTCTAAGGCTGATGCTCAATTATACAGATGATAATGGTCAACTAAATATCAAAAAAATCAAAGAAAATAGCCCAGGGAGTCACTCTATCTACTTAATTTTTTCCCCAAAAGACTAATCAGGCACATAGAGGACACTATGTTAGTTTGAAATTTCTAGTTTTGTTCTTGTGAAATGTGACCTAAAAGCGAGTCTGAAATCCAGACTTTACCACTTTCTCTTGAAGAAATTACATCATCGCTACCTTCTTACACAATTATCTATTTTCAAGTGATGAACTGATGGAAGAGCTGTGGAAAACTCATAAAACTGGAACTTTTCCATACAATTGTGAGAATAGTTTTTCAGCCTACAAAAGCCCTGCTGAGACTCTGACTGGGGCTGAATTAAATCCACTGCCCAGTATGGGAAGAACTGGACATCCTAACCACACTGAGTTTTCTGATCTAAGACCACAGACAGTCTTTCCTATCACTAAGAAATCATTTTATTTATTTCCTTTCTTTAGGGTTCTTTAATGTTCAGCATACATATCCTGAAAATGTCAACAGAAATCTATTTCATGGGTTTGTGTTTTGTTTTGTTTTTTGTCTTGTAAATGAAACTAATTTTAAAATTTGCAATATTCATTGTTAGTATATGGAAATACAGTTAGTTGTAGATAATCCTGTCTTCTATAGAGACAGTTTTATTTCTTCCTTTTCCAAAATGTATGTGTGATTGTCCTCGCTGTAGTGGACTGGCCAGAACCTACAGCTGAATAGTTGGCCTCCTTGCCTGGACTCTGATTTTGGAGGGAAAGCAGTCAGATCTTCATCATTAGATAGGCTGCAGGTATGGGGGCCATTTTTTAAAAAAACAGGTTAAGAAATTTCTTTATATACATCTGTTGAGATGATCATAGCTTATTTTCTTTCTCTTTTCTGCTGACACGATGAACTGACTGACTTTAAGTACTGAACAGTGCACCTTCATAGGATAAGCAACCTGGTCACGCCGCATCGTGCTTTTTGCACACTGTAGATTCAATCTGCTAAGATTCTTGAGGACTTTCACATCTGTGTCGTTGAGGAATTTTTTTAATGACTTCATCTGGTTGTTGTGTCAAGTAATGCTGGCACCAAAAAGTGACTTGGAAAGTCCTCTTTCCTTGTGTACTTCTTGGAGAACTGATATAATTTCTTCTATAAATGGTTGGTAGATTTCATCAGTGAAGCTGGCTGGACTTGAATTTTCCTTTATGGGAAAATTTCTACTTTGTCAATTAGTATAATAGATGTAAGACTATTTAGGCTATTTCTTCTTGAGTGAGCATTTATTTGTCCCTTTCGAAAAAGTAGTCTATCTCAGGAGTGAAATGTCTACTGTTGTTCACGCCACATACTTCTTATCTTCTCAAGCTGGGAGGATTTGTCAGTGTCCTCCTTCATTAACACTGTTAATTTGAGTCTTTTTCCTTTGCTCTGACTAGGGTTTCTTGGTTTTACTAATAAATTTAAAAGAATCAGCTCTAGGTTCATGGGTATTTTCCACTGTCACTCTGTTTTCAGTTTCATCCATCTCCGTTCTTATCTCTATTACTCCTTCCTTCCGTTTGCCTTCACTTTGATTTGCTCTTATTTTCCTGGGTTCTTAAAGTTTAGATCATTGTTTTGAGATCTTTTCCCCCTAATTTAAATATTTAATGCTATCAATTTCCCTCAAAGAACAGTATTAGCTACACAAATCCCAACAGTGGAGCCTGGTGGGCTGCCGTCTCTGGGGTCGCACAGAGTCGGACACGACTGAAGCGACTTAGCAGCAGCAGTAGCAGAGCTTTTTATAGGTTTTCCCCATGATGACTTCTCTGTACAGTGAGTTAATTTCAAATAATTTGGATTTTCACCTATCTTTATTACTAATAATTTAATCCCATTGTTGTGAGAGAAGATTTTACACAATTTAAATACTTCAAAATATACTCAGATTGCGTTACAGCTCGGAATACGGCCCATGTTAGAAATGATCCATGTGATGCACATCTCCACTGCTGGTCATATTCTTTGGTATTCATCCAATATTCCCACAGTCACTTCAGATTTCTCTTTATTAGTGTTCTTATGGTATATATCTTTAACCTTTCTTGTACCTTTAGCTCTGTCTTCCTATTAAGTAGATTCTTCCGGACAGCACAGATTTGGGTCTTGATATTTCTCTCCCAGTTTTATAATTTGTTTCGTAACTGGTACACGTAGACCACCACAATTAATGTAACTATTGGTGTGGCTAGACTAACCTGAGCCGTCTTTAGTTCTTCAGTGTGCATGCTAGTTCCCTGTGTCTTGTTCCTTTTTTCTCTTTGATGCTTGACTTTGGACAGACAGTCACAATATGGTCAGAGATAAGTCCTGTCCCACAGAAAGCTTGATTTGGGGCCTATTTATAAACATCTTTACTGAGGCCCAAGAGATCTGGTGGAGGTGGCAGCACAAGACTCACAAAGACCTTGCTGGCAGTCAGGAGTACACACGTCAAATCACAAACCTGCAGGCGCCTCTTTCAACACCCAGCTCTGGTTGTCCCATACAACTGCTGTCAATATGTGCTGGTAAGGAAGCAGAAGAGGTAAACACACTATACACCTGGGAAAGCCACCAAAGTCAAGGAGGGTGACCAGGACTCACGCTCCCTCTTTCATCAGGCTGCAGTGTCAAATAACCTGAGAGGTGGGTATTACTCCAACAGGAGAATTAGGAATGAAAACCAAAGGCTCAGAAAGGTTATAAAGCACGTCCAGTAAGTACAATGTTTGTTCTAGAGTAGCACAAAGTATTCTCTTAAAGTTATTAATTCTTAGTCAAATTATTTCTTAAAAGAAAACAAGAAGCAGTTGATTTTATTCAGCAACATTATTATCCTGGGGAACATTCCAGTGAATCACACTGTCAATGGTTTCCACAGTAGTAAGCATTTATGAAAAGAAACGTTCTTAAGCCCTTCTTTCTTTTGTCAATTAAGCCTGGATGGGCTGACTGAGCACCTACCCAGGTCATGTCTTAATCTACCTCACAGGATAGCTAAAGGAAAAGACAGGCAAAGTCATGATTATTGACTGTTCAAAGAATACTACAGCAAAAAATTGAAAATATTCCTATTCACATACACTGATCCATATGAAAGGTGGGGAAGAATTATTTGCTTCAGGTGCTTATTTGGCTTTTAAATTCATCCAGTAATGTCCAAACACAAGCGAATATCTAGGTTAAATTAATAAAAAGTGATCCTTAGTATCAAGGATGAAAATGTGCATTTGTGTTAATTCTTATATTGTGATTTATTTAATCTACAGGTCTAGAGAGACACTGAGTTGATGTAAATTGCTTTCTTTTCAACTACAGCAATCAACAAATGCACATTTGCCTGATGTAGATAACCCTTAACCTGCTAGAAGACTTGAAGAATGCCCCTCAACTTAAAGCATTTTTCCTCCATCGTTCTTAACATGACGACAGGTCGAGGACATGACTAAACAACTCAAACCAGCAAATGCATAAAGCAGCCTATTTTGAGTGAGTTGATGTGCTAGAGAAAACTGGAGGGATTAGAAGGTGTGATAAGATGTAGAATGTTTACTTTGGTTGAAACCTGACTTACCAACTTAACTGAAAAATGTAGAACCATATATTGATCAACTATAAAGTACACACTACTTTTAAGTACACCTGGAACATTTAGAAAACCAAAATAGAACACATGCTAAGAGACAAAATAAATCTAAGCAAGTGTTAATGAAATCACACAGAACAGGTTGTCTGATCAGGAGAATTAGACTAGAAATAATACAAAGATAATTAGAAAAAAATCCATATATTTAGAAACTACACATGGGTCAAAAAAGAAAGAAGGAAATCTTTAAACTATTGTAAGCAAAAAACAGTGCAATATACAAAAACTTGCAGAATGCAGCTAAAGCAGTATTTAGCAGGAAATTTATAGCTTTAAAGGACTGTATATGAAAAGAAAAAGATGAACAATCAAAGCTGTAATCTTCTAAGTAGCTACAAAAAAGTAACAAATTGGACGTTAGGGGGTTTAAAAGGTGGAGATAATTTTTGAAAGAGTAAAATCAATAAAGCAGAAGCAGAAAAAAAAAATAAACTGTGAAAATTCAAAGGAGAAGTTGCCTTTGTTTTAAAATATTAGTAAAATGGATAAGCCTCTTCCTGGATCCATCCCCACCCAATCCCCTTGGTGAGAAAGAGGAAGGGGAAGGGAGAGAGAGGAGGAGAGTGGATCACTACCCTTATTCTCAGATGTTTCAGACACTGAAAAGAAAATAAGAATATTATGAACAGTTTTTGCAAATAAATACTTTAACTGAAAGGGGCAATTCGGTGAACAATATAAATTACAAGAACTGATTCAAGAAGAAAAAGAAAACATAAATAAATAGCTCTAATTGAAGAATTTGACTCTGCAATTAGAAACCTTCCCCCAAGGAAATTTCAAGCTCAGAGGAATGAAAGGCAAATTCATTCAAATAACAGAACCATACAAATGGAAATCAGATGCAGTCTCTCAAAGAACAGAAAAGATGAAACACTTCCCATCATGTTCCCGCTATACTCCTGACATCCACTCCTGGAAAAACGCATTGAAAAAAGAAATTACAAGTCAACAGCTTTCATAACTGTGACACAGAAATCCCAACAAAAAATTAACAAATCAATGTCCACACATACAAAGATAATAAATCACAACTAAGTGGGCTTCCCTGGTGGCTCAGTGGTAAAAAAAAAATCTGCCTGCAATGCAGGGGATGTAGGTTTGATCCCTGGGTCAGTAAGATCACCTGAACTGGAAAATGGCAATCCACTCCAGTATTCTTGCCTGGGAAATCCCACTGTCAGAGGAGCCTGGTGGGCAAGTCCATGGGGTCACAAGAGAGTCAGGTATGACTTAGCAATTAAAGAACAACAAAGTTGCTTTGTTATAGAACTGAAAAAAACAATTTAGCACTTAAATATAATTCAGTATAGTAACCAAGGATAAACAAAAGTCAGTGCAGAAGAAAGATCTGATAAATTCATCAATACATATTCACAATAAATGCTCTCAGCAAATTAGAGAAACTTCCTTATTCTGATAAAGGTTACCTACTTTAAAAATCTCAAGAGTTTAAACCCAAATGGTGAGATATTGAGTGATTTTTTTCCCCTGAAGTCATAAACAAGACAAAGATGTCTATGCTGCTGCTGCTGCTAAGTTGCTTCAGTCGTGTCCGACTCTGCGACCCCATAGACGGCAGCCCACCAGGCTTCCCCGTCCATGGGATTCTCCAGGCAAGAACACTGGAGTGGGTTGCCATTTCCTTCTCCAATGCATGAAAGTGAAAAGTGAAAGTGAAGTCGCTCAGTCGTGTCCGACTCTAGCGACCCCATGGACTGCAGCCTACCAGGCTCCTCCGTCCATGGGATTTTCCAGGCAAAGTACTGGAGTGGGTTGCCACTGCCTTCTCCAAAAGATGGCTATCAGATCAGATCAGATCAGATCAGTCGCTCAGTCGTGTCCGACTCTTTGCGACCCCATGAATCGCAGCACGCCAGGCCTCCCTGTCCATCACCAGCTCCCGGAGCTCACTCAGACTCATCTCCATCGAGTCAGTGATGCCATCCAGCCATTTCATCCTCTGTCCTCCCCTTCTCCTCTTGCCCCCAATCCCTCCCAGCATCAGAGTCTTTTCCAATGAGTCAACTCTTCGCATGAGGTGGCCCAAGTACTGGAGTTTCAGCTTTAGCAGCATTCCTTCCAAAGAAATCCCAGGGCTGATCTCCTTCAGAATGGACTGGTTGGATCTCCTTGCAGTCCAAGGGACTCTCAAGAGTCTTCTCCAACACCACAGTTCAAAAGCATCAGTTCTTCGGCGCTCAGCCTTCTTCACAGTCCAACTCTCACATCCATACATGACCATAGGAAAAACCACAGCCTTGACTAGACGAACCTTTGTTGGCAAAGTAATGTCTCTGCTTTTGAATATGCTGTCTAGGTTGGTTATAACTTTCCTTCCAAGGAGTAAACGTCTTTTAATTTCATGGCTGCAGTCACCATCTGCAGTGATTTTGGAGCCCAGAAAAATAAAGTCTGACACTGTTTCCACTGTTTCCCCATCTATTTCCCATGAAGTGATGGGACCGGATGCCATGATCTTTGTTTTCTGAATGTTTATACTCAACCTTATTCAACACTGTACACAGATGAAGTAAATGTGTATATAGACAACCCAAAAGAACATACAAAAATAGAATAAGTACAACTGGAGATTGTTAAGGAAAATAACAATACCATTTATGATAGCAATGGGGAAGGGCGTGGCAACCCACTCCAGTGTTCTTGCCTGGAGAATCCATGGACAGAGGAGCCCGGCAGGCTGCAGTCCATGGTGCTGCAAAGAGTCGGACACAACTGAAGCGATTTAGCATACCATGGTAGCAACTATATAAAATACATCGGAGTGCACTTTAAATAAATAGTGTACAAGGCTTTTACATAAAAATTTCATTGACATAAATTGAAGAAATGAGGCACATATCACATTACTTAACTGTAAGATATTACTGTTGTTGAATTACCCTCCAATTACCTGTGGAATCAATGTAATCCTAATCAAATTTCCAAGAGGCTTTTTGCGAGAATTTTGTTTTAATTACTAACAAGTCAATTATAAAATCTGTATGGAAATTCAAAGAACCTAGGATAGCCATAACAATAATAATAATAATAATAAAAGAACAAACTTCAAGAACTCACAATACCTCATTTCAAACTTGTAGGGTGATGCTTCAAGAATCATGATAGTATACTACTGATGTAGGAATACAAGATTAAGCAAACAGAACAGAGAATCCAGAAATAAACACACAGATACAGCGTCTATTGATTTTTGACAAAAGCAATCTAATGGGAAAAAGAAAGTTGATAGAACCACTGGATAAACGTATATAGAAAAAAGAAGAGAAACTTGACTCCCTATATCACATCATGTTCAGAAGTAAATTTTACAAGGGTTAAAGGCCAATGCATGAAAGGTGGTATAAAAATTCTGGGAAAAAAAAAAAAAAAAAAGCAGCTTAGAACAGGCAAGATTTTATAAATGGGCAGAAAGACTAAGAATAAACACCAGGCTTATGAAAAGCTGCTCAATATCATTATTCATTAAAAAATTAAAACCAAAGGATACTTCTCCATAGCAATAAAATACCTAAAGCTAAAAAAGACCAACAATACCAAATACTGACGCAAAGAGAATTCTCATATCTTGAAGGCACGCGTTTTTGGGAAAATGGCAGTATCTACTAAAGCTGAACAGTAACCCACTGGAACAGTAATTTCATTCCTGCAGAAAATCAGTCAGGGCATAATTTAACTAACACTACAAATCAACTGGTTATAACCGCCATTTATAGACTACTTCATCCAACAACAGCAGAATATACATTCTTTCCAAACTCCCATGTAAGATTCAACAAGACAGACCACATTCTGAGCCATAAGACATACCTTAACAAATTTAAAATAGAAATCATACAATGTCAGTTCTCAGATCATAAGGGAATTAAACTAGAAATCAATAACAGAAAGAAAACTGAACATCCCACCCAAAATATTTAGAGAATAAACACACTTCTAACTAATACACGGGTCAAAGATAAAACTTCAAGATAAAGTTTAAACTACTTTGAAATAAATGAGAACAGAAACACAACTTACTGAAATTTGTTGGATGCAGTGAAAGTAGTGCATAGAGGGAAATTTATAACAATGATGCATATATTAGAAAACAAGATCTATCTAAAACCAATAATCTAAGTTTACACCCTAGGAAACTCAAGAAAAACAGCAAATCAAAACCAAAGTAAATGGAAGAATAATTAGACCATAAATCAATAAAGAAAAATGAACAAAACCAAAAGCTGGTTCTTGGTAAAGATCAATAAAATTGACAGGCCTCTGCCAAGCTAAGAATTAAAGATAGAAGACAAAAACTACTTATTTCAGAAATGAAATATGGGACATCACTATAGATCCTATGGATATTAAAATGATAAAGGAATAATATGAAACCTGTGTCCATTATTTGATAACGTAGATAACAAGGGACTGATCCTTTGAAAGACACAATCTGCCAAAATTCACATTAGAAGAAATAGATAATATGAATAGGCCTATATCTAGTAAAGAAATTTAATCAATAAATAATTTTCCAAACCAGAAAGCGCCAGGTCCAGCCAGATTCACTGGTGAATTCTACCAAGCATTTAAGGGAGAAATTATTCCAAAACTCTACAATCTGTTTCAGAGGATAAAGGAAGAGGGAATACTTCCTAATTCATTCTGAGACCAGCATTACCCAAATACCAAAACCAGAAAGACATTACAAAAGAGGAAAACTATAGACTGTATATTGCTACTGTCCATGAACACAGATGTAAAAATTCACAACAAAGTATTTATTAGTAAATAAAAATAATAATGTATAAAATATTTATATACCACAACCAAGTGGGATTTAAACCAGGTATTCAAGGCTGGCGTCACCATTTCAAAATCAATGTAATTCATTAAATCAACATGCTGAGAGACAAAAATCACACAGTCATAAGTGATATGGAAAGAGCATGAGAAAAGCCAACACAAATTCATGATAAAATCGCTCAGAAAAGCAAGAATAGAGAAGAACTTCCTTCAGTTTGATAAAGAATAAAAATATCTACAGCTAATATCATACATAATGATGAGAAACCTGAAACTTTCCCACTAAGATCAGGAATAAGGCATGAATGTCGCCTCTGGCAGTTCCTTTTCAACACTGAACAGGAAGTACTAGATAATGCACCAAGAAAAGAGGAGGAAATACAATGTATACAGATTGGTAAGCAAGACATAAAACTGTCTTTTTCACAGATATGATCATCTATGTAGACTATCCAAAACAACTGTCTGAAAAATCCTTCTGGAACTAATTATAGCAAGATTGCAGGATACAAGGTTAATATACAAAAGGTAACTGCTTTCAAACTACCAGCAATAAACAAGTGAAAGTTAAAATTAAAATCACAATACATTTACGTTCGCATCCCCGCCCCCTCAAATGAAACACTTAGGTATAAATCTGACAATACACGTACAAGATCTATACAAGTGAAACTCCAAAATAATAATAAGCAGAATCAAGAACTAAATAAATGGACAGACAGGAAATCAACCCTGAATATTCATTGGAAGGACTGATGCTGAAACTCCAACACTGTGGCTACCTGATGTGAAAAGCCAACTCATTGAAAAAGACCTTGATGCTGGGAAAGATTGAAGGCAGGAGAAGGGGACGACAGAGTATGAGATGGTTGGACGGCATCACCGACTCGATGGACATGAGTTTGAGCGAACTCTGGGATATAGTGAAGGACAGGGAAGGCTGGCGTGCTGCAGTCCATGGGGTGACAAAGAGTTGGACACGACTGAGCAAGTAAACAACAATCTTTGTTTACGGATGTGTGTCACTCAGTCATGTCTGACTCTTTGCAACCCCACCAACTGTAGCCCGTCAGGCTCCACTCTCCCTGGGATTCTCCAGGCAGGAAGACTGGAGTGTGTTGCCATGCCCTCCCTCCATGTTTATAGACAGAAGACTCAATATTGTCAAGATGTTAGTTCTTCCCAAACTGATGGAGAGAATCAGTGCAATTCCCACTAAAACAAACAAACAAACAAACAAACAAACAAAAACCAACCCAAGCAAGCTATTTTTTGGGTCTTGACAAACTGATTCTAAAGTTCATAGTGAAGACAATGGAAGACAGATGAGCCTGGTGTGCTACACTCGATGGAGTCACAAAGAGTTGGACATGACTTAACAACTGAACCATGATAAAACTTTATATGGAGAGGGAAAAGACCCAAGATAACCAACGCAACATAGAAAGAGAAGAATAAAGTTGGAGGAGTTATACTATCCAACTTCAAGACTTACTAAACCACCATGGTAATCAAGATAGTGTATATTAAAAAGCAGAGATATTACTTGGCCTACAAAGGTCTGTATAGTCAAAGCAATGGTTTTTCTAGTAATTATGTACAGATGTGGGAGTTGGACAATAAAAACAGCTGAGCACTGAAGAACTGATGTCTTCAAACTGGTATTGGAGAAGGTTCTTGAGAGTCCCTTGGACAGCAAGGTGATCAAACCAGTCAATCCTAAAGGAAATCAACCGTGAATATTCACTGGAAGGACTGATGCTGAGGCTGAAGCTCCAATCCTATGGCCACCTAATGTGAAGAGCTGATTCACTGGAAAAGACCTTGATGCTGGGCAAGATTGAAGGCAGGAGGAGAAGGGGACAGCAGAGGATGAGATGGTTGGATGGCATCACCGACTCACTGGACATGAGTTTGAGTAAACTCTGAGAGATGGTGAAGGACAGGGAAGCCCGGCGTGCTACAGTCCATGGGGTTGCAAAGAGTCAGATACAACTGAATGACTGAACAACAACAATCAAGATAGTGTAGTACTAGTGGAAAAACAGACTGATGGACTAACAGAACAGAACACAGCTCCCAGAAACAGACCAACATAAGTAGAGTCAATCAATCTTTAACAAAGGAACAAAGACAATACAATGGAGAAAAATCTTTTCAACACATGATACTCGAAAAACACTTGCCAAAAAAAAAAAAAAAAAAAAAATCAATCCAGACACAGACCTTATGCCCTTTTCAAAAATTAACCCCAAATGGATATTAGACCTAAATGTACATTACAAAACTATATAATGGAGAAAGCCTAGATAACCCTGCATATGGTGATGACTTTTTTATTAAAAAACCAAAGGTACAATCTGTAAAAGAAATAATTGATAAACTGGACCTGCCTATAATTGAAAACTTCTGCTTTGGGAAAGACAATGTCAAGAAAGTTAAGACAATCCACAGACTAACAGAAAACATTTGCAAAAGACATTTGACAAAAAATGGATCTAAACTATATGTAACTCTTTTTCTCTGGTGGCTCAGATGGTAAAGAATCTGCACACAATGTGGGAGACCCAGGTTCAATCCCTGGGCTGGGAAGATCCCCTGGAGAAGAAAATGGCAACCCACTCCAGTATTCTTGCCTGGAAAATCCCATGGATGGAGGAGCCTGGCAGGCTATAGTTCATAGTGTCGCAAGGAGTGACTATCACACACAAAATACATAAAGAACTCTTAAAATTCAGTAGTTAGAAAACAAGCAGACCTGATTTTAAAAGAGGGTCAGAAGCCTAGAGAGACACCTTTGCAAAGAAGGTGGCAGCCCACTCCAGTATTCTTGCCTGGAGAATCCCATGGGCAGAGGAGCGTGGCAGGCCACAATCCACGGGGTCACAGAGAGTTGGATGCGACTGAGCGACGTCACCTTCTTCACTTTCACTTTCTTCCCAAAGAAGACACGCAGATGGCAAAGTAAGCAGATGAAAAGATGTCCCTTGTTGTATGTCATCAAGAAAAGGCAAATTAAAACAATGAGATACTACTACACATGTATCAGAATGGCCACAACCCTGAACACTGAAAAACCAAATCCTGATGAGAACAAGGAGACAGGAACACTCATTCATTACCACTGGCAATGCAAAATAGCACAGCCACTCTGTGAAACAGTTCGGCAGTTCTTTATAAAATTGCACACACTCTTACATACAAACAGCAGTCGCATTCTTCAGTATTTACCTAAAGGAGTTGAAAGTTTACGTCCCCACAAAAACTTGCGCACGTATGTTTACAGCAGCTTTATTCATAACTGCCAAAACCTGGAAACGGCCAAGATTTTTCAGTAGGAGAATGGCCAAATAAACTGGTACACTTAGACAACAAAATATTATTCAGCACTAAAAAGAAATAAGCTATTATTGTTGTGAGAAGACATGCAAGTAAAATTAAATGCATATTACTAAGTGAAGAAATCAATCTGAAAAGGCTACAAATTATATGATTCCAACTATATATGACTTTCTGGAAAGATAAAACTATCAGTTCAGTCACTCAGTTGTGTCTGCCTCTTTGCGACCCCATAGACTGCAGCACGTCAGGCTTCCCTGTCCATCACCAAATCCTGGAGCTTGTTCACACTCATGTCCATTGAGACGGTAATGCCATCCAACCATCTCATCCTCTGTCGTCCCCTTCTCCTCCTGCCTTCAATCCTTCCCAGCATCAGGGTCTTTTACAGTGAGTCAGTTCTTTGCATCACGTGGCCAAAGTGTTAGAGCTTCAGCACTGGTCTTTCCAATGAATATTCAGGACTGATTTCCTTTAGGATTGACTGGTTGGATCTCCTTGCAGTCCAAGGGACTCTCAAGAGTCTTCTCCAACACCACAGTTCGAAAGCATCAATTCTTCAGCTTTCTTTATGGTCCAACTCTCATACCCATACATGACTACTGGGGGAAAAAACCATAGCTTTGACTAGACAGACCTTTGCCAGCAAAGTAATGTCTCTGCTTTTTAATATACTGTCTAGCTTTGTCATAGCTTTTCTTCCAAAACAAAACTATGGAGGCAGTAGAAAGATCAGTGGTTTCCAGAGTTTAAGAGATAGGAGTGGATAAATAGCAGGGGAGCATGAAGGACTTTTAGGGCAGTCAAACTACTTTGTATAATGGATATAGACCATTAATATCTATCCAAACACATAGTTCACCAAGAGTTAACCACACTATATATCTCCTATGTACATGTATCTCACACACATATATAAAATCATATACTAGAGAACCCTACCACAGTATATGTTTTTGAATGTTCACTGCACAGAAATGTATCTATAATCACAATCCTTAGTTCCTAACACACTATTGGACCATGTTGTATTTTAAAATGAATGAAATACCCATGAACCCATCAACCAGACAAAAGCTAAAACTCATACCAATCCACATAAGCCCTGTTTACTTGAACCCATTTTTTGAGGTCATCTTCCTCCTGATTACTACTATGTTCATTACTCACTTGCTCTCTCTTAAAAGCAGCCTTATTCCATCTATACGACCTGCCAAAACGTATTTTAGATTTCAGTTGTATTTCATTTCATTAGAAGAACTGTACAAGATATAATCCTTTGGGCCTACTTTTTACAGTTGTATGGCTGACATTCATCAGTACTGATGCACACCACTGCAGATCTTGTGCATGAACCATTGCATAACATGATGTTCACCAGAACAGTCTGTGCAGTGCTTCACAGTGTCCCTGCTGTTGATAGGCATGTGATTGTTCCCACACTTCTTGCTATTGTCAACAGCACAGAAAACAAAACCAAAAACATTCTACAGTATGTCTCGTATTTCTGCAATATTTCTCTTGGTGGGTATGTACCTAGGTGAAAGCTCACAACAGCACACAATACTAAGTTCCTGTCAAAGCCCCTCGTATCTGCACTCCTGCAGACAATATGTGAGGGTTCCCCACCGCTCCCACTAGTCGGCACTGTGAGGCTCCCGGGTTTTGGTCGATGGAAGGTGCGCATCATGTATGTCACTAATGTGACGTTTTTCTAAATCACTAGTGCTGCTGAACTTCTCTTTATATGGTTACTAGAGATTCATGAATTTTCTAACATTACATTTCTTGCACACCTGACTTTCCCACATTATGTCAGATTTAATTTGCTACTGTATTTAGAATATTTTTCATCTACTTTAATGAGTGAAACAGCCTGCGATGGTCACAGTATGTCTATCTGAATTCCAAATCAGAGCTTTGCTGACCTGACAGCAGGAGCAGGATGGCGAGTGTGCTTCATTTTTTTTGTTTTCTGGAAGAGTTAATGTGAAATTGGGATGTGTTTCAGAAATGGAAGAAATCAACTATTAAAACCGAGTCAGGTGGTTTTCTTTGTGGGAAGATCTTAACCACAGTTTTTACTGCTTTTGAAGTTATAGAATTATTCAAGTGAATATGAATTTTTAGAGTTATGTGAATCTTGTTCAGGTTTTCAAAACTTTAACATATACCCAAAGACATTACGTTTTATTAACATTTAAATCTAACATTTCTGTACTTTTCCATTTCCTTAATGATATTATTCATACATGTCTTACCTTTCTTTAACCAATTTTTTTCTTTTAAAGAAACAACTTATGGTTTTGTTTACTGTCTTTCTATTTTTTTTTGTATTTTGCTAATTTCGACTGGAGGAGGAAATAGCAACTCACTCCAGTATTTCTGCTGGAAAATCCCAAAGGCACTTGTCAGTAGAGTTCATAAAGTCACAAAGAACTGGACCCGACTGAACACATATGTGCACACACACACATGGTAATTTTATCTTTCCTTTACTTTTAGGGTTTCCCCCCACTAATTTCTTAAAATGGGTACTTCATCACTTTATGCTCTTAAGATTCAAGATTAGTGTTGTATTTTAACTTTCGGTTACATGCTTATTTTGTTTATATTAAAAATGAGTATAAATTTGTTTATATTAAGAAAATACAAATACATTTTATTAACTATGTAGTAACCCTTCAATCACAACAGTATAATTTCTCTTGTCTATTTTATGTATGCATATGACTCTCCCAGTTTCCTTCTGGTTAGTATTCTCCTAGCATGCTCACCGGAGAAGGCAATGGCACCCCACTCCAGTACTCTTGCCTGGAAAATCCCATGGACGGAGGAGCCTGGTAGGCTGCAGTCCATGGGGTCGCGAAGAGTCGGACACAACTGAGTGACTTCACTTTCACTTCTCACTTTCATGCGTTGGAGAAGGAAATGGCAACCCACTCCAGTGTTCTTGCCTGGAGAATCCCAGGGACGGGGGAGCCTGGTGAGCTGCCATCTATGGGGTCGCACAGAGTCGGACACGACTGAAGCAACTTAGCAGCAGCAGCATGCTCACTCCACCCACTTACTTTTAAAGTCTGCATGTGTGTATATCCTTCATGAGTGGTGTATAGAATTATATTCAATCTATCAATCTTTATCTTTTTCACTAATAAGTTTAGTTCATTCACATTTACTGTAATCATTGTGTTGAGGCCTGTATATAAGAGAATACTTCTATCGAGCGAGCCCTCTTAAAGTTTCAGTTGGGTGTGAAATTCTGTGTTCTCTAAGTTGCTTCCCTTTAACACACTGAAACACTCCCCCACTGTCTCTGTTTTTGGAGCTGCTGTTGAAAACTCTGAAGTCAGTATGATCACTGCTTCTTTATACATGTTCTCCTTTTCTCCTTCCATAGTATTGTAGAACTTTCTTTCTGATGTTTTAAAATTGCACTGTGATATACCTAGATGTCCATTTCCCATTCTCTTCGCTCTCTGGTTTTCTCTTGGACCTTTTTCTGAAGTCTTTCATTTTTTTTTAATTCCATGAAATTTACATCCATTACACCTTCAAGCATTTCATCCAGGAAGCAATGTGTGATGTGTGATGGGCGATTACAGAATTGGGAGATTAACAATTGTTGTTAACAATTGTTCTTTAGTCCTCAAGGAACTCTCATGGAGAAGCAGCCACTCTCTTCAGGGAAGAGGCTGAGCCATGGGCTCAGTCTACACCCATCAAACACTGCTGTGTCTCAGAGATTCAGATGCACTTAGTGGAAGCAGAAACACATTTCCTTCTGCAAGGACGTGAAGGAGAGACTACTGGGCTCATGTGCTCCTTCAACAACCGCCCATCACCTTTTCATTGACTCAGGAAGCTTGTGTCCACCTGCAGGCTGGAGCCTGGGGTGAGTCAGGACCTGTACCGAGGACAGGTCTGAGCAGGCATCACTCCAGAGTCGTGCAGTGCAGCACGGCACCTATTATCGTTTGTCAGGGCTGCCATTAGGAAATACCATAGGCCGGGCCACTTAACAACAGAAACTTCTTTTTCTCCCTCACAGGTCCGGAGGCTGGATGTGCAAGTTCACGGGGTCAGCAGAGTCTCCTTCATTCTGAGGCCTCTCTCCTTGGCTGGCAGATGGCCACCTACTTCAGATGGCCACCTACTTGCTGTCATTCTCCTGTATTCACAAGCACCTCTGGCATCTCTGTCCTTACAAGATACCAGTCAGACTGGACCAAAGCCCACCCTGTGAGTCTCATATTACTTTAATCACCTCTTAATAGGCTCTATCTCCAAATATAGTCTGTACTCTCAGGGACTAAAGGCTAGAGCCCCAAAATATGAATTCTGGGGGACACAATTCAGTACAAAACACTTGTACACATCTGAGAGTGAGCGCCTCCTTACATGTTGCTCCCAGGCTGGTCCCTGGCCTCTCATAGCCCCAGTCCAGTTGATTCAGCCAGAAAGGAAGAAGGGAGCCAGCCTGTATTGAGCATCTACATGGACATTAGGAAAGACCATATGAGGAACCATGATCTCAAGGTTCCTCGGTTACCATGGATGTACAAAGTCCAGAAAAGAGACAGAGCCAACTGCACAAGGGCTCCACTCTGTCAAGGGCTCTGCAGTCAGAGGGCACTGCAAGCCCACCTGCACCGCAAGCTTGTAAGACACATTCCCCGTCCACTTCTCAGCAGTTTTCTATTCAAGGGACGAAAACAAGAACACTGTTCAAGGTGCTGATCAAGAGGTGAGAACTCCACTTATGCCCAGCGAAGTTTGCAGATAAACATTATGTTACCTATCACAACACACTAAGGGACAAGGAGTGCAGGTCACTGCAAATCTAACGTATGTGAGAAACGAAAACACTGTATTTAAGAGAAGCAGCTCTTGGCAAACCTTACAGATTTATATACCCTCAGATTTAGACAAGCCAAGTGTGGCTGCTCCTGTCGATTTAAACTCGACTCTGTAATTAGAAAGCGTAACTTTCAGCTTCACTTGGTGAGTTTAAAACCAAACTAATAACTTGCATATGACCAAATATGACCAGTTTTCAATTGTATAACACCTCATTTACTCAAAAGATTATCTAATGTTTTGCTCACATACGTTTCCTAAAAATTTCCTTACAAATGCAAATGTCAGCATGGCCTCATTGAAGACAAAATGCAGTATCAAAAAGGACTTACATTCTGGAGGGAAATGGGCATCCACAGAACAATCTGCAGAACTCATAGTCAATCATTAGAAGAAGACAACTCTTTTTTTTTTTTTTAATTTAGAAGCAAGACAAGAATGCCTATCATCACAACTTCTGTTCAAAACGAAGAGACCTCAGCCAGAGAAGCCAAGAAAAATAAATGAGGTATAATTTAAAAATGAAGGTATACTAGCCTTAAGGCCTGCTTTCGGCAAAGACTGCCTGGAGATCCTGCACTCCAGGGAGGGTTCACTCCGAGCTGGGCTGCAAGCTGACTGACAGAGAGGCCCATCCTCAGCGACATGAGCAGGCTCAGTTCCCCAAAGTCGTCGGTCACCACATGCCTGCTGGGCACTGCGCTGGTGAGGTGGTCACGCACCCTGTCTTCAACAATCCTGAGAGTGCTTCTATCCAGGGCAAGTAAGACAATGACCCAACGCATGAAGACGATGTGAACTTCTGGGGCTTCTCTACTGCAGAAATTTCAACCATGGAGCAAAATGTTGTGATGATAAAATTTTAATTCACAGATGGATTTCTTACAACTAAGACCATACAAACTCTAGCCCCGTGTTTAAAGAAAAGATGATAAAAGAATAACTCAGGAAACCAAATTTACTTCTTCAAGGTGCGTCTCGCACAGAGAATGCAAATCCTCTCTCCATACACACTGTGGTGCCATACATAGGGCAGGGTTTCTTTGTGACCCATTTGTGAGAAACTTTTTTGTATTCTTTTGTCTGAGGGGTGTGGGTCTTGTTTTCATGTACCTTCTTTTCATGTATGGTCTAGTTTACAATATGAGAAACATTTGGAAATGAAGAAAAGTTTAATAATAATCAGGCAGTTTAGGGGAAACCAATGTCTTAATACTGTAATGTCTTAATACTGTAATATCTTAACTTTATTCACTTCAAATAATTTTCAAAAACCATCACCTAAACATTTGTGTTTCTAGGCAAGACAATAAGTAATAGGAACAAGATTTATTTCCCCACCAAAAGCAAACAAGAAAAAAAAAAAAAACAACGTATATGAAACAACAGTTTAAGACACTGGATAGTCAAGTAGAGTGGTCTGTGAAAAATGGGAAATGAATGTGGTGAATGTCATGATGGCCCCAGCTTACTGTCTTCAGCATTTCAAGGTCATGGCACTGAGTGAGTATATAGGCAGAGAATGCTGCCCTCACAGAATAAATGCAGCTGTGGACCCAGGAGACCAGAGCAAGCAGAGTTTGCAGGAGAGAAGTGGACACAGAACTGAACAGACTCTGGTGGCCCAGCTCAAGCATCCACCTAGGACGACCAGCACATTCACATGAGGGATATACCACACTGAGGAAAAATGAGAGAACAGTGAAGACGTTCTCTCTCACAGTGAAGGCTGTGCATGCACCTGATTCCCAGCAGGTACACTGGGAAACCTCATGATTCGTGGAGCATTAGGGAGAGCGCTCAGGTCTTGCTTCAGGGGAAATAATTAGCACTAAGATGAACACTGCTCTGATTTTTTCCTAACAAATTTTAAAAGAAGACCCCAAAGAATCAAGTTATCTTGACAAATTTAACTGCATTTCAGAACTAAGCTTAAAAATATTTATTAGAATGCAAAAATATTCTACACCCAACAAGTTAAAATCCACAATTCCAGATATCCAGCTGATGGCCAGGCAAGAAAGTGTCAGGAAACTAGGACTCCTTAGAAGAAGAAACAGCTACTTGAAAGCAACCCAGAAGGAACTCAGATGTTAGACAAGAACGCAAAAAGCAGTTGTTGTAACTATTTCAGATACTCAAAACGTTAGAATTGTAGAATGTGGAAATAAAGACAGAATTTCTAGGGATGAAAATGACAAAATCCAAGATGAAAACTACTCTGGATGGCAGTAACAGATTAGATACTCCAGAAGAAAGGATAATTGAACTTGAATACTTACAGAAACTACCCAAAATGGACAGAGGGAGAAAAAAGGCCCAAAATGGAAGGAAGAGAAGCAGTACATTAGTGGGCTTTGGGGCAACTCCAGGAAACTTTATAGAGGCAGAACTGGAGTTTCTGAAAGGTAAGAAGAAACATATATGAAGAAAAAATTGCCAAAATATTTCCATATTTAATGTAAACTATGAATGCACAGATTGAAGATGTCCAATGAAACCAAGTTCAAGAAACATGAAGAAAACTACACCAAGACTCATCATAACTAAATTTCTCAAAAACTTTGAGAGAGCTTTATAAGCAGTCAGAGGGAAAAAAAGACATTTACACAGAGAGAACAAAAAGAAAGAATGACAGCAGAATTCCTGCTGCTGCTAAGTCACGTAAGTCGTGTCCAATTCTGTGCGACCCCAGAGACGGCAGCCCACCAGGCTTCTCTGTCCCTGGGATTCTCCAGGCAAGAACACTGGAGTGGGTTGCCATTTCCTTCTCCAATGCATGAAAGTGTAAAGTGAAAGGGAAGTCCCTCAGTCGTGTCCGACTCTTCGCGACCCCATGGACTGCAGCCTACCAGGCTCCCCCATCCATGAAAATTTCCAGGCAAGAGTACTGGAGTAAGGTGCCATTGCCTTCTCCGTGTATCTGTTACTACCTCTTTAAAATAATACTTATACGTGGAAAAAGTGATTTCTAGAAGGATGTTTACCAAATGTCAGACTATTTTTGGAGATAGGGGATAGGAGGTGATTTGTCATTTTATATTTTGCTTGTACTGCATACACTTTAAAAAGACATATATGCCATTTTAGGCTTTCCTGGTAGCTCAGCAGGTAAAGAATCTGCTTGCAATGGAGAAGACCTTGGTTCAATTCCTGGGTCAGGAAGATATTCTGGAGAAGGGATAGGATACCCACTCCAGTGTTCTTGGGCTTCCCTGGTGGCTCAGCTGGTAAAGAATCCGCCTGCAATGTGGGAGCCCTGGCTTTGATCCCTGGGTTGGGAAGATCACCTGGAAAAGGGAACAGCTACCCACTCCAGCATTCTGGCCTGGAGAATCCCATGGAGAATTCCATGGGGTCCCAAAGAGCTGGACATGACTGAGTGACTTTCACTCACTCATATGCCATTTTAATAAAACAAAGCCATTAACTAATGTCTTAAAAAGTAATATATCTGCACTACATAAAATTTTAAACACAGACAACAAAAATAGGAACTTTCTTGATCCTCCCTACCCCACAAGACAACCTTATTGCCACTTCAGCATACATTCTCAAGAGTTTTTCTGTTACATGCTTGTAGCTATAATGTATATACATACCAGTGTCTTAATCTGCTTCTTTATTTAGTTTGCTATGCTGACAGTCTCACAGGTATCTGGACGCTGAGTCTGGTGAGGTAGATGTGGTGCTGTTTTCTAAACTATTTCACTATTAGACATTTAGGTTTGTTTCTATTTCTCACTGTGATAAGTGACACTGCCAATGTATATACTGATAGCTTTTTCTCTATTTTCTGTTTTCCCTAGAAAATACATTTTCAGAGTGAGATTCCTGAATTAAAGAATTTAAACATTTTAATAAGTCAAGTCATGATTGACGTGCAAGTCGCTCAATCATGTCTGACTCTTTGCAACCCCACAGACTACATATAGTCCATGGAATTCTCCAGGCCAGAATACTGGAGTGGGTAGCCTTTCCCTCTTGCTGACATTTTAATGGCTTTTTACATTTTAATGTCCCCTTTACAGACATTTTAATGTATCCATATGCATCTGGTTACAGTACTGACAGCAATTCACAGTATCAGCAGCATCATATGAAAATACAACATACCAGGTTTCAGGCCATCCTTGAATAAATGGACGTTTTTATTTGCATTTTTTTCCAACTTGTGAAAAAAAGGCATTTTGTCTTAATTCACATAACACTATGTTTAGAAAATATTTTCAGACATAAGAGATTAGCAGTTATTTTCAAAGGGCTATATTTACATGATGTTCTATCCCGACTTCAATATCACAGTAATCCAATTCTATGTCCCAACCAGTAATGCTGAAGAAGCTGAAGTTGAATGGTTCTATGAAGACCTACAAGACCTTCTAGAATTAATACCCCCAAAAGATGTCCTTTTCATTATAGAGGACTGGAATGCAAAAGTAGGAAGTCAAGAAACACCTGGAAGTGAAGTGAAAAGTGAAGTCGCTCAGTCATGTCCGACTCTTTGTGACCCCATGGACTGTAGCCTACCAGGCTCCTCTGTCCAGGGATTTTCCAGGCAAGAGTACTGGAGTGGGTTGCCATTTCCTTCTCCAAGGGATCTTCCCAACCCAGGGATCGAACCCAGGTCTCCTGCATTGCAGACAGACACTTTACCATTTGAGCCACCTGGGAAACACCTGGAGTAACAGGCAAATTTGGCCTTACAGAATGAAGCAGGGCAAAGGCTAACAGAGTTCTGCCAAGAGAATGCACTTGTCATAGCAAACATCCTCTTTCAACAACACAAGAGAAGACTCTACACATGGACATCACCAGAGGGTCAATACCAAAAGCAGATTGATTATATTATTTGCAGCCAAAGATGGAGAAGCTCTACATAGTCAGCAAAAACAAGACTGGGAGCTGCTGTAGCTCAGATCATGAACTCTTTATTGCAAAATTCAGACTTGAAGAAAGTAGGGAAAACCACTAGACCATTCATGTATGACCTAAATCAAATCCCTTATGATTATACAGTGGAAGTGAAAAATAGATTCAAGAGATTACATTTGATAGACAAGAGTGCCTGAAGAATTATGGATGGAGGTTCGTGACACTGTACAGGAGACAGGGATCAAGACCATCCCCAAGAAAAAAGAAATGCAAAGAGGCAAAATAGTTGTCTGAGGAGGCCTTACAAATAGGTGAGAAAAGAAGAGAAGCGAAAGGAAAAGGAGAAAAGGAAAGATATACCCATTTGACTGCGAGGAGATCCAACCAGTCCATCCTAAAGGAAATCAGTCCTGAATATTCATTGGAAAGACTGATGTTGAAGCTGAAACGCCAATACTTTGGCCACCTGATGCAAAGAGCTGGCTCATTTGAAAAGACCCTGATGCTGGGAAAGACTGAAGGCGGGAGGAGAAGGGGACGACAAAGGATAAGATGGTTGGATGGCATCTCTGACTGAATGGATATGTTTGAGTAAACTCCGGGAGTTGGTGATGGACAGGGAGGCCTGGCATGTTGCAGTCCATGGGGTTGCAAAGAGTCGGACACGAATGAGCGACTGAAATGAACTGATCCTGACTTCACTTATTTCATTATACCTAAACACTGCTCACTAACATATCCAGTTCTCAGCAGCATGAGACATGGGACCAGTCACTAAGGAAGGAGAATATCCTTAACTTGACCCTCAAAGCACCCAGTCACCCCCAGAACAAAGACAATACTCTGAACTTGCTCTTGACTGGTTGGGTGAACAGTCCCTTTCCTGTGACCACTAAAATAAGCACAAGTGTTCCCTGAATTACCCAAGAAGCAACCTGGTTTCCTCATGTAACAGTGTATACGGGTCTGTCTCATTCGCTAGGCCTGACACACACTCAGCACTTAGATGTTTGTTGAAAAGATGAAGGCATCACTGACACTGGAGTTAAAAAAACATCTGGTCTTCAATCATATCAACGCCAAAATCCCTGGCATTTATTCTTGTCTTGTACTGAGGGGTTACATCTTAAAAATACTCACTTTAATCCTTTGAGCCCCAGTCTCTTCGTCTGTGACACAGTGGCCTCCTGGCCTCATGGGGCCACTACGCCAATCAAATGAGACACGCCATTAGAAAGTGCTTTATCAACTCTAAAGCAACCCACATGCAATTAACTCCGAGGATGGCCCAGCAGTAAAATTGGGCACAAGTTAAAATTGAAGATAACCTAAATAACTAATCACGGGGTGTTAAATTATGTTAAACAAATGGTGACAACACCTGTAAGACAGGCTACTACATATCCAATAAAAATACTATGTAATGATATGGAATAATACATATGTTGTTGTATAAAAAGGCATATCACATTAAATGCAATGTGTTCTACACTGTATTACAGCTTGTTTATTGTATGCATGAAAAAGAAACCAGCATGATTGCTAAAATACACACATCAATATCTGTGATGGGAATATGAACGACTTTATCCCTTTTTTTTGGGCACAAAACATGTATACCTTTCATAACCTCAAAAAATTAAAAAGCCATGTGTACATGTAAGTCATCGCTATTATAAATGTAAATAGTCCCAGACAGTAAAGTTTCTGAGCAGCGGTTGTCTGTCAGAACTGCCCCTACCCTGCATCTTTCATTCCTCTCTCTGTCTGAACCACGTGTGGCAGGATGGATGACATATCCAGTCAACAAACTATCACTTGGCTCTTCAGCACAGTTTATGAGAACAGAGAGCTTCACTCTTATCCCTGTTTTTCAAAAAAAGAAAAAACCCTGTCTACTCTTAAATAGGACCATATAAATATTGGGCCATCTTGTCACAGTGGAGCTACAAATTCCTAAGAAGTGGGGATATTCACTGGTTATAAAGTCATACTGGTTCTAACAGAAAAAGTCCAGAAGCAAAATCTATAAACTGGGGACATGGACGGGAGATACAAGCCACAAGCTACTTTCTCTGGCTTCGCTTTATGATCATACTGATACTGATGAGGTTTGAAATTTCAAGGTATTTTCTCCTCCCATTTTCATTAAAAACAAAACAAGTGTAAATCTGTTTTTTCTGGATAGCAATGCCCTTGTCTAAAATATTTACAAAATAAGGCAACTACTTTTACAGTGAGTCTTTTTTTTTAAACAATCAGAAGCAACCCGGCCTTTCTTCCCCCACAGGATGAGCATGTTAGTGCAATGTAATAATTTACAAAATGACTTCACTCTCTGATAGCACTTTACCCAGTAATCGGTATTTAGTAGCCCTTGCCAGCTCACCATTAAAAATGGATTATTTTATTGATCACAACACCTTGAGAAAAGCGTCTCAGCTCTGCCCATGAAAATCCCCCTTCTGTCTCCTTTCCTGTCGGTTCTAAGTGTCTCGTCCCCCCAAGTGCATTCACCCTCATGGGCATTGACACAGTAAGGGTGACTGAGCCTCAAGGTGGATCTTAAGCAGCACGATGAGTTCATCCTCTAGGGCTCGGAAGCTGTATGTGTACAAAAATGTTTTGGTTATTTTTCCTAAAAGCAAAGGAGAAAGGCAGATGGAATCCCAGCCTACAAGACAGTTGATTTCAAAGGAAGGGTTAATATCTTTCCTTGCATCCAGCCATGAACTACACCAAAGAGCCCCTCACGGCATGAGATGGGAAGGCATTTCACTTGATGTTGCTCAAATCCAACTTTTAAATTGCCCTTCAGAGGAATCTCTAGGCAGACAAGCCGACCTTCTACAGGGAGATCAAAGAGAAGAGGAATCGCAGTGGCCAGGCCCTTTCATGTGGACAGACAACACCCGTGCCAGCACCTGTTGCTCCTCAGGGGTGCGATGGTGCGAGAGTCGCATGGTAACTAAGCGCACCGAGGGCCTGGCGCCTGCGGAGGGCGGGCGCAGCCAGCTGGCCAGAGGCGGAGACGCGCTGCACCACCCAGACAAAGAGCCCAGCTGCAACCCCGCCGCCCACGCGCGCTCAAGTGTCTGCAGCAAGGGCCCCTGCTCCAGGATCAGACGTGCACAGCTGAGGGCACAGGCAGCGCCCTGACACGTGGTTCAGTGTCTCCCTGAAAAGAACAAATCATGTGACATACTTGTGCCTAAACTGCATTTTCCTTCTTGACTACTGGATAATTTCATGCTTACAAGGAGAGATGGTAGAGACACATCCAGAAACACCCCTCCACCGAGCTCGCCACACTTTCCCTTTCAAGTCCCACTGGCAGGCCTCTCACCGTGAAAGCCTGCATTATGGTTCTGAGCTGTGGGAAAACATGCACTTGGGACTCAGCCGAGACCATGAGTGTGCTTTATTTGTGAGCCCCAGCAGAAACGCAGGCTGACTTAACTTCTCCCTGAAGACCATCCATGTGAAGGCACAGCCTTCATGAAGAGCTAGAAGGTGACATCGCTCACACAAACAGTGCCGGTGACTAAGTTACCGCATTTCTACTGCCTAACCATCCTGTTTCTGGAAATGGAGTTAAAACCTCATGCTTCATCATAAAAGGACTTGAAAGAAAATTCTAATATTCTAAAGCTCTAAACTAGCCATAGATAGCCTACAACGTGAATCTATTCCATCAAAGAACAGAAAGCCTTCTATTACACACTCACACAGTGCACCTTGAGTGTGCGTGCGTGGCGGGGGCTGGGGGAGAGATGGTACTAACGTCACCAGCACAGTGACACCTACCTGTGTCCCCTCAAAACCAACACTCATAAAGGTATTTTCACAGAGAACACACAGCTCTGGACGTCTGCATACTTGACATATTAAACAGAAAAGAAAGCAATTGCTCCATGAAACCCCAAACTACTCAGAGTACTTCCGGGAAATCTGAACCACTTAAAAGGGAAATCCTACTAAATGCCTGATATCTCAGGGTCAGGGAGGTGAAATGGGGCAGGGACCCCTTCTGTCAGGTGGGGCCCAGGACACGCGGCCGCGTCAGCAGGCAGCAGAGCAGTCCAGACTGCGCGCCCCGCCCACCCCCACGGCTCCTCTGGGCGCTGCTGTGAGTCGCAGGCTTCCACGGGTGGCGAGGCAGCCCTGCAGGGCAGCGGTGGGGTTTGGATTTAGGCCTTCAAATGGCTGCTCGGGCCTCCTGTGAGCAAAGACGAGATTCTGTCCTGGAGATGACACATTCCTCTATCTTCCTTTCAAACCGGAAGAAAAGGAAGATGTGTGAAGCCAGTTAAATTTTACTTCAAATCAAGTTTCTTCAATAATTTTAACACTCCAGCAAGTCTCATCCTTATTCCAGTTGGGATTCCTAACAGGTGGAGCTGTTCCCCCCTTAGAACCTACACTTCAAAGTGGACTCAAGCACAAGCCTGGTGCCCTCCTGGCTCAGAGCACAAACAGGGATGTCACGAGCTGCTTTCCACACCAAGTCCACCGCTTTGGCTCTGCGATGCTCTGGGAAATGACTTGACGCAGGGCTGGAGCCTGGCTCCATGTGAGCCCGCTGCGCCAGGACAGGGGGCTGGGCACAGAGCCTCGCAGCAGCAGCAGGCCAGGCCACAGGCGCAGAAGGGGAGCCCAGGGCCAGCACGCTGGGGATGCAGCAGGAACAGCGTCCACAACTGCCCTGCTGCAGATCAGTTACACGTGACACGCACGCTAAGGGAAAACGTCTGCTCACTGGGAATTATGCTCGATTTTATTTCTGTGTTCCAAAACATGTGGTAAATTCATAAAGTTTTTTTTTTGAGAAAAATTTAAATTCATTTCTCAGAAGCAAATTCCATAAAGTTATGGTTTTGATGAACAGACCAGTAGGAAAAATGAAGAGTAAAGTCCTATTTCTACAAAAGTATCTTATATAGAAAATGCCCCCAAGCATCTGAAACTGCTTTACAGATATATTTTGCCTAAATACCAAACTCCTCATTAACAGAATCAAAATATTTTTATTACCAACCAGAATTAAAACCAAAAAATCAGATGCCTCCAAAGTAGTCATTCTAATGCCATCTCCACTTAATGACTTTGAACAACAAAGACTCACTCCGAACAAAGAAAAGTGGACGCAAACACGATAAAGCAGGAATACAATTTACTCTTCGTTCCTTTTCACAACATAGCTCTTGGCCCACAATCATATCCATACTATGGAATTCTTTCTCTACTTTCCTTCTAGCTTTGGGAAAAAAATAAACCACTTAGATGACAGTCAGGTTTCTAAAATATGTAACAGTGATAACTCCCAGCTGAAATGTAGCAGGTATCTATACAAGAGCAAGATATGAAGCACTGTAAACAAGAGGCCTCTTCCGATGAAATCCCACAGCTGTAGAAGGGAGCCTCTGGTGGGGACCCAGAAGCACAGGTTTCTTCCCTGTGCCTCGAGGTCCAGGGCCAAGCACCAGATAAAAACATTAAAAAAAGAAAAAAACCAACAGTCCCGCATCAGGAACACAGAGAGTCACGCATCATAAAACTGGGGTGAAAACTGAACTCTTTACTGTGAAAGCTGCTTTATTTGATGTGGGTGGGGAAGTGGGCAGCGACGAGAAAGGTATATTCCATTTTCTTCAGGTTTGTTTTCATTAGATTGGTTACAGAAATTCTAGTCTGTCCCTGGGGAATCCCAGCTTAGTTTAGCCTGTCACCATCTCCAATTAACGAAGTCACCATCTCCAGTTAATGAAGTCACATATGTTAGACAGATCCACGGGTTAAAAATAGTGACTGGATATTTTTCAACCCCCTCCCACATCCCCCAACACATGCACTTCCTGGGCACATCCAGTCCTCCTCTGATTTCTCGAGCTGAGTGTCTAATTACACTAAAACTGAGGAATAGACACAGGAGGTACAGGTCCGACAGGGCGCTGTTCTTCTCCAAGCATTCCAGACAGGCCCCAGAGCCACTGTTCTTCCTCTGAATTCCTGAGCCTGAAGCCTGCTGAGCCTGATCACCCGTGGAGCACCATTCAGTGCTAGGGACTCTGGGGGTGTCCCCTTGGACACAGACAGCATCAACCACACCCTCTCCCAAGGTCTCTGCTGCTCCCTGAACCTAACGGCACTTCTCAGCCTATAGAAGCTACTGTCTAGCCAAACAGAAAGCACTCTCTATAATTTGCTTTACACAAGTTCTAAAATCAAGGTCACAAAACAATTTTGGCTTTGATGGGTTAGTAGCTATGAAAATGCTAACTGTTAGCATCTTGCAACTTGTAAGCAATTCCACTCATCTCACACACTAGTGAAGTAATGCTCAAAATTCTCCAAGCCAGGCTTCAACAATAAGTGAACCATGAACTTCCAGATGTTCAAGCTGGTTTTAGAAAAGGCAGAGGAACCAGAGTTCAAATTGCCAGCATCCGATGGATCATCGAAAAAAGCAAGATTGTTCCAGAAAAACATCTATTTCGGCTTTATTAACTATGCCAAAGCCTTTGTGTGGTCACCACAAAGTGTGGAAAATTCTTCAAGAGATGGGAATACCAGACCACCTGACCTGCTTCTTGAGAAATCTGTATGCAGGTCGGGAAGCAACAGTTAGAACTGGACATGGAACAACAGACTGGTTCCAAATAGGAAAAGTAGTATGTCAAGGCTGTATATGGTCACCCTACTTATTTAACTTCTATGCAGAGTACATCATGAGAAACGCTGGACTGGATGAAGCACAAGCTGGAATCAAGATTGCCGGGAGAAATGTCAATAGCCTCAGATATGCAGATGACACCACCCTTATGGCAGGAAGTGAAGAATTAAAGAGCCTCTTGATGAAAGTGAAAGAGGAGAGTGAAAGAGTTGGCTTAAAGCTCAGCATTCAGAAATCTAAGAGCATGGCATCCAGTCCCATCACTTCATGGCAAATAGATGGGGAAACAGTGGCAGACTTTATTTTTTTGGGCTCCAAAATCACTGCAGATGGTGACTGCAGCCATGAAATTAAAAGACACTTGCTCCTTGGAAGGAAAGTTATGACCGACCTAGATAGCATATTAAAATGCAGAAACATTACTTTCAACAAAGGTCCGTCTAGTCAAGGCTATGGTTTTTCCAGTAGTCATGTATGGATGTGAGAGTTGGACTATAAAGAAAGCTGAGCACCAAAGAATTGATGCTTTTGAACTGTGGTGTTGGAGAAGACTCTTGAGAGTCTCTTGGACTGCAAGGAGATCCAACCAGTCCATCCTAAAGGATATCAGTCCTGACTGTTCACTGGAAGGATTGATGTTGAAGCTTAAACTCCAATAGTTTGGCCGCCTGATTCAAAGAGCTGACATCTGAAAAGACCCTGATGCTGGGAAAGATTGAGGGCAGGAGGAGAAGGGGACGACAGAGGATGAGATGGTTGGATGGCATCACTGACTCAATGGACCTGAGTTTGGGTAAACTCCGGGAGATGGTGATGGACAGGGAGGCCTGGCGTGCTGCGATTCATGGGGTCGCAAAGAGTCGGACACGACTCAGCCACTGAACTGAACTGATAGCTGTTACTATAGCTCTGTCCATATTCAATACTAACCTCATCTATGTGAAATCATATGGAATTCAATCAAGGAAGTAACATTACATTAGATCTTTATATTATTCAAGACTATGTAAACTAGATAGCATTAGGTTCCACAATTGATTAATCCATTGACAGTTTACAATATCATCATTTAATTTCAAGGCAAACAATCTGGATATCAAAATTGAGGTAAACATATGCAATCTGAGAATTATTTCCAGAGCTTTCAAAGTGGAACCATATCTGCTTAAAAGCCAAAATATGGTAAAAATGTGATGCAAAGATGAGAAAATATTTAACCCAGTGGGGAACTGAATCTGGGGCAAGGTGACAGAATAGCTCACGTGAGACAACACCAATCACATCTCAGCCTGGGAAGCAGGTGTTCCCTACTTAAGTACAGAGTGCCCTGCAGCCAAAACTCCTCCTTTCTCAACGCGCTTAAACACTCTTCATGAACACACACACAACTAAGGAGCATACCAGAAAACTTAGCACTTTTAAGTTGTGAAACCCACAGATGTCCCCTCAAGAGGATGAAGCAGAGGAAATTAAACAAGTCTGTGCCATAAACCACTGCTCTTTAACTGCGGTACAGCAAATCAGCTGTTCCACCTGTTACACTTACTCCTCTTTAAATAAAAAAGGGATAAATACAACACATTAAAATATCTTTATATTGTATTCTGTCTTGTCCTATTAGAGCATTATGAATTCTAAGAGTTAGGAGGACAGCTCTATTTACAGCAAATGATTCACAAAATTCAGTGAATCAACACTTTCTAATTAAAATTACACATGGGTACAGCTGTTTTAATGTCCGCAACTATTTTTGAAAAGCAAACAGGATAGGAAACAGGGCAACAATGTGGGAGAATGCTATTCAAACAACGAAGACACATTTATGTAATAACTAGTGTGTCCAACTTCCAGAAAGATCCCAAATCTGACCCCTTATTAGCACCTTCCTTTCGCCTGTTCCATCTCAGCACCGCCTAGACCGTCGCCTGATGACCGCCCTTCTGCTCCCCTCCCCCAAATTACCACCCACAAGGCAGCTGTCTACCTGAGGAAGTTACTTAAAACCCTCCAGTGGGCTTTCAGCATACTTAGAATATCAAAATAGGTAATCACTGCAGATGGTGATTGCAGCCATGAAATTAAAAGACGTTTACTCCTTGGAAGGAAAGTTATGACCAACTTAGATAGCATATTAAAAAGCAGAGACATTCCTTTGCCAACAAAGGTTCGTCTAGTCAAGGCTATGATTTTTCCAGTGGTCATGTATGGATGTGAGAGCTGGACTGTGAAGAAAGCTGAGTGCCGAAGAATTGATCCTTTTGAACTGTGGTGTTGGAGGAGACTCTTGAGAGTCCCTTGGACTGCAAGGAGATCCAACCAGTCCATTCTAAAGGAGATCAGTCCTGGGTGTTCTTTGGAAGGAATGATGCTGAAGCTGAAACTCCAGTACTTTGGCCACCGTATGTGAAGAGCTGACTCATTGGAAAAGACCCTGATGCCGGGAGGGATTGGGGGCAGGAGGAGAAGGGGACGATAGAGGATGAGATGGCTGGATGGCATCACTGACTCGATGGACATGAGTTTGGGTGAACTCTGGGAGTTGGTGATGGACAGGGAGGCCTGGAGTGCTGTAATTCACAGGGTCGCAAAGAGTCGGACATGACTGAGCAACTGAACTGAACTGAAAGTAAGAGCATTTTATTTTGATTTCTATTTTAAACAAATATTTCTAAAGGACTGCTTAAAGCAAAAACAGTGGCTTAGAGTTTATAACAGAAGTAAAATCCCTAACAATAAGTATGCAAAGAACAGTAAGGAGCAACTGTTGTGCAATTCTTACATTGTATGTGAGGTCAGCAAATACCATTTCAAAGTAGGTCATGGGACGTTAAAGATACATACTGTATACCCTATAGCCACACTGTCCAAAGTGGCAGCGACTACCACAAGTGGCTATTTATATTTAAATTATTTCAAGTGAAATGTAACTCAATGTTCCTTTCTCTTACTTCTACTATCCATAGGGCAAGTGTGCAATAATCACATGTGGCTAGTGACTACATCCCAAACAGCGTAGACACTGCACATTTCATCACTACTAGAAGTTCTAGTTCATGGTGCTGCTAGACAAACAAAATACTCAATTAGGGTAGAAAACTAGGGGGGAAAAAATGTAAAAATGGAAAACAATCAGCAAAATGGCAGAACAGACTCAGCCACATTGATGTGTATATTAACTGTAACATTCCAAATAAATGGTAAGAATTTGGTATACTGGATAACCATATACTGTCTTCAAGAAACACACTTAAAAAAAAAAAAAATAGGTTAAAAACCAAAGGATGGAAAGGTGTGCAAGTACATCTCAGAGATACTGCGAGTTCAGTTCCAGACGACCATGGCAAAGAGAGTATCACAATAAAGCCAGCCACAGAAATGTTTTGGTTTTCCAATACATAGAAAAGTTATGTTTCCAAGTAGCCTAGTAACCACGAAATAGCATTATGTCTAAAAAGACAATGGACATACCTTAATTAAAAAATAATTTATTGCCAAGAAATTCTAACCACCACCTGACAATGTAGGGTGGCCACAAAACCAATTTGTAAAAAAAAAAAAAAAGAAAAAGAAGAAAGCAATAAAGACATAATAAAATGAAATGTGTTTGTATAGCACACAAAGACTGATAATGGTAAATCTGGCAATATAAAATCAGGGTTAACTTCAGAATAAGAAAAACAGGGATAAAGATGGATGTTCAGAATGTTAAGGAGCCAATTGATAAAAGAACCATAACAATTCTAAATGACTGCTGCTGCTGCTAAGTCACTTCAGTTGTGTCCGACTCTGTGTGACTCCATAGACGGCAGCCCACCAGGCTCCCCCGTCCCTGAGATTCTCCAGGCAAGAGTACTGGAGTGGGGTGCCATAGCCTTCTCTGCTAAATGACTGAGTACCTAGTAATCAAGTTTCAAAATACGTGAAGCAAAAATTGACAGAACTAAAGGAGAAACAGGGAAACCTATAATTAGACATTTTCATACTCCTTTCTGTTACAGAATAAGGAGACAGAACAACAGGGACGAGATGGAAGGTCAGGTCATTCATGTATGACACGACCAATACCATCCAACAACCTGCCCCAGCACACGTGTGGAGAAGACTGCACACAGCAGAACCCGCTCTCTTCAAATGCACAGGGAGCACTTGTCTACAGGGACCAAGTATGGAAATCAATACATTTCTAAATATTCCATGAGTCAAAGAAGGAAACATAATGGAAACAATGAAGCATCTCAAGTTGAGTAATAAAAACAAACTACATGGAAATCTGTGGAATAGAGCCAAAATACTGCTCGGAGGATAATTTACAACTTTGATCATGTATTACAGAAGAAAGTCCACACCAATGACCTAGTTTTTAATTTCTAAAAAGAAGAGCTAAAATTATATCCTAAGAAGAAAGAATAGTTTGCCTTGGAAATGAACAAAGACCATTCTGCCATCTTTGAGACTGCATCCAAGTACTGCATTTCAGACTCTTTTGTTGACTACGATGGCTACTCCATTTTTCTATGGGATTCTTGCTGACAGTAGTAGATATAACGGTCGTCTGAGTTAAATTCACCCATTCCAGTCCACTTTAGTTCACTGATTCCTACAATGTCGATGTTTACTCGTGCCATCTCCTATTTGACCACTTCCAGTTTACCTTGATTCGTGGACCTAACATTCCAGGTTTCCTATGCAATATTGCCCTTTACATCATTGGACTTTACTTCCATCACCAGTCACAACCACACCTGGGTGTTGTTTATGCTTTGGCTCCATCCCTTCATTCTTTCTGGAGTTATTTCTCCACTGATCTCCTGTAGCATATTGGGCACCTACCGACCTGGGGAGTTCATCTTTCAGTGTCATATCTTCTTGCCTTTTCAAACTGTTCATGGGGTTCTCAAGGCAAGAATACTGAAGTGGTTTGATATTCCTTTCTCCAGTGGACTGCATTTTGTCAGAACTCTCGCCAGGACCTGTCTTGAGTGGCTCTACATGGCATGGCTCATAGTTTCATTGAGTTAGACAAGGCTGTGGTCCATGTGATCAGACTGGCTAGTTTTCTATGGTTGTGGTTTTCATTCTATCTGCCCTCTGATGGATGAGGATAGGGCAAGGCAAACCATTCAATATTACAGTAATCCAAGTCTATGCCCCAACCATTAATGCCAAAGAAACTGAAGTTAAATGGTTCTTGAAGACCTACAAGACCTTCTAGAACTAACACCAAAAAAATATGTCCTTTTCATCATAGGTGACTAGAATGCAGAAGTAGGAAGTCAAGAGATACCTGCAGTAACAGGCAAGTTTGGCCTTGGAGTACACACTGAAGCAGGGCAAAGGCTAAGAGAGTGTTGCCAAGGGAACACACTGGTCATAATAAACACCTTCTTCCAACAACACAAGAGATGACTCTGCACATGGACAATACCAGATGATCAACACCAAAGTCAGACTGATTGTATCTTTGCAGTGCAAGATGGAGAAGCTCTATACAGTCAGCAAAAACAAGACTTGCAGCTGACCATGGCTCAGATGATGAACTCCTCATTGCAAAATTCAGACTTCAATTGAAGAAAGTAGGGAAAACCAGACCATTCATGTATGACCTAAATCAAATCCCTTACAATTTTATAGTGGAAGTGACAGATTCAAGGGATTAGATCTGATAGACAGACTGCCTGATGAACTATGGATGGAGGTTCCTGACACTGTATAGGAGGCCATGATCAAAACCATCCCCAACAAAAAGAAATGCAAAAAGGCAAAACGGTTGTCAAGGAGGGCTTACAAATAGCTGAGAAAAGAAGAGAAGTGAAAGGAAAAGGAGAAAAGGAAAGATACACCCATCTGAATGCAGAGTTCCAACGAATAGCAAGGAGAGATTAAGAAAGCTGTCCTAAGTGATCAATGCAAAGAAACAGAGGAAAACAACAGAATGGGAAAGACTAGAGATCTCTTCAAGAAAATCAGAGATATCAAGGGAACATTTCATGCAAAGATGGGCTCGATAAAGGACAGAAATGGTATGCACCTAACAGAAGCAGAAGATATTAAGAAGAGGTGGCAAGAATACACAGAACTATACAAAAAAGAACTTAATGACCCAGATAATTGGATGGTATGATCACTCACCTAGATCCAGACATCCTGGAGTGTGAAGTCAACTGGGTCTTATGAAGCATCACTGTGAACAAAGCTAGTGGAGGTGATGGAATCCCAGCTGTGCTACTCCAAATCCTAAAAGATGATGCTGTCAAAGTGGTGTACTCAGTATGCAAGCAAATTTGGAAAACTCAGCAGTGGCCACAGGACTGGAAAAGGTTAGTTTTCATTCCAATCCCAAAGAAAGGCAATGCCAAAGAATGTTCAAACTATCGCACAACTGCACTCATCTCACACGCTAGCAAAGTAATGCTCAAATTCTCCAAGCGAGGCTTTAACAGGACTTCCAGATGAAGAGAACTTCCAGATGTTCAAGCTGGACTTGGAAAAGGCAGAGGAACCAGAAATCAAATTGCTAACATCCACTGGATCACAGAAAAAGCAAGAGAGTTCCAGAAAAGCACCTGCCTCATTGACTATGCTGAAGCCTTTCACTATGTTCAGTTCAGTCACTCAGTCGTGTCTGACTCTTTGCAACCCCATGGACTGCAGCACGCCAGGCTTCCCTGTCCATCACCAGCTCCCAGAGCTTGCTCAAACTCAGGTCCATCAAGTCAACAATGCCATCCAACCATCTCATGCTCTGTCGACCCTTTCTTCTGCCTTCAACCTTGCCCAACATCAGGGTCTTTTCCAAAGAGTCAGTTCTTCGCATCAGGTGGCCAAAATACTGGAACTTCAGCATCAGTCCTTCCAATGAATATTCAGGACTGATTTCCTTCCGGATGGACTGGTTGTATCTCCTTGCAGTCCAAGGGACTCTCAAGAGTCTTCTCCAACACCACAGTTCAAAAGCATCAGTTCCTCAGCACTCAGCTTTTTTATGGTCCAACTCTCACATCCATACATGACCACTGGAAAAACCATAGCTTTGACTAGACGGACCTTTGTCGGCAAAGTAATGTCTCTGCTTTTTAATATGCTGTCTCAGTTGGTCATAGCTTTTTTTCTTCCAAGGAGCAAGGGTCTTTTAATTTCTTGGCTGACTGTGTGGATCACAACAAATTGTGGAAAATTCTTAAAGAGATGGGAATATCAGACCACCTTACCTGCCTCCTAAGAAATCTGTATGCAGGTCAAGAAGCAACAGGTAGAACCAGACATGGAACAAGGGACTGATTCCAAATTGGGAAAGGAGTATATCAAGGCTGAATACTGTCACTCTGCTTATTTAACTTCTATGCAGAGTACATCATGTGAAATGCCAGGCTGGATGAAGCACAAGCTGGAATCAAGATTGCCGAGAGAAATATCAATAATCTCAGATAGGCAGATGACACCACTCTTATGCAGAAAGTAGAGAGGGACTAAAGAGCGTCTTGATGAAAGTGAAAGAGGAGAGTGAAAAACCTGACTTAAAACTCAACATTCAAAAAACGTAGATCGTGGCATCCAGTCCCATCACTTCAAGGCAAATAGATGGGGAAACAATGCGACTTTATTTTTGAGGGCTTCAAAATCACTGCAGATGGTGCCTGCAGCCGTGAAATTAAAAGACGCTTGCTCCTGGGAAGCAAAACTATGACATACCTAGACAGCATATTAAAAAGCAGAGACGTTACTTTCCCAACAAAGGTCTGTCTAGTCAAAACTACGGTTTTTCCACTAGTCATGTATGGAATGTAGATGGACCATAAAGCAAGCTGAGTGCCAAAGAATTGATATTTTTGAACTGTTATGTTGGAGAAGGCTCTTGAGAGTCCCTGGACTGCAAGGAGATCCAACCAGTCAATCCTAAATTAAATCAGTCCTGAATATTCATTGCAAGGATTGATGCTGAAGCTGAAACTCCAATACTTCAGCCACCTGATGCAAAGAACTGACTACACTGGTAAAGACCCTGATGCTGGGAAAGACTGAAGGCAGGAGGAGAAGGGGACGACAGAGGATGAGATGGTTGGACAGCATCACCGACTCGATGGACAAGAGTCTGAGCGAGCTCTGGGAGCTGGCGATGGACAGTGAACCCTGCAGTGCTGCAGTCCGTGGGAGCGCAAAATCAGACATAACTGAATGAATGAACTGAAAAAGAAAGAGGGAATTGAGAAATAGACATCAGTAAAATACAAAACTGAAGAAAGCAATAGAAAAAAATCATAGAGCAAAACTGGTCTTTGAAAAGATTGATAAAATTGGTAAACCTTTAACAAGACCAATCCAAAGGAGAAAGAGGGGAATGCCCGTGTCAAGAACGAAGAAAAGGACAGTAGAACGCAGTATCATGACCTCAAAGGGACACCCAGGGTGAGTTACGAACAAGTAAGGCCAGTAAGTGCAACAACTTACGCATTAAATTATTAATACCGTTTCCATAAAGAAAAGTCTAGGCCCCAGATGCTATCAAACATTTACGGGAAAAATAGAAATCCTAAATAAGCACGTTGAAACAGCAGAGAAAGAGGCAATACTTGCCAATTCATTTCATGAGGCCAGTATTACTCTGATAAATAAAGCCGGAGAAAGCTATTATTAGAATACTACAGACAAACAAGTCTCCTGAACAATACAGTAATTCTTAATTTAATCTTAGTTCTTATTTAATTCTTAAAATATGAGCAAATACATGGCAGCATTACTTACATATTCGTTTCTCCCGCACACAGAAATCTTGCTAGAATTATACACGCACACATATATACACAGAGAGAGGTGGGAGGAGGTTGATGTGTGCGTTTATTTTCAAGGAAAAGAGATTTATTACAAGCAGGAAAGGTTAAACTTTAGAAAAATCAACGTATTTCACATATTTCCAATAAAAAGAAAAAGAAACCACACAAACATTCCTACAGATGCAAAAAGGGCACCTGCCAAAATCACACCCCCTTCCATCATACACTCCTAGCCTGCAGGAAAAGAGAACCTTCAAGCTGGAGAAGGGAATGTGCGCAGAGCCCATTGTTCCATCTAATGGTGATCACTGGGGTTCCACCCCTAGACCAGGAGCAGGGGGGTGTCCCCTGCCGCCACTCCTGCTCAGTGAGGTGCGCTGATCCCAGCCAGCACAACACGCCACGGGGAGTAAAGCACACACACGGCAAGGGAGGAAATACGATTCTCAGACCCCTCAGAGGGGCATGCACGCAGAAGATTCCAGAGAATCCTCAAAAAATAAAACAAGTCACCAGAACTAATAAATATATTTAGTAAATTCACAGAATGAACAAGTTTACAAAAAGCTCCTGTGTTTTACTCACTAACAAAGAAAAACTGGAAAATAGAAATACAACATGTTTTTGAAAAGAATCAAAAACATGTGAGAAAACTATGGACAAATTTAAGAATATATACACCCTCAAATCACGAAAAAAGAAGACAAATAAATATACTATGACCACAGAGCAAGACTCAAAAGTGTGAACTCTCTCTACAAACTGACCCACAGATTCAAGCAATCCCAATCAAAATCACAACTGGCTTTTGGGGTACAAATCAATAAATTTATTCCAGAATGGAAATATGTACAAAGAATCAAGAACAGCCAAAACATTTTTAAAAAAGACCAAATTTGGATGACTTGTCCTAGGACACCAAGACTTCCTAAAAAAAAAAAAAAAAAAAAAAAAAAATCGAGGACATGAGGGGCAGGCGTGAGGACAGAGGACAGAACAGAACGCAGAGCTGAGCAGCAGACCTGCGCAGACACGGTCACTGTGACTCAGGGACCAAGACAAGCGAGAGGGAAAGCGTCCGCGGCAGGAGTGACGCACATGCGGACGGCACTGTGCACCCCGAGGAAGGAGCGAGTCCCGCGCCACACGACTCAAGCACAGCGCATCACCGCCCTAAATGTGAAGCCACGAAACATACACAACAAAACATAAGAGGAGACTATTGCGAGCTTAGCCTAAGAATATATTTCTCAGATAGGAGACTCGGAGTCCAAACCATCCAAGAAAAAAAATTTCTGCTCTTAAAATGATGCCGTTAAGAAAAATGAAAAGATAAGGCACAGACTGAGAGGTGATATTCTCAATACATTTATCTGCAAAGGACTTGTATATAGAATTTTTAAAAAATACTTAGAATTCAACAATAAGAAACAACTCAATAAAAAAAGAAGGGTGTGTGTGTGTAATGAAACACTGCATAAGGAATGGTCAGTAAGTCATGAAGAGACGTTCAACCCAATCAGGCAAATTAAAACCACAATAAAATTCCACTATACTAGTCAAACTGCTAACATGTAAAATACTGACGGCACCAAGTGCTGACAAGGTTCTGGAGCAACTGTAACTCCTTAGTACACTGCCAACGGTAATGCAGCATTAGTTAACTGCTTCACAAAAGTCCAGTAACTTCTTATCAAGTTAAATACACTCACATCGTGATGCAGCAGCTTCACTCCTGGGCTCACGTGCCCAGGAGAAAGGAGAGCACATGTCCACGTAAAGACTTCCACGCTCATGCTCATAGAAGCTTCACTCACAAATAGCTGGAAACTGGACGCAACACGAGTGTCCATCAACAGGAGAAGCGAGAACCATGCTAGGGGTTCCCCATGCAACAATAAAGAGCATACTACTGACGGGGCTGTGTGCATGGATCTCAATATCATTATGCTGAGTGAAAGAATGTGGACACAAAACTATGATTTCACTTGTACACAATCTCAGGAAAGACAAGTTTAATCAATGAATGACCGTCTGGAGCCAGGGACATGCGCTGTGACCAGGGCAGCACACAAAGGAAGCTTGTGGACTGGTGTTACAGGAGTGTACTCATTTGTCAAAATTCACTAAACTGTGTCCTGAATATGGGCATTTTGTGTAAATTATAAAGTCAATGAAGGTGATATTTTTCAATGTACACAAATATTGAAGTCTAGGTAAGTTTTCAAACAGTGGTATGGGTCATAAATTCTGAAACTTTCTTTTGTAAGTAAATGCAAAAAAAGAAACGGAAAAAAAGCAAAATGGCTGTCTGGGGAGGCCTTACAAATAGCTGTGAAAAGAAGGGAAGCGAAAAGCACAGGAGAAAAGGAAAAATATAAGCATCTGAATGCAGAGTTCCAAAGAATAGCAAGGAGAGATAAGAAAGCCTTCCTCAGTGATCAATGCTAAGAAATAGAGGAAAACAACAGAATGGGAAAGACCAGAGATCTCTTCAAGAAAATTAGAGATACCAAGGGAACATTTCATGCAAATATGGGCTCAATAAAGAACAGAAATGGTAAGGACCTAAGAGAAGCAGAAGATATTAAGAAGAGGTGGCAAGAATACACAGAAGAACTGTACAAAAAAAGATCTTCATGACCCAGATAACCATGATGGTGTGATCACTCACCTAAAGCCTGATATTCTGGAATGTGAAGTCAAGTGGGCCTTAGGAAGCATCACTATGAACAAAGCTAGTGGAGGTGATGGAATTCCAGTTGAGCTATTTCAAATCCTGAAAGATGATGCTGTGAAAGTGCTACACTCAATATGCCAGCAAATTTGGAAAACTCAGCAGTGGCCACAGGACTGGAAAAGGTCAGTTTTTGTTCCAATGCCAAAGAATGCTCAAACTACTGCACAATTGCACTCATCTCACATGCTAGTAAAGTAATCCTCAAAATTCTCTAGGCAAGGCTTCAGCAATACGTGAACTGCGAACTTTCAAATATTCAAGCTGGTTTTAGAAAAGGCAGAGGAATCAGAGATCAAATTGCCAACATCTGCTGGATCATGGAAAAAGCAAGAGAGTTCCAGAAAAATATCTATTTCTGCTTTATTGACTATGCCAAAGCCTTTGACTGTGTGGATCACAATAAACTGTGGAAAATTCTGAAAGAGATGGAAATACCAGACCACCTGACCTGCCTCTTGAGAAACCTGTATGCAGGTCAGGAAGCAACAGTTAGAACTGGACATGGAACAACAGACTGGTTCCAAATCGGGAAAGGAGTACGAAAAGGCTGTGTCTTGTCCACCCTGCTTATTTAACTTATATGCAGAGTACATCATGAGAAACACTGGGCTGAAGGAAGCACAAGCTGGAATCAAGATTTCTGGGAGAAATATCAATAACCTCAGATATGCAGATGACACCACCCTTATGGCAGAAAGTGAAGAACTAAAGAGCCTCTTGATGAAAATGAAAGAGAGTGAAAATTGGCTTAAAGCTCAACATTCAGAAAACTAAGATCATGGCATCTGGTCCCATCACTTCATGGCAAATAGATGGGGAAACAGTGGCTAAGTTTATTTTTCTGGGCTCCAAAATCACTGCAGATGGTGACTGCAGCCATGAAATTAAACGACGCTTACTCCTTGGAAGGAAAGTTATGACCAACCTAGACAGCATATTCAAAAGCAGAGACATTACTTTGCCAACAAAGGTCCATCTAATCAAGGCTATAGTTTTTCCAGTGGTCATATATGGATGTGACAGTTGGACTATAAAGAAAGCTGAGAGCCAATGAATTAATGCTTTTGAACTCTGGTGTTGGAGAAGACTCTTGAGAGTCCCTTGGACTGCACGGAGATCCAACCAGTCCATCCTAAAGGAGATCAGCCCTGGGTGTTCATTGGAAGGACTGATTCTGAAGCTGAAACTCCAATAGTTTGGCCGCCTGATTCAAAGAGCTGAGTCATTTGAAAAGACCCTGATGCTGGGAAAGACTGAGGGCAGGAGAAGGGGATGACAGAGGATGAGATGGTTGGATGGCATCACCAGCTCAATGGACATGGGTTTGGGTAGACTCCGGGAGTTGGTGATGGACAGGGAGGCCTGGCGTGCTGCGGTTCATGGGGTTGCAAAGAGTCGGACGTGACTGAGTGACTGAACTGAACTGAACTTTCTTTTGTATTAGAATCTTGACCTAGTGACTGACGACAGTGGAAAACCATGTTCTGTTATAGAAAAGTTTTACAAATAAGCAGAGAAAGACATCTAGAATTTACTTTGAGGGGCTGAACTGAAAAAAGTGGTATATGTTTAACTTGTGGTTTTTTTAAAAGCTAGATAGTAGTAGAGACAAATACACAAATAAGTATACAGAGATGTATTTATACATGCACACACAAAATTTCTCAACTCTTTTGGCTAAAAATGTCTTGACGAGTTCTTAAACGGGGTCATGTTGTCCATGAGGAGCAAAACTGGCTTCTTTGTGGAAGAAGGACAGATTTTAGCTATTACAATGGTTTGTGGCCTAACAAGCCCACAGCGTATAAACAAATATGCAGCATGGTCTGTGTCAAGAGCACTGCATGCAGGAAGGCGGTGTGCTTGGGTGGAAATCTCTGAAGACCTCTCAGGGGTGACAATGAAAGAAGCTGTCTGGCAGAAACGGCACCCGAGCACACCCAGCATACAGACGCTGCCAGTTCTGGTGACTGAATGCAATTTCCACCGAGAAAGCCAGGGTTCCCCAGAGAAAGAGCTGATTTCCTAACGGAGATGGGAAAAACGTGACATAAAGCTGGATTATCCTATGGTGCCCGAAGCTAAGGATGTGCTCCAGGAGTGACGGGACATCCAAGTATAACACGAGCGCCATCCTGAAGTGCTCCCACTGGCTTATCTCAGACAAGTTAACAACAAATTAAAAGCCGGTAAATAAAAGGCCCACTGAGTCCACACTGATGTGAATCTACTGATGACAAGGGAGAAAGGCAAGCCGCCCCTCACAGAAGAGAAGGGGAGCTCAGCCACGGGTGCACAGCAAACCCGTGAGCGAGAGGTTCACGGGGGGAGGTTGCAGGGTTCCAACAATCTCCCTACCTACACAGGGAGGCGCTAGCACTTTGCAGGGGGCCCCAGCCTCACCAAAAGAGCCAGCTTCACATCGTCAACTTCAGGATGAAGGGTCAGGTGTACTGGGGACAAGGCATCACCTCCAGGGTCTTCCTGCTCAAAACTCGTGTCTGATCATGACTTTGCAACTGAAACTCGAACTGAGGAAGACCTTACACTGTAACTGGCTTATCATCTTCAAAATTTTCAAGGTCATGAAGAAAACTGGGAAACAGTGTCAGCTTTAAGGTGCTTTGCACTGATGGAGTGAGTCCCGCTCTGGGGAGGATAGGTGATGAGGTGGCCGTGGGCTGTGGAGGAGACGCTGCTGTGTCTATGGTAACGTCCAGGTGTTGATCACTGCGTTCTGGCTGTGTAGGAGAATGCTGTTCTTAGTGACAATACATTGCAGCACTGGAAAAGGTCAGAGTAGATTGTGAGAAAGTTGGGAAACTCAGCAACAAAGATCTATATGAAAAACTCCTTTCCTACACTTTTGTTCTTCCCTGCAGAATGGGCCCAAAGAAGAGATCAAAACCAGAAATGTCTGAGAACAGGAGCAGGGGCTTACTGAACTGACTGCCGACTGACCTTTGCAGAGCACAAACTTGGACGGGTGCCCAGGTGAACCCTCGACTTTAGGACACAGTGCCCCAGCTTGTCTGGCAAATTTCCCCCTGGGCCTACCTGAAATATACCTTCCTAGGGGGCCTTCTCCAGCTCCTTCTCAGACAAGGCTATGTTTCCACAGCACCCTAACTCTCATTGGCTCAACTCAATACAGATTTAATTATTTAATAGTGCAATTCCTCCAACAGGCTGATAGCCTCATGCAAAGATGAAGAAGGCATCTCTCTGGTCCACTGCTGTGTATGTGAACCCACCACAAGGTGTGGACTTGCCAGCATATAGTCAACTGAAATGAAAACTCAGTGGAATGTGAGACAGAAATCTAATAAAAACAGTAACAAAAAAATCTCTTTAAAAAACTCTTTAGGGATACCAAATAAGTTCTATTAATGTGACTCTAAATTCTTTTCCCCATCAGGGCTCTTTGAAAACAAAGAGTCCTGTGTAACTCCATCTCTGGTACAAACTGGGCATTCAATGCTTCAGATGAGGAATTGCTGCCATAGCTGTGCACTGGGCCTCCAAGGATGCCCCTCACACCCAGGAAGGTGTGAGGCTACTGGGAGGATGGAAAGGGTAGCTGGAAGAGGACCCTTTCGGACAGTGAACCCGCCAGGAGGGTGGTCAGAGAGAGTGCACAGTGGGGGCCTGCAGCTGCAGGGAGAAAGCTGGCGGGGCTCCAGGCTAGAGAAGCCGAGCGGCCAGGGCCGGGGCATAGACGCCAGCTCTGCATGTAAGGAAGACAGACTCAACAGAAAGCATCCGTGTTTCCGGGAATCCCTCCTTGTTCAGAGAGAAGAGGCACAGACGGGCTTGCAGCGGACAATGACAAAGGCCAGTCAAGGTCCTTCCCCGCCCAAGCTGACTCGGGGGCAGGAGCTGTCTCCCGAAACACCCTTGCCGGCATATCACGGCCTTTGTCCTAAGGAAGCCCCCTTCCCTTCCAGCCAGGGCACAGCCTCTGTGCCCATCCCCCTTCTCATCCCTGCTCCTCCATCCCACCTGGTCTGTCCTCCTGGGCACCTGAGAGCCCCTGCACAGCAGCAGCTGCCCCTCGGGGCATGGCTGCCTTGCCAGCCCGGCATGTCTGTTCTCATGGTGGGCTCCACTCCACGCTCCCAGCTTCCACTTTCCACGCAGAACACCTCTGCTCCCTGACCCTATCATGAGCTAACTGTGGAAGCAGCCTTCAACTGCCTGTAAACCAATGTTTCTGGAGCGGCCGCCAGCAGGAGCCCACCTCCCTCCTCCCCAGGCTGAAGTGAACCCTGGAGCCCCCCACGCCCACTTCCCACCACCAGCATCCGCTTGTGTCCCCACTCCCTCCTCCCCTCAGCACTTTAGGGTTGAGGCCTCTGCACACTATGGATCCTACACGCTGAAGCCCAGGCCACCTTCCTCCCCAGAGTGAAAGTGATACTGTGCTACCTGGGGCGTGAGAGAGACAGACCCTGTCCCCACCCCTCCCATCAACCTAAGTTTCAGGGGATCTGCTGGCCCGGAAAATAGCACCAACCCAAGTTTAACACACAATAAGGCTTCATGTGCAGGACGCAGGCAGTGCTCGCACTGGGGACTAAGGAAAGTGTCCTGGACGCTAAGACGTGTTCCTGAAGACAGGCAGGAATGTGGTGGGCTGAAGTCAAAGAAAATCTTCTCTGTTACAAAAGCATGCAGTACAGTCACTGACAATGGAGATTTCTACCCTCCAACATCCGCTGGATCATCAAAAAAAGCAAGCGAGTTCCAGAAAAACATCTATTTCTGCTTTATTGACTATGCCAAAGCCTTTGATTGTGTGGATCACAGTAAACTGTGGAAAATTCTGAAAGAGATGGGAATACCAGACCACCTGACCTGCCTCTTGAGAAATCTGCATGCAGGTCAGGAAGCAACAGTTAGAACTGGACATGGAACAACAGACTGGTTCCAAAAAGGAAACAGAGTACGTCAAGGCTGTATATTGTCACCCTGCTTATTTAACTTATATGCAGAGTACATCATGAGAAACGCTGGGCTGGAAGAAACACAAGCTGGAATCAAGATTGCCGGGAGAAATATCAATAACCTCAGACATGCAGATGACACCACCCTTATGGCAGAAAGTGAAGAGGAACTAAAAGGCCTCTTGATGAAAGTGAAAGAGGAGAGTGAAAAAGTTGGCTTAAAGCTCAACATCCAGAAAACGAAGATCATGGCATCTGGTCCCATCACTTCATGGGAAATAGATGGGGAAACAGTGGAAACAGTGTCAGACTTTATTTTGGGGGGCTCCAAAATCACTGCAGATGGTGATTTCAGGCATGAAATTAAAAGACGCTTACTCCTTGGAAGGAAAGTTATGACCAACCTAGATAGCATATTAAAAAGCAGAGACATTACTTTGCCAACAAAAGTTCGTCTAGTCAAGGCTATGGTTTTTCCAGTGGTCATGTATGGATGTGAGAGCTGGACTGTGAAGAAAGCTGAGCGCCGAAGAATTGATGCTTTTGAAGTATGGTGTTGGAGAAGACTCTTGAGAGTCCCTTGGACTGCAAGGAGATCCAACCAGTCCATCCTAAAGGAGATCAGTCCTGGGTGTTCTTTGGAAGGACTGATGCTGAAGCTGAAACTCCAGTACTCTGGCCACCTCATGGGAAGAGTTGACTCACTGGAAAAGACTCTAATGCTGGGAGGGATTGGGGGCAGGAGGAGAAGGAGACGACAGAGGATGAGATGGCTGGATGGCATCACCAACTCGACAGACTGAGTTTGAGTGAACTCTGGGAGTTGGTGATGGACAGGGAGGCCTGGCGTGCTACAATTCATGGGGTCGCAAAGAGTCGGACACGACTTGAGTGACTGAACTAAACTGAACTGAACCATCAGATGACTCGGGACATACAGAAAAGCAGTTTTAGAAGCTTAGACTTCTGAGTAAAACCTCCATCCCCATCCTCCCCCTGGAATACAGCACGGAGAGGAAGAACAGAGCCCCAAGCCTACACAGGACAAGCAGCACTGCAATCTCAGGGCCACAGGGGAGGCACTGCCCAGGCGGGGCTGAGGGAGGTAGGAAGAGCTCCTCCAACTCTCCTACCAGAGCACAAGCTTTCTCTTACAACCCAGAGGAACAAATCTACTAACTTCCAGAAAGCAGAAACAAGTAGACTGACTTTCTCTTAAAATCACACCTGCCCATTCACTCTACGCAATGAAAGAAAACGCCACTTATGTCAAAGGTAAGATATATATAACCTTTCCCCTCCGTTTCTTCATTCCACATGCACACAAAAATCCCGCAAATCTCTATTCAACTGAAAGCAAAAACATGCACTTCTTAAGAAAGGCTTAAAACAGGGAGAAGGAAAAGCACAGTGGAAGCCAGAATGTAAACCGTGCGGGGAGCAGGCGGAAACACTAGGGAGAGGCCACAGACGGCCTCCCCAGTCCACAGTTAAGAAACGTGAGCCTCCAGCACCAGGCCTGCAATGAACAACACGCTGAAGTCTGGTGTCAATTTAAATGCATTGAACACCAGAAAAATGCCCCCAACCAGGGCTTCAAACTTGTACAGCACATTTCCACTCGACCCAACGAGATTGCCTGTCACATCTGACACGGCTCGTCAAAAGTTATCCTTCACTGCTCATGGGCAACATCGAGGTCAAGAGACCAAGTACAATGGGCCAACCCATCCCCATTTTTTTCCTTCAGAGCAGCAAATATTGAACTCTAAAATGACAAGACAGAGCAGCTTGAAACGGCTGCCAGAGAAACAGAAGCTGTCCAAGGCCGCTGATCTGAAGGAGAAAAAGCAGTGTGTGCGTGCGTGTGTCAGGGTGAGGATCCCTCTGACAGTCTCGCACAAAGAAGCCACAGCCAGCACCAGGAGCTCAGGGGCTCTGCTCCCGGCAGCAAGACAAGCTCACTGGCCCAGGGGGCGGCGGGGAGGACCAGCCCGCACGGCGCAGGCCTGACCGCGCCTGGGCCACGCAGGCGGGGCGGCCCCACTTCCTCTTACAAGGGCCCATCTCACCCCTGCCCCCCACTGCTCAGCCTGGAAAAGGAAGGGGGTTCTGACCCAGGCTACAGCACAGGCACATGGAGGACGGCACCCGGAGAGAAAGTAGCCGGGCACAGAAGCGGGGCTCCCGCGTGGCCCTGAGGGTCAGGGGCGCGGCACGGAAGCCGCGCGGGCAGGCTGCTTAGTGCGCAGTGTTTCAGGTGGGGGGATGAGGACGTTGCGGAGACAGTGGCGGTGATGGCTGCACGACAACATGAATGCACCTGGATGTACGCTGTACGATGTACACTGAGCTACACACTTGAAAATGCCAAAGATGGAAAATATTAAGTTATTTGTATTTTACCACAGTAAAAAAAGAAACCATCTGTTTACTATGAATTAAAAGCAAAGTTGGACAGCGACCATTTCTTTCAGGTATGTACTCCCTTTTGCACAAAAAGAACCCGGTTCTGATGGAAGTGAAATGGGGGGAATGGGAGCTCTGGTGAGGCTCTTTTAGACCTTTTTATATTAAAAGCAGCACTGGTATTGTAAAATTTCAAAGTAGAACATGACATATAATGACATGGCATGCTTGGGGGTTAGCCCAGCCAAACCCCCAGAGCCAGGGGAGGGGCAGTAGTGTTCCCCAGAGACACGGGGACCCTCAGAGGGCACACACCTGGCCCAGCATCCAGGCACGCAAGGAAAGGGGTCCCCCCTTGGGGGCAGGGCCCAACTGAGTACAAACCCGGCCAAGCACCCAGGCTGCATGGACAACGCTGGAACCACCAGGCAGAACGTGGACCAAGGACGCCGCTTCTGGTCTTGTTGTTAATTGTTAGGAAGCAAAGCACATTTGTTATCTGATTCCTGCAAAATGACTTCCTCTTGCTTTCATTCTGCATCCCAGCCCTTAGGGACTTCTCTTCCCTGTTGGGCTCGAGACACTGAAGCAGGCTCTATTTTTACATGAACCTTCCAGAACAGACCCTGAAGGCCCTGGCTGATTCCAAACACCCTCAGTCATGTTGTCCCCAAATAGCTTGTAGCATGGTTTCCCTATCCCAGTGCAAACAGGGATTAAAAAATAAAATAATAATGTTTTAGACAGACTGGCTCCACAGGAGGGCTGCAGCTATGTGTCTGAACTCAGTTATAACAGGGTGTGTAACCATTTTAAAGCATGGCCCAAACAATGTTAAAGGCTGTTACCAAGGCGCCCACCTGCACCTGGAGAGGACAGAGTGTAAGCACTGCTCCAGAGGCAGGGGGCTGGCGAGGAGGAAAGGGCCCAGCGACACTCAGAGCTGGCATGAGGGTCCCCGGCAGCCTGATGCCAAAATGAAAGACTCCCTTAACCAAACAACTAATAAAATTATTTCAAAACAGTGGAATAGTTAAGTATCCTGCCTCGTATTATCATTAAAGGTTAAAAGTCAGCAGGCTGTGTGACCAGCCCAGTTTCCCTGGTACGTGTTCCTATCCACATGGGGCCACCGCCCAGCAGGGTCGTCGGGGAAAGAAGCTTGCCTGCCCTATGGCCCTGCACGTGACAACTCGTGTGCAGTATGCACTGGTGCTGGTAGGGGCCCAAGGACATGGAGACCCGTGTTTCAGCACTGAAACTGTGGTGCCTGCGAGACTCCTCTTCAGGGCCCACACCACACCTGCAAACTCAGGCAGGTTCTGAGCTGTACCACGTGCTGCCGCCCTGGACGGGAAGCACATCCTTCACAGTCCTGGCCCTCCCAGAGGGCGGTTACGGCCAACGCCAGGCTGCTGCAGGGAGACCCAGGCCCGAGCCCTGGCCTCAGCCTGGGATGACGCAGAAGGCTGCTGCAGCCCCAGAGCACCCCAGGGGGCAGGCTGTCACCTCACTTGCAACCAGGTGACTCTGCAGGCCCTGGCTTCCCCCAGCCTGGTCATGCCTTTCACCCTTCCTAGAGGGTGTACATATATCTGAGGAGTCCTGCTCAATAAATCGGGCTTCCCTCGTGGCTCAGTTGGTAAAGAATCTGCTTGCAATGCAGGAGACCCCGGTTCAATTCCTGGGTCAGGAAGATCCCCTGGAGAAGGGATAGGCTACCCACTTCAGTATTCTTGGGCCTCCCTTGTGGCTCAGCTGGTAAAGAATCCGCCTGCAATGCAGGAGACCTGGGTTTGATCCCTGGGTTGGGCAGATGCCCTGGAGAACGGAAAGGCTACCCACTCCAGCATTCTGGCCTGGAGAATTCCATGGACTGTGTAGTCCATGGGGTCACAAAGAGTCAGACACAACTGAGCAACTTTCACTTCACCCAATAAATCATGTGCATGCAACTTCCATCTGAGTTTGTTTCCAGGGACCTCTGAAATAAGCCCCTTTTACGTCTATGATTTGATGCATTCACTCATTCTCTGCACTATAAAGACCGCAAACTAAAAACTAACTCAGGATGAAATACCAAAGCCCAAGAATTAGAGGCACAGTGACCTACTGCCCATCAAATCACTCTGTTATCTGGGACCTTCAGATCTCATTTCTTCAATAGGGACTCTGTATCCTACACCGTCTGCCAGATACTATTCCAGGGCCAAGAGATACGTCAGTGAGTCAAATGGGCAGAGGGTCTGTCTTTGCGGAGCTTGCATTTCAATGGGAGAGACAGGAAAACAAGTAAATACTGAACTACATGTGAGACTGGGTCTCTGCAAACTTTCTCCCAGGGAAGTCCTTCCTGGGTACCCAGGGGAGACTGGTTCCAGGATGGCCCATAGACACCAACATCTGCAGGTGCTTGAGCCCTCTACGTCTGGGTAGCACAGCTGGCCTCTGGACCCTCAGGTTCTTCGGCTGCTTGAACCTGTAGGGCTGACCCCTGAGTGTGGAGGGCTGAGGGTTGACCGTATTACATATTTTAGGCTTACAGGCCGTTCCGTCTTTATTACAACTGCTCAACTCTGGAGTCTGAGCAAAAAGCAGCCATACAGCAACATGGTTCATGGCTGTGTTCCAATAAAACTGGATTTACATAAACAGGCAGCCAACCTTCAGTCTCAGTTAGCAAACTCATATTCTAGATTTTTTTTTTTTTTTTTAAAGAGCATGAAACTGAGATCAGAAGTGCTATGGTGGGGATGGGGTCATTACTGCACAAGGCAGAGAACTCAAGGAAATGACAGGCAGCTACGTGAATGGATGCAACGGTCAAGTGTGCCAGATAGCAGGGGGAATAGCATATGCAAAGGCACTGGGGCAGACCATGCTGGGCAAGTTCAAGGGACAGCCGGGGGGTAACACCACTGGAGCACAGTAGGGCGGGAAAAGCTGAGGACGAGTTCAGAGAAGAAGGATGGGGGTGGATCAGAAGATCACACCGGCCTTGAAAGGTGTTCTAAGGCCTTTGGCTTTAATACAGTAATGATATATACAAAGATTAAGGTGAAATTCTTGTAAGATTATAGGGTCTTGGGCTTCCCTGATGGCTCAGATGGTAATGAATCTGCCTGCAATGCGGGAGACACGGGTTCGACCCCTGCGTCAAAAGATCCCCTGGAGAAGGAAATGGCAACCCACTCCAGTATTCTTGCCTGGAGAGTCTCATGGACAGAGGCGCCTGACAGGCTAGGGTCCAAAGAACTGCAGAGAGTCTGACAACAACTGAGCATCTAAGCACACAGGCTCTTGAAACACCAACATATTCTAACATTAAAGATATTCTGATACATTCTAAGTCTCTGAAAGATTCTAATTCACACGCGGACTATAGGATAATGCTAACTGCATATTTAAACACATGAGTACATACTCCAAAATAATCCAAACACTAATATACTGAATATGGAAACACCTCCAAATCTAAGGCACTCAGTGTCTGCCAGCAGCTTTCTATTCACTCCTTTCCTTTTCAACACAGAAGTCACTTTCCACCCTTCCTCTTTGCTGCCAAGCTTCTGGGCCTGTTTCCAAAGGCCGCACACTCACACTTGGCCTGCGCCACCAGCCTCCAGCCAGCCACTTCTGCAGCACCTTCCGCGAGGAAAGCGCCGACCGAGGCCTCCTCTCTTGAGCTCCGTCACACTCGGCACGTCACTCAGTGAGCGCACTTAGACATCGGCCTTCTCAGACCACGAGCTCTGGGCAGGAGGGAGCAGGCAGGTTGGCCCGGCCCTTGCTGGTGGCATGAAAGTATCAGCGTACAGCAGAGAATCCCACATGTGCCGGTACTCCCATCACCATCTTCCGGCATGAGGCTCTGAAAGGATGTGGGGCAGGCCCCCAGAGCAGCCAGACCAGCACTGCTCCCAATTGTCCTTCGGCCTAGCAGTAACACTCCCCATCTGGTCACCCACACAGACCACAGCCCCCCAGTCTGCATGGTGAAGCTCTACGACACCAGATGACTTTGCTGAGGCCAGAAATAGGAGAGTTATGGATAATCTCCTCCCCCTGAGTGAAACCCCTTATTTGCCTCTCAAAATCATTTTCTATTTGTAAGTCTCACATACAAAGCCCTGCCCTGCAAGAAACCCACTCAGCGCCCCTCAGCCTGGACCTGCTAAGGAGAGACCTAAGGGGTTCCGAGCACAGCAAACACCATGACTTCTTGCTGCCACTGGCTGATGACTCAAGAGCAGGGCCCCCAAAGGGACACTGAATTACTTACACAAGCTCTATTCTCCTTACCTCAGCTGCTGTGTCTCATTCTAAACAAACAGGAAAGGAAAAGATAACCAGAACCCACGTCTAGCATGTGAGATGAAGGTGAAAGGAGACAAAGAATAAAGCGCCAGCACAGGGACACAAGCTGGGTCTCATCCCTCACTTTACAAAGTTCCTGTGTTCTCACACTGAACCCTTTCCAGCTAAAATGAAATTACTGAAAACAGCCGAGATTATTATTGTACTCATAAACGTTTTTCATGGAATAACATAAAAGAAATAGGCAAGGAGGTGAGAGGATAGACTATTAAGCAGAAAAACTAAATTGAAGAGCATATAATTATATGCAAAGAGATTATGCCTTATTTTAATATAAATAAAACTTTTTAAGCATAAGATAAAAAGCCATGCCTCAATACACCAGCTTTCCAATAAAATACATTTAATTCAAATGATTCTCATAATTTCAAAACAATGTTATTTGCTTTATTTCAGAAGTCTTACTATTTATACATTTTATGGTGGCGGAGAGCAAAAAGGTTGAGAACATCTCCCAGGGAGAAACCGGCTCACGACAGAGCCACAGTGGGAACACGGAATTCTACCCTCTCCCTCCCGTTACCGGCTGGCTTGTGACTAACTTCAGCAGACCCCTGTGTGCAGAGACTATTTCCACACTCTGCTCCGGGCTAAACATTCTTCTGTGTATATACTAGTAAATTCAACAGCCTCTTTAACATCTGAGAACGAATTACTGACAAGTCATTTTTTGCTCCATATTGCAAGTCGACGTGGCAACCCTGTTTTTTTTCTATTATAAACATGTGCTGTACCTCGGCTCCCAGTCGTTTTGGATGCTGATACAAGATTCATAATGGCTGTCAGAATCTGCAATTTTCCCTTTTGTTTTATGAGGTCAGGCAATATTACATGCACTGATATATTCCATTTTCCCAGCTGAAAACCTTCTCATTTGAGCCCGACAGGTTGAGGGAGTCATGATTTTGCAACCTCGCATGTGAAACACGGGACGAGGGGGCAGGTGGCTAACCCCACGCTCTCCTCTTGCTCTTGTCCACTGGCAACAGTAAATTAAACTGTCAAAAATGGAATTGTCCTGTCATCAACAAAGCTACAGCTTCGCAAGTATTGCAACATCAGATATATTTCTAATTCTGCATTTCCCTGCACCTGTAATTTCATCAGAAATTCGCACTGGACCATGGTGAGAAGCTGTCCAAGGGACACTGGCATTGTGAATTCCTTTAGAGGTTTGACATGGCATTTCAAAGACAGAAATTAATGAACAATTCTGGCAATTTGTAATATATATAAAAAGGGTGTTCAGTGTGAGGTCCTGACCTTCAGCAGGACCCTTTAAAAGGGTAGGAATGCTAACGTGGAGATGACATGCTGCACAGCAGATGAAAGGAAATTATACACAAGTTTCTCTGCAAACAGAACAAAGCAAAACACAAACAATCCAGCAACAGCCAAACCACCTGAAAATTACTTAACGGTCACAGCATCCAATGTCATGGATTGCTAGCACAATGTTTTAACGTGTCTTCGTAGGTGATTTAACACCGACTGGAGCTTCAGTCTCCAGCTGCGTGTTACTGGACAGTCCATTTTAATCTCAGGTACTGCCCAAGCCATTCTCATTTCTCCCAGGTGCTGCCTCCTCCGGTCCCGCCTTCCCCTCGGCAGGCGCACGGGGCTCCAGGGCCCCTTCAAGCTGCCTCGCTCTTACTATTTCTGTCCACAGGTCCGTCTGGATAGCACTGCCAGCAAGCTCCTCCCTTATAAGCTGAACAGAAGTCAAGCGCCTGCCTACCTGCTGTTCACCCTCCAAGCCAGACAACACTCCCACCCCCCCACCCAGGTCCCTCATTCAGCAAGTAGACGACACGTCCTCTGAGCGGTCCGACAAGCTCACGCTGTAAAAATGGGCCTCTCTAATCTGTTTCAAAATAACAGAAAGTTAAGAGTGTGGTTGTTATTAAATATTGCAATCAAATATAGTTATAGATTATCTCTACAAAAATTCACTGCTTATCAATCATAATGCTCAAGACACAAAGTTAAATTGAGATGAGGAATCATTTCAAAGCTTAATACAGTCAAAGTGACTCAATATTCCTTTATTAATTCTCATTTAATATCACTTTAAATTGCTGCCATTATTATCCTACCATAGACGAAAGATTCTGTGTAATTAGTCTGTATTAAGCCCTTTTTATTTATAAGGAGCCAAATAAACAAACCCACTTTAATTACCTGGGCTCCACAATATTGATCTGAGCATCAAAATTTAATATGACTTTATTTCAAATTTCCATATGACTAGTATTTAAATTTGTTCCAGCAATAACAATTTTGCAGGCACAAATGACTTTTCATTCAAAGTATGTAAATGACTGCCTAGCGCTGGGGAGCACGGGGCTCTCCGTGCCCGCAGCATGTTTACCGAGACCTCAGGGGCCTCCCTGCCCCGCGCTTTGCTCCCTAATACGGCAGCAAAAGCCACCAATTACCAAAAGAGACAAAAGTCAACGAAGACAGGGAGTCTTCTCCCTCCCAGACCATGTCTCTCCCACTTCAGTACATGGTGTTAACGACATACAAATTTTGAGGTCATTAAGTATAAACAGGAGCGGAAAGCCAGACAGGCAGGAAGGTGGGATGTGCGGACGTCAGCACTTCAAGTGCTCTCCTAATCCCACAATGCAAGTTTCAGCATTATTGTCTCCATTTAACTTGCATTAGTGCCTCGCACCTTGATTACACTGTTGGGCGGTAATCTTCGCCTGCACATGCCATCGTTACTTATGTCAAGCCTCCTGAGTTGTTATGAATACTATGTTGTTTTACGAGAGAGAGGAAATTAGTGCCAGTCCCCTAGAGTTTTGGGTGCTTAGCACTGAAGCACTACGCAGCCCTCGAAAATCCCACAACAAATCCTTGTTTAGTGCCACACGGAGATAAGGACTTTGCAGCAACACTGGAGCATAAATAACTCATGTCCCTCTTTATTTGTAAATGTCAAAAAAAAAAAAAAAAATGCTGTTCTTTAATGTTGCTTTTCATACAAACGGAGCAGACAGAACCTGTCTTCGTAGCCGCGTGAGCACACACCAGTTGAGTAAGGCGTTCTGTCTCAGAGTGCAATGCCAAGCTAAGACATGAAACAAAGAAATGTCCACAACATGTGTTTGAGGATTATTGTGAAATGCTGTTTTGGACGTATTTTTAATAAAAATGAACTTATCAAATCCAGGGGAAACATGTCGAAGTAACATGAGCCTTTCCTCCAGAGTACAATAAAGTGGAAAAAATGGTGCCTCACATGGACTGCATTTTCAATGTTTTTTTAAATATGATCCACTATGTTGTTGAAAAGAATTATTTTCTGGTATTGTAGGGATTTTTGCATTGTCTTTAATCTGTTTACACAGCAAACAAAACCTACAATATGAATAGGTGAACTCCCCAGGGAGAAAATGAAATTCAGAAATGATGTACAGATGGGGATGGGGGCCATGAAAACAGAATATAAATTAACATGCCCTCAACAGTCACATCTGGAATAGGACAGGCCAAATAAATAATTTTGACATTAAAAGAAATTAAAGATCAGGCAGTGCAAATAGTAGAATAAGTTGTTTTTTTAAAAAATATCATTAGTTTAGAATATGTCTGAAGTGGCATTCAAAATAATCAAGATATTCAAGCTGAAAATGAGACCTGGATGTGTTTTTCTCTTTCTTTATTCCCCCTATGTCTCTCAATAGCTAGTAATAACCTATCCAAAATATTGCTCCCTTAAGAGGGTTTCCAAGTCTCACCTTTTAAAAGTTCTTTTATTTGTGTGTAGAAACAGGATGTCCTGAAGTTTTGCATCCTGAACTTGTTCATGCTTAATTTAATAAAATATTAAAAATAAATCTCAGAAGGCAAACAAATAATCATATGTGCCTGCTACACAGCAGGGAAGCTGTGAACCAAATTTAAGGGCTTGAAACCAAAATTGTGATTCCTGTTTACTTCTTTTTTCTTGACCCCTGTGCCATCTTTATTTATGCAGCCTGAGGCAGACTAAACAAAAAGAAAAAGGAGTCTCTGGCAGCATCTTCTGAAAGACTGAGGTAAGGACTGCTGGAGCCATCGTTACAAACTGAGGAAAGGCCCCAGGGTCACAGCCTGCCAGCCAGGAGGGCCAACCTCGGGTGCAGGCGGGACCCTGCCGGGGCACCCCATCTTCTCAGAGAACCCTCACAGCCCCACCCTCCCCGAGAGCGGACGGACCCCCGGGAGCCTCCCCTTTCATTAACCACCCCAGCAGAGTGGGCTCCTCCTCATGTTCTCAAATGAAGCCAATTTTGAAAAATGGCTTCTGACAGGCCTATAAAACTTGCATGAAGTGACCAAATGGGTGCTCCTAAGCCCACGGACGGCCCCAAGTCACAGACCTGAGAAAGCAGCACTTGCACACTTACGGCTGCTGCATTTTCTCAGTCAAGTCCTCTGGAGCCGAGGCGGATTCACTGTCACCAAACCACCATCCACTGCATATGTAAAGAAGTTCTTTCAGAAGACAAAATATTCTTCTGAGTGTAACAACAGGCATGACTTATTTCAGAATTAAGTGCTAGGCGCTCTGGTGCTTCGGGAAATGTAAACTACAGTTTTTACTCCAAATCCGCAATCCACTTCACTAGCTTGTGCTCTCCAAAGGCCCTAAGCAGCCCCGCAAGATGACGAGGATCTTAAGAGAGTGCTTTGGTAAATCATGCAAACAAGACGAGGGAGGAGACGAAGCCACTGCTCTCCCCATTTTATCAGATCAGTGGATTGATTTATAAACTGTTTTGGGTAGAAAATAAATACTCAGCTACAAACACATAGCACTGACTTTTAAAAAATTAGACCTCCAGTGCCCGCAGACACACACACACGCGTCGAATCATGACTAGAGGTCAGGGGGCGGCACGGGCCCAGCCTGCAACCTCCCTGCAGCCAAATGTGGGGACAGAACCAGGGCCGGGCCCAGAGCTCCTATCTCCAGGCCCATGGTTTAAGCAGCACTTTCCTAAACTACAGAATAATCTTAGTTTCAAATTACATAAAAATAATTGATGATTTCAATACAGCACTTAAATAAAAGAAAGTTTTATTCTTCACAGTGTAAGTGCTGGTATTTTTTGTACCCGACAAGCTGCCCATACAAGAAGTCTAATATTCCTGCCAACAAAGGCATTTGAAATTAGCAATTGCTTTTAGAAACTTTAATTACAATTTTAAAATGCTATTTCTGCTCTATAATAGATTCCAATTGTTTCAGTATTATCTGGCTTGCAAATAAAATCTACAGTAGATGACAATATTCCCAGGATTAATCACTCTTGAAATTCTAATATGCTCTTGAAATACCAAATAAAAAAGACAGCAATGTTGTTGATGTACTGAAAGCTTCTTGCTTTTTGCAGTTTGCTATTATTATGCATATCCAGGTAGAAAGTTAATTAACCCAAAGCTTAAGCTAATTATGATAGCAGAATGCTATCAACCCAACGCGCTCAGTCAGACAGCTGTCCGGAATTTCATTTGCTAATCATTTGTCTTTTGGCTGAGCATATGGTACATTTTCATGCTATCAGAGGAACAACAAACAGCTGAAAATCATTAACTAAAAACAATGTGCATAAAATCAGAAGCAGTTTTTTATACAGCTTTGTGTCAGACAAAAAGCCAGATCCTTGCCCTATAAAAATTAATGATTATTTTGGTTCTTGTCACTTAAAAATTTTAGCTGATAGTGCAATAAATATGTGACGAGAATTTCAGTTGTGTCAATTACTTGTTTATATGAGTTTGCAAAAATAGTCAATATTATAATGCTGTTGTCAAAAATATAAATAAATTTCGAGGGAGATTAAGAAATATATTCATTTAGATGTCTAAAGACTTGAAATTTGCTTCTGAGGAAAACCTGCTTTCTCTTTTGCTAAACCTCAGTATTAGTACACTAAAACATTAAAGATTTTTTTTTTAATTGCAAGGTAAAATGCATGAAATATATCTGCACACATTCCCGAAGCAGTATGTGACATTTCTAAGACAATCCAGAAATCTGTGTAGACATCAGAAAGCTACATAAATCACAGCAGGAAGTTCACCTCGGTGTGGAGAGTGGGGAGAGGTGGCAGGGAGGAGTGGAAGCTGTCAGGAAGCCCCTGGTGATGCTGGGGAGGACACGGGGTTCTCAGTCTCGGCTGGGGGCTGCCCCACCCCTCTCTGTGTGAGCCTTGCAGCAAGCTCGCCTTTGCATTACAGGCCTTAATTACCTGAAAGCTTGAAAGACAAGTAAGGGAAACAGAAACAAGCAGTGCGGTCCACTTCACTCCTACAGCCAGTGAGCGCGCACACACCCCAAAACTGAGACCGTAACCCGTAGGTCCACACGGCTCGGCACAATGAGCTTTCCAGCACACCCTAACTTTCACCTGCTGAATCTGCCATGCAAGATGAATACGCATACTGGTCTTCAAACCGATCTTGAAATCCTTGGTTAAACTGCATTGAGTTTTTAAGATACTGTGTACCCAGAGGTCTTACGTTTTTAATCTAACTTGGAGACTGTAAGAAGCATATTTCTTTTAAGCATAAGTGACTGGTAAAGGGATATTCACAACATTTTTCTTCAAATCAACACTACAATATTAACTTGTTATTTTTTTAAAAGCAATAAAAACCAAGACTCAAAATGTACATGATTTAGTATTACACTTGGTAACATGGAAATTAAAATACTTCTTCCAAACAGAGAGAAAAATGGGTCATTTGATCAAAGGGTAGAGTAGTTCAACAAACCAAAAATAAACTTTCCTTCTTCTTGGGGAAGGCTGAGACGTGACATCTGTGACTGGCCAGGCAAAGGCTGGGCCGAGCCCGATTAAGTGTCTGTCTCCGGGGATCCTGCTGGTCGTGGACGGATGAGCTGCGGGGATTCCCACGGCTGTAGCGCGCTGCGACAGCGCTCAGCTCTGTCTCGTCGCAGCGGCCACTCCGACAGCAAGTGCTCTAATGCCACAGTTCTGATGCCCTCAAGTGTCCAGAAACTTGGGACGCCTACGACGCTTCCCTCAAGACTGACGGTGATGTGGGAAGACATTTTCTTTACTGTTTCCCCAGGGCCTTTTGCTATCTTAGACCGAATGAAAGTGAGCTAGAAATACACACTCCCTCTCTGCTCCCCAAAGTAACTAACACACTAGCCACGATCACTGGAATTCTGTTATTGGTGGGAAGACGTGAACAGAAGACCTCAAGGTCAAGGCAGGATGAGAACTTTTCACAAAGTTCCAACTCACAGGCTTGGAGCCAGGTGGCCTCCTGAGGTGGTCTCGTCATTGGTCAACACAATGCTGGAAGGTTGGAATCTCTCAAGAACAGTTCTGAGCCACCAAAGTCTGCCCATGGCTCAGAAACACCCCAATGAAGGAAAACAGTCAGGAAGCCTCAGTGACACAGAAAACGTCAAGAAACCCAACCTGCAGCCTCCATGTTGCTGCCCACAGTGTGGTGCTGCTCAGACGGTGCACACAAGCCTGGAAGGGAAGCAGGGCTGGGTCCGGATCAAGCTATGCATTTCTGTGTGCAAACCGAGAAGGACCTCTGCTGCTGCTCCACTGGGAAGGCTGAAGCCAAACCTATTACTTTAGTCATAAAGGTCTAATCATTTGCAGTTCAAATGTTGATGCCTCTTCTCAATGTGTGGCATTTTTTGCATCTAAGTTTCTGGGGGGAAAAAAATGCTTTCAGATGAAAAATGCTGCCAGGGGTTACTTAAACCTGGCCCTTAAAGTCCTTCCTTTCTCTTCCCAAGGCTACAAGCTCAAGTCTGATATTGATATTAATATTAATTTGTCATTAATACTAATGTTTCCTAACCAACTATGAGTATTTTGAAATATCCAATTTCTCTGGATAGCTAAACCTCGAGTTCCACTATAAAAACTGTTTTCTAATTATTGCTTTCCAGTAAGTTATCAGACAATGCTGCACAGTTTCCTATTAATTCAGGAATTTCATATGTGTGTGGAAAGCTGGCCACCTCGGCAGGTCACAGCCACTTCCCTCACTTCAGGACACCCCAGGACCAGCTGACATCCAAGCAGGCCATTTTGAGGGCAGCCTGCTGGGGCAGTGAGAGACAATATAGATGTTTACTTAATTTGATTAATTTAATTTTGAAACAAGTAATCCAATGAAAGTAATGGTTGTTGTTCTGGCTAGTTCACTGAGCTAAAAAAAAAAAAAACAAAAAACCACCGGCTCACAAACTATCTGCCACCCTTCCCCAGTCAGCACATCCTGCACGGCCCAGCCGCTCAGAGTCTACAGTTAACTGCCAGCCACACTCCAAGTGACAGGAGCGCAGGACTGCTGAACACACTCATCCTCCTGCAAATAAGAGAACAGGAAGTGGTTTCAACTTGTTGCCTAGAGGACCTTCGAGTTCTTTCCCACGTGTCCATCACAAGTGGCCAGGACCAAAGGGTTGAGGCTGGCATGCTCAGACGGTGCACACAAGCCTGGAAGAGACAGGGTCTGAGATGGTTCACCGGAACCAGCCCAGATGGCGAGGCCGTTAGGTGGCAGCCCAGGCAGGGCGGGCCTGGACAGGTCCCGCAGAGGAAGCAGCAGCACTGGAAGCCTCCCAGTCTAGTGTTTCTACCCCAGAGAGCAGAGGCTACAGGCGTTCCTCAGCGGAGGGGCAGCGTTCTAGGCACTCCACCCCACAAGAGGGCTATTTCCTAACCTGCATTTCCTACAAACCTTGAGAAGGTAGAACCCCACTTAGCGCTCGGGCAGAACAGACGCGGCTGGTGGGCCAGATGTGGGCCACGGGCTGTAGTCTGCCGACCTCTGCTGTGGAGGGAAAGACTGAGGCCTCCGAACAGTTCAAAGCCCACATCATCTCCAGGGTGGATAATCCAAGGTAAGGGAACAGAGGGGCTGGCAAACTGTGTGGCAGACCCTACAGATTTCTTCTTTCAAAAGATTTTAAAAAGGTTTTCACAATGTAATGATGATGCTTCTCTTCTCTTTTTTCTTTCTGGATATAACTGAAAAGTAGACGATAAAAATGAGAGAACTTAAGGTTTTTCCATTCCCCCAAATTTGAGTAAGTGGAACCCAGCATGTTTTGCTCAATCCTCGCTGCAATGTCAGAGAGCTCCCTAAAGGTTCTCGAGTAAGGCTGCGCTTTCCAGTGGCAGCTCTGCAATCTCACGCGAGGCTGAGATCCAGATGAGCTTTTAACCAGAATGCCAGCCATGACAATGCAGCAATTGGTAAAGAAGGTTCCCCTGTAGTTGGAGAGCTCGGATGCAGCAGGATACCCTGGGACGTGAACCTCCTGACATCCAGCACTGGACGTCCCCCTCCCCACCGCAGCTCAACTGCGGGCAAAATAAAGAAAGGTATCCATCAGTGTGTGGAACCTTCGCGTTCATTCACCCTAACCATCTACAGGAGAGGAAAGTCAAGTGGAGGCTTAGGGGGACTCCTAGGTCCACAGCAGGGACTCGTGTGTCCCCAGAGTTTACTATCCTTGGCCCACGAAGGCCCCAGGCAAGCTGTGGAGCAGCACCTGCTTGGGCCTCATTATAATGACCCCTCCCCCCACCACACACACACCGGGCAGTCCTTCCCCTGTCCTGTGCGGTCCACTGGTGAGACAGAGCTGTGGAGGGCAAGAGCTGATCATGGTCACAGCCTGGGACACTGAGTCTCAGGCTGGCCGTCTCTGGACATCACCCGGAGCCTTGGCCATCTGAGGGAACAATACTGCTCTAAGCGTGGCATCTCATCCAAAGCAGATTCAGTCTTGTTTTTGTTACAGGTTAGTTACTAAGACAGGAAGGTATTCTGGCAAACAAGAACCCCCTCCATGGCAACCCTAAGATTCTCAGAGCATGTCCCCCTCCAGGGTGCAGCAGAACCACGGACGAAGTCTTGGTGGCTCACACATGCTCACTCTCCACTGTGAGGACCATCTGTCCTTCCTGGCGAGACGTCCTGAGCAAAGAGCATGTGCTGGGCCTCCACAGAGACGAATAACTGCCATGCTGAACACTCTTTTTCAACATCATTTTGGTTAGCTTAGATTTCACTGTATTTTAAAACAATTTATCAGTGGGGCTTCCCTGGTAGCTCAGACAGCAAACGATTTGCCTACAATGCAGGAGACCAGGGATCAATCCCTGGGTCAGGAATATGCCCTGGAGAAGGGACTAGCAACCCACTCCAGTATTCTTGCCTGGAAAATCCAATGGACAAAGGAGCCTGGAAGGCCACAGTCCATGGGGTTGCAAAGAGTCGGACACAAATGAGTGACCAACATTTCTACGTCTTCTAATTTATCAACACAGTAATGAGGTGTGAAGTTTGAGTGAGTGAGTGAGTGGGGCAGGAGTGGCAGGCAAGCTAGCAAGGCCACGGCACTATTCACACCATCCTCCATGACACCACAGACGTCCTGATGCAAAGAGCCACACTGAAGTTCACCCAGGAGTCAGGATTGAATCAGTGCACTTGCCGCCTTCACTCTGCAGGGAGAAGTCTGAGGACAAGAGATGCCCAGTGCAAACTGGAGAGCCATCGGGGCTGCAGAATCTGACTGTTACCTATTCAGCCACGTCCAGCAGTAATTCTTGTGTTCAGGTCACTTTCTGTAAACACAGGTATCTGTTTTGATTGTTCCTACCCAGTCCCTGAACATCTCCTTCCAGGCCAAAATCTGTTTGATGTTTTTCAAAAACTAGCATGAAGTTTCAAAATGGTCTCCTATTCCTTCACTTGAGTGTAAAAAACAAGTGGAATTCCCTGATGACTCACTATGGATAGGTGGGCCACACCCATTTTTATCTACAAAATAGATCATTTTAAATCACTGGGTATATATCACATTAGGGACTTTAAAAAATTAAGTGCAAAGTTGTGCATTTAAAGCAAGGGTTCTATATAGGGTCCCTATGATTGTAAACAGGTGCATAGATACCTTTGAAAATTTAGAGGAAGCTATGAGATCCATTCTAAGAAGATCAAATGCATACACCCACAGAAGGTCAGCATTTCTTGTCCAACTCCAAGGAATTTCCAGGTCTCCCTGAAGACCACCCATGGACCACATGTTAACCAGTCTGGTTTCAAGTGGGAATGGGGCCCTCCTGCGTGGACACCTCTCTCACTGATCTGCCACCACAAAAGGTCAGGTCTGAGACAGCAGCTACACATAATGTCATCATGGTGCTTGAAAAGCGGGCTTTCTTTGGGAAATTCAAAAAATGGAAGAATGTATACTTTCCTAGAATATAATTTCAAGCTCTAGTTAAGAGAAAAAAATTCTAAGATTTAGTAAAGACACTTGGTAAAAAGGAGCAAATATGTCAGTCTTCTTGAACCATGACTGGGTACCCTAGGTCTGTTCCCAGGAGACCTCTGGATGCTTCTTTGTCTTTTTGGCCTTTATGCCTAGTTTTTTTACAAAAGAACTTGAAACAGTTCAAATGCTATCGCTCCCATATGATTTATGAAGTGAATGGACCAAGTCTCAGAGCTCTGATGAAGACTCGCGATCCCGGGGCAAGGCATGCAGGCAGGCCCTGGGACACACTGCTCCTCCTCTCATCGCAGCCGGAAGGAAGCCCCCCGGGCCGCCCCCAGTGCCCTGCCATCCCCAGTCCCATGTCACCTCGACGTGGACGGCCTCAGAGGGACTCGGCCGTGTCACAGCCCTCAGTGAACACGCGTGCTTGTCTTCCTGGAGGGGTGGGGTGTGCTGGTGGTTCGAGGCGCACCGCCTTCGGAGACAGAATGTCTGGGCGAGTCGAGGGGCTGCTACAATTGGAACACCCTCCCAGGATCCCAGTGTCTGCTGCGCCCACTGTCCGGGGGGCGGGGGCTGCTGGTGGTCCTCAGCACAGATGACGGGAACCAGGATCACACGCTCTGGGGCAGCAGGCAGGAGAAAGCTGCCGGGTCCACTGGCACAAGCTCACTGCGTCCAAAGGCAACTTAAATACTGATGCGTGTCAAAGAGCTGCTTCAGACCCAGCTTCCAAGGCAATACCCTCCGAGTTTTTCAGAAGAAAAGTTAAAGCTTTCAAAGAACACAGGCGAAACGTAAGATTAAACGTATCTAAGTATGTCTCAATAAACACATCTTAATATGTCTCAAGAATCTGATTTTTTTAAACCCTTAAACCTATTTACATGAAACTTCTAATCTGCACTCTTTAAACCTTCAGTGTAGTGTAACTCCTTGCTTGGAGTCCTGACTGTCTCCGTGGTGTTGACAGCTCACCTTTAAAGAAGGCAGCAGAGTGGGACCGATCACAGTATCGGCATTTCTGGTATTTCCTGAAGCTAAAAGAGTGCCAGAACGTGACACGGCATGACTCTGTTTCTAAAGATAGCTAAGAAATCAAAGCATTTTTGTTATTAGGGTATAAAGAAAAATAAGAAGTGTTACACTTCTCTCTCAGATCCATCAACGACACAGGGCTGTGCCTCTGGAGTCTCTGCCTGAGCCAGTGTTAAGGAAATCATTGGGGAGGGAGGGGGCACCAATGATCTCAAAAGGAAGAAACACAAATGCACCTCAAAGAGTCGATCAAGACCTATCTGTCAAAAATTTAAGTTTGAAAACCAGTTGCCCACCACACACAGAAAAGGTGCTGCCCTAACTTGCTTCTGCCTCGAGGACTGTCCTACACCAAACTCTGACCAAGTTCACCCTACGTGGAACCACAGCCGCCTGTCCACCTGGCCCGGCCCACTCGTCGCTTAGGCCCAAACAACACTTTCACCCCATGTCCTTTCCAGACACATTTTAACTAAATGGCCACTTTGTCTAGCCCAAGCACCCCTCAGATCTGTGAAGGTAACGGACCAGCTTTTTTCCATGAGCTGCAGAAGGCAGGCAGGAATGCCTCACCAAGTCTGTTAAACTGTACAGGGCACCAACGTATGCTCATGAGGGGCCGGGTTGGTAATAAAATCAAGACTGTGATTGCTGGCACAAGATTCACAGCATCTAGAGTACCAGTAAACTGTGGGCTCTGACTCCCTTAAATGCCTGCATACTCTACCTTGCTGTATCTTAAACACTGATATCAGAGTTTTTATGGACAGTTTCTACTCTGAGTGTTTCATTAGGCTGTGAATGGTAAATGACACACTTTTCAAAGTTTACGTTCTTTTTCTTGGCTAGATCCACAAAAATAAGATTCATACTTTCTTGCCTCCACCAGCAATTTCATGGGTAGAAATGATTCATTACAAAAGAGAAATAGATTCTTAGTCTTTGCTGATACAGATTCACAAAATATAGAGGAAAATTTGCTCACCTTGTATCCAGTCACTTTATTTATTAAAATGTAAATAATGCTGAGCACTCATCTGAGGAGTCTAACTTCTAAACACCAGTTTGCAATCCACATAGAACTATAGACTCCAGGTAATTTTCAGGGAAAATTTCATTTAGGCACATCTCAATTTATTAAAAATACTCAGAGAAATTGAACTGTAAAGTGAACTACATTTTTATATTAAATTTTATATTAAATATAAAAACGTACTTCCAAGTAAGATGGCAACAGGCTGATGAGCAGTACCCAGAGCACCAGAGTTGAAAAGCAATGGCACCACACTGCTTGTTGCTGCGGACATGGAGAGTGGAGCCTCCCTTCTGATGGGCTGGGCCAGTACCTCCTGGAGGCTCTGAAATCCCTCCATCCAGGCTGGGCCAGTACCTCCTGGAGGCTCTGAAATCCCTCCATCCAGGCTGGGCCAGTACCTCCTGGAGGCTCTGAAATCCTTCCGTCCAGGCTGGGTCAGTATTTCCTGGAGGCTCTGAAATCCCTCCCTCAATTAAGCTCAGCAGGTATTTAAGTACACATGTGATACTTAACACCGTGGGTATAAAAGCAGTACTAACGACTGAGCACTTGCTGGCAGTTCACAGGATGCTGAGTGTTCTGCAAATCCTGCAACAGCCCCATGAGAGAGGAGAGCCACTCCCCACCACTCCCCAGGTGAGCGAGGGTGGGGATGAGCAAGCGTCCATGACCACAGAGCTGGATCTCAGGGTTCCAAGGCCCATGTTCTCATAAGCATCTCCAACGGAAGCCATGCACCAAGTCTCACCTATGCTGAACCACTGCTCCTATTCCCGGGTGTGTGAGAGTCAGCATATGGGTGTGGCAGCACAGGAGGAGTGAGACAACGGAACAACAAACTAAAAACAGGCCAGCACAAATATGCATGAGAACAAAACATACTTTCATTTACAGAAAGTTTTAAAATGATGCAAAAAAAAAAAAAAAAAAGCACATTACCTTTCTATTTCTGCAAACAAATTCCCAGAAACTTAGTGGCAAAACACAGCACCAATTTCTTATCTCCAGAGCCCACAGCTCAGGAGCCTAGGGCAGGCCACCGGGTGGGGACCCAGCCCTCCTGCAGCAGTGGCCTCGGCCTGCTGACACTCAGCGAGCCCTCTCACCTCACAGGCTGCGGGCAGAGTTCATCTCCTTGCAGGACTGAGGGCTGAGCTGCTCTCGGCCACAACCAGGAACAGCTCTCAGCTCAGGAAGGCCATCTGAGGTTCCCTGCTGGTAGATCTGCTTTTCACCACGTAAGAATGCTTGGTCAGAGAAGCGGGCAGACCCCTGTCTCTGATCTCAGAACCCTCTGTAGAGCACAGCTAGTTAGGACAGGCCCACTCTAGGATAATCTCCATTCTGATCGGCTCAATTGATTAATGACCTTAATTACACCTGCAGAAATCTCCTGCCCTGTAATTGTGGGAGTTTTATCTCATCACGTCCACAGCTCCTACTCACTCTCAGTGTTAGTCGCCTTCAACTCTTCGCAACCCATGGACTGTAGCCCACCAGGCTCCTCTGTCCATGGTATTCTCCAGGCAAGAATACTGGAGTGGGCTGCCATTTCCTTCTATAGGGGATCTTCCTGACCCAGGGATCAAACCCAGGTCTCCTGCACTGCAGGCAGATACTTTACCACTGAGCCCCCAGGGAAGCTCCAAGTATTCCTTTTACAAGTTCACTGTCAGAGAAAGGGCCATATAAAGGCATGGATCAGTGAGGATCATCTAGAATTCTACCTACCACACCCATGAAGCCATTTAGAGAAGGAGAGCCATGATGAAAACTGAGGAGCCAAGAAGATACCAGTTATACAGAGACATAAAAAAGCTGACAGAAAGTGTTACCTGAGTGCTTCTGTGATGGAAATGTAAAATCATTTCCTCCAAGTTTTGGTGTTTTGTAAGTCTGTCCCATAGATACATTATGTCATACATTCAGGGGGGCAAGGATTTTCTATTAAAAGGACATTCAGCGGCTGAGAATGCCAGACTGCGACCACGCAGGAACGGCCGAGAGGAACTACCCCGCGTCCAAGGTCGGCGGGGGCGGCAGAGAGGACTACCTCATGTCCGAGGTCAGGGGCCGCAACGAGAGGAGTTACCCCGCGTCCGAGGTCAGGAGTGGCGGCCGGGAGGAGCTACCCCACGCCCCCAGGCCCGAGGCCAGGGGCGGCGGCCAGGAGGAGCAACCCCACGCCCAACACCAGGGGCAGCGGCCGGAAGGACCAACCCCACATCCAAGGAGCCATGGCTGCGCGGGCACAGGAGGGCCTAGAGGAGCTATCCCACGTTGAAGGTCAGGAAGGGCAGCGGTGAGGAGATACCCCTCGTCCAAGGTTAAGGAGCAGCGGCTGCGCTTTGCTGGAGCAGCTGTGAAGAGATACCCCACGTCCAAGGTAAGATAAACCCAAGTAAGATGGTAGGTGTTGCAAGAGGGCATCAGAGGGCAGACACACTGAAACCATACTCACAGAAAACTAGTCAATCTAATCACATCTAGGACCACAGCCTTCTCTAACTCAATGAAACTAAGCCATGCCTGTGGGGCCACCCAAGACAGGCGGGTCATGGTGGAGAGGTCTGACAGAATGTGGCCCACTGGAGAAGGGAATGGCAAACCACTTCAGTATTCTTGCCTTGAGAACCCCATGAACAGTATGAAAAGGCAAAATGATAGGATACTGAAAGAGAAACTCCTGAGTCTGGGTGAACTCCAGGAATTGGTGATGGACAGGGACATCTTGATGTCCTCTTGATGAAAGTGAAAAAGCCTCTTGATGAAAGTGAAAGTGGAGAGTTAAAAAGTTGGCTTAAAGCTCAATATTCAGAAAACGAAGATCATGGCATCCAGTCCCATCACTTCATGGGAAATAGATGGGGAAACAGTGGAAACAGTGGCAGACTATTTTTTTGGGCTTCAAAATCACTGCAGATGGTGACTGCAGCCATGAAATTAAAAGACGCTTACTCCTTGGAAGGAAAGTTATGACCAACCTAGATAGCATATTGAAAAGCAGAGACATTACTTTGCCAACAAAGGTTCGTCTAGTCAAGGCTATGGTTTTTCCTGTGGTCATGTATGGATGTGAGATTTGGACTGTGAAGAAGGCTGAGCGCCGAAGAATTGATGCTTTTGAACTGTGGTGTTGGAGAAGACTCTTGAGAGTCCCTTGGGCTGCAAGCAGATCCAACCAGTCCATTCTGAAGGAGATCAGCCCTGGGATTTCTTTGGAAGGAATGATGCTAAAGCTGAAACTCCAGTACTTTGGCCACCTCATGCAAAGAGTTGACTCATTGGAAAAGACTCTGATGCTGGGAGGGTTTGGGGGCAGGAGGAAAAGGGGACGACAGAGGACGAGATGGCTGGATGGCATCACTGACTCAATGGACGTGAATCTGAGTGAACTCTGGGAGCTGGTGATGGACAGGGAGGCCTGGCGTGCTGCGATTCATGGGGTCGCCAAGAGTCGGACACGACTGAGTGACTGAACTGAACTGATGCCCTTTTGACAATTTCCTTGGGGTTTATTCATAGTGTGTGGATGCCCTGTTAGAAATAGTACAGCGGCTGTTAACAACTCCTCCTTCTAGCCAAGGTGAGGGGCAGGGACAGGGTTTTCACTCTCACTTTAAACAAGCAAAAAGAAAAAAAAGCAGGAAAAATGTATAAGCATTGGTTTTCCAGACACTGGACATCAGGCAGTGAGGGTCAGTAACCTGGGAGATAGGCAGCAGACAAGAAGAGCCCTGAGACTGTCCTGGCTGACTGCCTAGAGAGCTTCCAGGCTGTGGCAAAGGTAGAGGGAACCTGGGCAGAGCCAAGAGGACTCGAATGGAGGAGACGGAGGCCCAGTCCAGGGAGTGCAGAGGGGTGACAGCCTGCATAAGCAAGCACACAAAAGGAGAGCCACAGTGAGGGGACTCCAGAGACGAGCAGAGGGCTGACCAGCAGATGCTGAGAAGGGCAGAGATGCACCAAGATCAGCCAGAGCATTACAAGATAATCAGACTCAAGAAGAAAGGCACCTGCTTCCACCAGGTGGCAGGGATACCACTCACAGAGCTCACAGGACACCAGGGACATTACTCAGGAGTCTCATCCCAGCGGTGGGGAATCTTGAGTGCTGGACTGAACAGGGCTCTAGTTCAGACTGACAACTCTTATGAGCAAGACCTCCAAAAGTGTAAAACAGTCAAAGCTACTCAAAACCAATGATAAGGAAAATCTTTTCAAAAGCCGGGTGTTGGGGGTAGGGGTGGGGTTTGCAATATCAGAAACAAAAATAAGGATGACAGCACATTTCTGATCCTAAACAATGCAAGTCAGGAGATGATGGAACAAGACCTTTAAGAAAAAGCTATCAACTTTAGATTTTGTTCCCAGCAAAAAACTTTCAATTATTAAGATTAAAATAGTTTTCAGGCCACAAAACTAACAATTTTTATATATTTTTATATATATATATGTATATGTATATATACATATCCATCTCCAGGGGATTCCCCACTGGAAGAAACATTCAAGTCCTGTAGGCAGAAGGAAACAGACTCTAAAATGGAAAGAAAGGATGTGGAGAAACTGGGACTCACATACACACGGGTAGGACAGCAAGATGTCACAGCTACTGTAGAAAACCGTTTGGTTATTTGTGATGTTTGTTAAACATCCACTGATCATATGCTCCACTTAGAAGTGAAATAAAAGCATGTCTGTACAAAGACTTATACAAATGTCCACAGCAGCTTTATCTGTAACAGTCAAAACTGGGCGGAACCCCCACTATACAACAGATTCGGGATAAACACCTCTTATACCCTGAAATGGAACACTATCCAGAAACACAGGAATGAATGGCTTACTGGTGCATACAACATAGATAAGTCCAAAAATAAGCATGCTGGAAAGAGGACAGATGGCATGGTTCCACTTTTAAAGCTCCAAGATTCTACATGTATTAAATATACATGACAATATACATAGTCCATTATTAACTTTCAGAAAATGCAAACTGATGTGTAGTGAAGACAGAGATATGGGGATGCAGGAGCAGGGAAGGGAAAAGAGGGGTGTCACAAAGGTGTAAGAGGGGTGATGGAGACATTTTGATTCTGTAATGCATGTCCAATTATGTCAAACCATATACTTTAAACACAGGTACTTACTTTCTAATGTCATCCAGATCTCTAAAATACTGTTTTTGAGAATCTAAATAGCTTATAGAGTATGCCCCCTGTGGCCAACTATAATTTTAACACCCAACAAGCAGTTCTATTTTAAAGAAAAACCCAGCTCATCATTCCCAGCTCCATTATTTGCCTCTATGTTATACAACGAGCACAATTTCATACCCACTCTGATGGTTAAAACCCAAAAGACAAGAACAAGTGCTGGTAAGTATGTAAAAAACCTGCAGCCCTCATATTGCTGCTGATTGCTGTTCGGCTGCTAAGTTGTATGCAACTCGTTGTGACCTCATGGACTGCATATGCCAGGATCTCGTCCTTCATTATCGCCCAGAGTTTGCTCAAACTCCATGTCCGTTCAGTCGGTGATACCATCCCGCCATCTCATCCTCTGTCACCCCTTTCTCCATCTGCCCTCAATCCTTCCCAGCATCAGGGACTTTTACAATGAATCAGCTCTTTCCATCAGGTGGCCAAAATATTGGAGCTTCAGCATCAGTCCTTCCAGTGAATATTTAGGACTGATTTCCTTTCATATTTACTGGTTTATCTTCCTTGTCGTTCAAAGGACTCTTAAGAGTCTTTTGAAAAAGAAAAAAAAAAAGTCTTCTGCACCACAATTAGAAACCATCAATTCTTCAGGATCAAACCAAACCATCAGCCTTCTTTATGGTTCGATTCTCACAACTGTACATGACGACTGGAAAAACCACAGCTTTGACTATACGGGCCTCTGTCAACAAAGTGATGCCTCTGCTTTCTAATCCAGTGTCTAGGGCTGTCATAGCTTTTCTTTCAAAGAGCAAGCATCTTTTAATTTCAGAGCTGCAGTCACTGTACACAGTAATTTTGGAGCCCAGTAAACTCTGCCACTGTTTCCACTGTTTCTCCATCTATTTGCCATGAAGTGATAGGACTGGATGCCATGCTCTTAGATTTCTGAATGCTGAGTTTTAGGTCAGGTTTTTCACTCTCCTTTTTCACTTTCATCAAGAGGCTCTTTTGTTGCTCTTTGCTTTCTGCCGTAAGGGTGGTGTCATCTGCATATCTGAGGATATTGATATTTCTCCCAGCAATCTTGATTCCAGCTTGTGATTCATCCAGCCCAGCATTTTGCATAATGTACTCCGCACAGAAGTTAAATAAGCAACCCCACGGACTGTACAGTTCATGGAATTCTCCAGGCTAGAAGATTGGAGTGAGTAGCCTTTCCCTTCTCCAGGGGATCTTCCCAACCCAGGGATCAAAGCCAGGTCCCTCACATTGCAGGCAAATTCTTTACCAGCTGAGCTACAAGGGAAGCCCAAGAATACTGGAGTGGGTAGCCTATCCCTTTCTCCAGCAGATCTTCCTGTCCCAGGAATTAAATGGGTCTCCTGCATTGCAGGTGGATTTTTCACCAACTGAGCTATCAGGAAAGCCCAGTTAAATAAGCAGGGTAACAATATACAGCCTTGATGTACTCCTTTCCCAATTTGGAACCAGTCCATTGTTCCATGTCTGGTTCTAACTGTTGCTTCTTGACCTGCATACAGGTTTCTCAGGAGGCAGGTCAGGTGGTCTGGTATTCCCATCTCTTTCAAAATTTTCCACAGTTTGTTGTGATCCACACAAAGGCTTTTAGCATAGTCACTGAAACAGAAGTAAACTGTTCTTCTGGAACTCCCTTGTTTTTTCTGTGTTCCAAGGGATGTTGGCAATTTGCTCTCTGGTTTCTCTGACTTCTCTAAATCTAGCTCGTACATCTTGAAGTTCTTGGTTCATGTATTGCTAACTAGCTTGAAGGATTTTGAGCATAACTATCTTGCCTGGAGAACCCCATGAACAGTATGCTGTAGACAGGAATGTTAAATGGTACAGCTGTTTGGAAGTTCCTCAGAATGCTAAATATAGACTTGCCATCAGTTCAGTTCAGTAGCTCAGTCGTGTCCGACTCTGTGACCCCATGAACTGCAGCACGCCAGGCTTCCCTGTCCATCACCAACTCCCAGAGTCCACCCAAAAAATAGGACCCAGCAATTCCACTCCTCAGAATCTACTCAAAGGAAATGGAAACATATAGGCACACAAACGACTGCCCGTGAATGTTCACAGCAGCATGATTCACAAGAGCCAAAACACCCACAACTGGCAAATAGATGAAACGTGGTATATCCGTGCCATGGGATATTGCTCGGAACAAGGAACAAAGTATTGAAATATGCTTCACACGTACAAACTTTGAAAACATTTAAGTGAAATAAACCCAGATATAAAAGGCCAAATACTAAATGATTTCATTTACCTGAAATGTCCACAACATTCAAATTCCTAGAGACAGAAATAGACTAGCAGTTGCCTGAGGCCAAGAAGAGAGGAAAGGGAGTGGCTGCTAATAGGTGAGAGGATCCTATTTTGGGGCAGGATGTGCTAAAATTAGACCATGCTTATGATGTATACAACTCTATTAAAGTCCACTAAACTGTATACTTTAAATGAGTACATTTTAGGTTATGTAAAATATCTCCATATAGTATAAAATCAGTAAAATTCAATCTCATACAAAAAAAAAAAAAAAAGAAGGTAAAGATGAAGAAACAGCCATACATGCTTAATTAAATGTGAAATCTCCTGATTTCTATGTGTTGGCAATTAAAATTTCAGATGCCTGCGAGGCCCCGGTAGGCAGGCCAGATAGGACCTGCCCACGCCATCCCACCAGTGGAGCAGGAGCTCGCCAGTGCTCGGGGCCGTGAACCAAAGGGCACAGCTCTCGGGCTGCTTTTTGGCAGGAGCCCCCTAGCAGCCATGCTCTCCAATCCTACCAAGGGGGCCTTCCCTGCCCATCTCACAGCGGCTGTGCACGCCCTGCCCTCAGCCCACTCCTTGCCCTGTGTGCTCCACCACGGCCAACACAGCCACCGCTCCACGCACACGCTACCTCCTGCTCTGCAGCAGGCTCCCTGGCTCCATCCGAGGCCGAGTCTCAGGCTCGGCTGGCCAGCTTCCACCTCAGGGTGTTGTACTTGTTCTCTGTGCCACACCGACACACGAGCACATCACGTATTCCCCCTTTCTCCTTCCAGCTCTCCAGAGCAAAGTCCAGGGTTAGTCTGTGGGGTCTCACACACAGCAGGCCCATGAACGGTGACAGAATACGCTTCCCTCGCCTGGAGAGGAGACAGCACTGGAGTGGGGAGGGCAGTGCTGGTGGTGCAGACGGGTCGGCAGCACAGACCGTCACACGCTCACTCCAAGGCCACACAGGCAGCCTTGCTCCCTGCGCACAGACGCAGGGCCCTTCCCCACAGAGAGAGGGATGCGGCTAGACACAAGCAGGAAATGCTGAGACACAGTTCGGGATGGACCAAAACCACGCCCCTGGGTTGCCACCTGTCAGGAGGAAGTCACACTCAGTACCACAGCAGGGAGGGTCTGCTACCCCTTCAGCTTGGAACTACACGAGCAGCCAAGGGTCATCCAAAGTATGTCCACAGCTCAAGAGAAAAGAAGCAACAACAAAGTACCTGCCTTACAAAAACATCTGACTGGTGAATAACTCGCTTCATTTCTAAGTTTCCTTTATAAATTTCCAAGGAACCCCAAAAGATTACCTCTAAAAACGATGAATTAGGTCCTCAGATGATAATGGATCTTTTGCTGTCTTTGTATTTATGTTGATTTTACAATAATTGTTTGTTGTTAGACTGGCTAAATGTTTAGCTATTTGAATTTCCATCTGATGTTAATTTAACTTATTACTACACGTTAAATCAAGCATACCCAAGGCAGTTTCACAAGAGCTTCCCATACACTATTTACTCTGGCTGCCTTGTTTGAGGGATCCACGCAGGCCTCTTTACTCCCTATTGTTACGGAGGGAAGACAACCTTGCAGAAAGATATTTTTTTCCCTCAAGATTGTTCATCTTTTGTGTTAGCAATCTGTCTTTGAGGAAAGATAGACTAAAGCCGATATTTAGGTATATCAAGTGATTCAGTGCAAGCATCTCTCAAAACCATGATCAATATTCTCATGTTTTTAGGACTCTTTTCAGTCATAAATATCTTTCCTCTAAGAAAGAAATAACTCTCCTTTCGGTCAACAGTCCCTGCAGTCGATATGAAGTCAGCAGCAGCCATACCAGCACGGCAGGCCCGGGTGCACAGAGGAACCGTGTTTTCACTTGAGGGCCAGGCAGGGTGGTGCGCTGAAACCTAAGTGTTTTACTCAGAGAAGAAAAACTGCAAAGAGAATATAAACATACCAAACAGCAACGATGGGGAGAAGCTTTTTATTCTGAAGCATTAACATCATTTGCATTAACAATTATCTCACATCTTACTTTTTTCCTCTCAGCTTCACCAAAAAATAAAAGATTGATTTTTATCACTTGAAAATAAATGTGTAACCACCTTTTACAAATTAAAATCTAAAAAGGTTGCAGAGGTTTTAAGGAAAAGGAACTTTTAAAAAGCACACAAATGTTTTAAGAAGTTAATGCTAGCAAAATACATCCAGTATTACATTACTTATAATGTAATCTTTTAAACGCCTGCCAGCTACCTATTGGAAGAGGAAAGCTGTGATCAATACTCTGTACTGAGTTAACAGGAATCACAACCCTGGAAAGCTCTTGTTTAAACAAATCCACCAGTAACACACCCTCTTCTCATCAGCTCAGTCACAAAACCGATGCACAGGGCTGCTACAAGACCCCCAGTAGGGGGCAGCCCTGAGCACACAGTCAGAAGAGGCCTGCAGGAGGAGGGTCATCGCTGGAAACGCGGCCCACTGCTAGTCACCAGCATAGGGACCCTTTGTGTCCTTTGTAAACAGTCTTCCAAAACTCGTGACAGAAAAGGAACCATTTAAAACGAATGTTAAAAAGAAGCCACCCCTGTCCTGGGCGGACCAGCATGTCACCTCAGCAGCTGAGATGACGTGCTGAGCCGTCTCTGCTCCCGTTCTTTGCAGGCCGGCACAGTGCCTCCCACAAAATGCCGGCATGCAGTATAAATTAAAGAGAAAGCCGCCTGGCTACACTTTTCATATTTGTTTTAATTTTAAGGATTGAGGCTGTTGGAAGATAAACTGGTGCTTTAAAATATTTTGCCAAAGAATCTACTGAAACAATTTTTGTGTGTATCCACATCACCATGAAGTACTGTGAGCATTATCACAAAGATTTTATGACACTTAGAGACTGTCCTCAGTGCTGTGCTGCACGGCATGTAGGATCCTAGTTCCCTGACCAGGGATCGAACCCATGCCCACTGCATTGGAAGCACGGAGTCCTAACCACCGGGTCACCAAGGAAGTCCTGAAAGGAAATCCTTTTCTTAACAGTCTCAGAGATTCTCATTCTGAGAAGAGTCTGCATACTGGCACATAGCCAACATTCTCGTGCTGACATCCGGACCCTGAGTGCCTGTGTCTTTGTCTGTCATTTCATCAGAAATCTGATTCACTCAAACCAGCCAGAGATGGGAGTAACACAAAGGTGACTGACATGAAACACAATCTCTTTGGTGGAAGACACCACCAAGATCTGGGTCATCAGGAACTGGGGACGAGGTCCTATCCCCTAGAAAACGGAGCCCCACAGGTGACGATGCCGTACCTGCAACCCCTGCCTATAATTAATTAATTAATAAAGATGTGTTTCAGTATAGTTATAATGATTTAAAATTCATGGTCTAAAATCACAATTACTTAACACTACAGGCTTCCCTGGTGGCTCAGATGGTAAAGAGTCTGCCTCCAATGCGGGAGACCCGGGTTTGATCCCTGGGCTGGGAAGATCTCCTAGAGAAGGAAATGGCAACCCACTCCAGTACTCTTGCCTGGAAAATCCCACGGACAGAGGAGACTGACAGGCTACAGTCCATGCGGTCACAAAGAGTCAGATATGACTGAGCAACTGTCTTGAACTTGAAAGGTATTTAGGTCATCCTAATCATTCTAACAGATTAGGATGACTTAAATCATCCTAACTTACTTATGGGCTTCCCTGGTGGCTCAAAGTAAAGAATCTGCCAGCCAATGCAGAAGTGGGTTCGATCCCTGGGTCAGGAAGATCCCCTAGCGGAGGAAACGGCAACCCACTCCAGTATTCCTGCCTGGGAAACCCAATGGACAGAGGAGCCTGGCAGGCTACAGTCCATAGGGTTGCAAACAGTTGGACACAATTGAGTAACTGAATACACAGGCACACATGCACAGAAAGCAGCTTTAAAAAGGAAGCTAATTTGCTATAAGGTTAAAAGAGACTGTGATAGTGATAAGATGCTTTATGTGAGCCTCATGGTAACCACAAGAGATCAAGAGAGTAGGAAAGGAAAAAAGTAATTAAAAAACAACTAGAAAACAATCAATAAAATGACAGCAGTAAGTCCATAGCTATCAATAACTACTTACAATATGAATGGACTAAATTCTCCAATCAAAACACACAGAAAACCTAGACAGACTTTTTTAAAAAGACCAAATGATTAGCAGTCTTTAAATGATTCACTTCATCTGTAAGGACATACAGACTGAATGTAAAAGGATGGAAAAGATATTCTAAGCAAATGAAGCAGGCTTAGCAGTACTTAAGTTACACAAAGTAGATTTTAATCCAAAGACTGTAGCAAGAGACAAAGGTCATTATATAATAAAGGGGTCAGTTCATCAAGAGGATATGATATTTGTAAATATTATGCATCCAGCATAAGAGCACCTAAATGTAGAAAGCAAATATTAACAAATCCAAAGGAAGAAGCATACAACAATGCAGTGACAATGATGTTACTGTTGTTCAGTCACTAAGCTGTGTCCCGCTCTCTGTGACCCCATGGACTGTAGCATTCCAGGCTTCTCTGCCCTTGACTGTATCTTGGGAGTTTGCTCACACTCATGTCCATTGAGTCGGTGATGCCATTCAACCATCTCATAATCTGTCACCCCCTTCTCCTGCCCTCAGTGTTCCCCAGCATCAGGGTCTTTTCCAATGGGTTGGCTCTTTGCATCAAGTGGCCAAAGTATTGGAGCGTCAGCATCAGCCTTTCCGAAGAATATTCAGGGTTTCTTTCCTATAGGATTGACTGGTTCATTCTCCTCACTGTCCAAGGGATTCTCATGAGACTTCTCCAGCACAATTCGAAAGCATCAATTCTTCAGCTTAACTCAGACAATAAGAATAGGGACTTCAATACCCCATTTTCAACAACATTTCTGTCTAGATCACCTAGATAGAAAATCAGTAAAGAAATATTGGACTTAAACTACACATTAGACCAGATGGCCCTAATAGACATTTACAAAACATTCCACTCAACAAAAGCAGGATATACATTCTTCATAAGTACACATGAAACATCTTCCAGAACGGATCATATGTTAGGGCAAAAAAAGAGTCTTAATAAATTTAAGAACACTGAAATCACATCAAGCATCTTTTCTAACCACAGTAGTGTGAAGCTAGGAATCAATTACAAGAAGAAAATGCAAAGTTCACATATACGTGGAAATTAAACAACATACTTCTCAACAAATGAGTCAAAGAAGAAATCAAAAGAAATAAAGTATCTTGAGATAAACGAAAATGGAAACACAACTTAGCAAAATTTATGGTGTGCAACAAAAGCAATTCTAAGAGGGAAATTTATAGCTCTCAACACTTAAGAAAAAAAGATCTCAAATAACAACCTACTTTTACATTTCAAGGAAGCAGAAAAAGAACAAACTAAGTCCAAAGTTAGAAGGAAGAAAACATACGAATCAGAGCTGAAGTAACAACTAGGGACTACAAAGATTAATAAACAAGGGGAAACTAAGATCTGTTTTTTTTTTTTTTTAAAGAGATAAAAAATATAAATGAAACTTTAGCTAGACTTATCGAAAAGAAATAGACTCGAAAGTTTAATGAGGAGACATTATGACTGATACCACAGAAATAAAAAGGGTAAGAGACTATTATGAACAATGAAACAAAAAACTGAACAACTGATTTCAATTCCTGGAAACATACAACCTATCAGGATAGCATCATGAAGCAATAGAAAGCCTGAAGAAACCAATTACTGGGGGAAGAGATTACATCAGTAACCAAAAACTTATCATTAGAGAAATGTCCAGGACAAGATGGCCTCACTAGTGAATTTTACAGAACCAATAACAGTCCTTTTCAAATTCTTCCAAAAAACTGAAGAAGAGGAAACATCTCCTCATTTTATGAGGCAAGCATTACCCTGAGACCAAAGCCAGACAGGGACTCTGCAAGTAAAGGAAATTACCAACCAATACTCCTGATGAACACTGATGCAAAAATCCTCAACAAAGGATTATCAAATCGAACCCAAAAACACACTGAAAGAATCATTCACCACGACCAAGGGGGGGTTATTCCAGGGGTGCAAGCATGCTTCAATATACACAAACCCACGTGGACCACAAACAAGATGAAGTCCAAGATGAAGGAAAAGCATTTGACAAAATTCAACTTCCTTTCATGATATGATAAAACCCTCAACAAACTAGTTACAGGAGCAACGTATCTTAATATAATAAAGTCCATATATGACAAGCCTATAGCTAACATCAGATTGGATGAGAAAAGCTGAAAGCTTTTCTTTGAAGATCAGAAACAAGAAAAGAATGCCCACTATCATCCCTTTTATTCAACAAACTACTGGAACTTCTAGAAAGAGTAATTAGCTAGAAATAAAGGATATCCAAATTAGAAAGGAAGATGTAAAATTTTCTGTATGAAGAGGACATCATAAAGGTTCCACCAAATAACTGAGAATAAATGATTTCAGTAAAGTTTCAGGATACAAAGTCAATTTAAAAAATAAGTTGCATTTATAAACATCAACAATGAACTATGAGAAAGAGAAATTTTTAAAAATCCCATTTGTAATATCATCAAAAAAGGAATACACTTAACCAAGGGGCTCAAAGATCTATATACATTGAAAACTATAAGGCACTGAAACATGAAATAAAAGATACAGATGTAAAGGTATCAGCATTCATCAATCAGAAAATTCAGTACTGTTACAACATCCATACTACCCAAAGCAACCTACTGATACAATGCAATCCCTATCAAAAATCTAATGATATTTTTCACAGAAACAGAAAACATTCTAAAATTTGCATAGAATCACAAAAGATTCCAAAAAGCCAACACAGTCTTAACAACAAAGCTAGAGGCATCACATGTCTGGATTTCAAACTATATTCCAAAGCACGAGCGATCTAAACAGTATGGTCTCAGTATAAAAACTGAATAGAGAATCAGAAATAAACCTATACATAGTGGTCAACTGATTTTCAACAATGGAGCCAATAATTTACAGTGGAGAAAAGACAGTCCCTCCAGGAAATGAGATTGAGAAAACTGGACAGCTATGTGCAATAGAATAAAACTGGACCCCTACCTTACATTATACACAGAAATCAACTCAAAGTGGATGAAACACTTTAACATCAGGCCTGAAACCATAAAATTCCAAGAAGAAAATATAGGTGGTAAGCTTCTTGATGTCAGCCTAGGCAATGACTTTTTGACACCAAATGCAAACAATCAACAACTGGGACTATGTCAAACTACAGAGCTGCACAGCAAAGGGAACAATGAAATGGAAAGGCAGCCTACTGAGTGGAAGACAATATTTGCAAACCACACATCCAATACAGGGTTACTACCCAAAATACCCAAGGCACTCATACAATAGCAAAACAAAACAAAAAATGCCCAAATAACCAGTTTAACAAGAGGCGAAGGACCTAAATAGATGTTTCCAATGACGACATACAAATGGCCAACAAATCTGTGAGAAGATGGTCAGCATCACTAATCATCAGAGAAAGGCAAATCAAAACTACTAGGAGTTATCACCTGATACCTGTTAGGATGTCCAGGATGTCAAAAAGACAAGAGGTAACAAATGCTGGCACAGATATGGAGAAAAGGGAACCCTTGTGCACAGCTGTTGAGACTGTAAACTGTTACAGCCAGTATGGAAAACAGTATGGAGGTTCTTCAAGAAAAACAGAACTACCATATGATCCAGCAATTCCACTTCTGAGTATATAACCAGAGGAAATGAAATCATCGAAGTCACATTTGTACTCCCTGTTTGTTGCTCCATTATTCACAACAGCCAAGCCGTGGAGACAACCTAAATGTCCAATAAGGGACAAGTAGGCAGAATGTATATGTATGTATGTATGTATATACATACATACATATATATATGTATACATATATATACATATATTTATATATATAAATGCAGTGGGATATTACGTTTATATACAATAGCAAGAAAAAAGGAGGAAATCCTGACATTGGCCACAACATGGTTGAACCTGGAGGGCCTTACACTAAGTGAAATGAACAAGACAAAGACAAAGCCTGCCTGCTTGCACTTGAAGTTATTTTATGAATAAGGTCTGAGGAGCTCCTGGTGACTACAGTTGATAACACTGTTATATATCTGAAACTTGCTGAAGAGTAGAAGTTCAATGTTCTCACACACACACACACACAAAGCTAAATACATGAGCTGAAGGATGTGCTAATAGAGAGTGGAATACTCTCATAATGCATATCTATTCATATATCAAGTCATCACACTGTATATTTTAAATACCTTCAGTTCAGTTAGTCATGTCCGACTCTTTGCGACCCCATAAACTGCAGCATGCCAGGCCTCCCTGTCCATCACCAACTCCCAGAGCCCACCCAAACCCATGTCCATTGAGTCGGTGATGCCATCCAGCCATCTCATCCTCTGTCATCTCCTGCCCTCAATCCTTCCCAGCATCAGTCTTTTCAAATCAGTCTCATCCTTGCATCAGGTGGCCAAGTATTGGAGTTTAAGCTTCAACATCAGTCCTTCCAATGAACACCCAGGACTGATCTCCTTTAGGATGGACTGGTTGGATCGCCTTGCAGTCCAAGGGACTCTCAAGAGTCTTCTCCAACACCCCAGTTCAAAAGCAACAATTCTTCAGTGCTCAGCTTTCTTTATAGTCCAACTCTCACATCCATACATGACCACTGGAAAAACCGTAGCCTTGACTAGACGGACCTTTGTTGACAAAGCAATGTCTCTGCTTTTGAATATGCTGTCCAGGTTGGTCATAACTTTCCTTCAGAGGAGCAAGCGTCTTTTAATTTCATGGCTGCAGTCACCATCTGCAGTGATTTTGGAGCCCAGGAAAATAAAGACTGACACTGTTACCACTGTTTCCCCATCTATTTCCCATAAAGTGATGGGACCGGATGCCATGATCTTAGTTTTCTGAATGTTAAGCTTTAAGCCAACTCTTTCATTCTCCTCTTTCACTTTCATCAAGAGGCTCTTTAGTTAGTCTTCACTTTCTGCCATAAGGGTGGTGTCATCTGCATATCTGAGGTTATTGATATTTCTCCTGGCAATCTTGATTCCAGCTTGTGCTTCGTCCAGCCCAGCATTTCTCATGATGTACTCTGCATATAAGTTAAATAAGCAGGGTGACAATATACAGCCTTGACGTACTCCTTTTCCTATTTGGAACCAGTCTGTTGTTCCATGTCCAGTTCTAACTGTTGCTTCCTGACCTGCGTACAGGTTTCTCAAGAGGCAGGTCAGGTGGTCTGGTATTCCCATCTCTTTCAGAATTTTCCACAGTTTATTGTGATCCACACAGTCAAAAGCTTTGGCATAGTCAATAAAGCAGAAATAGATGTTTTTCTGGAACTCTCTTGCTTTTTCGATGATCCAGCAGACGTTGGCAATTCGATTTCTGGTTCCTCTGCCTTTTCTAAAACCAGCTTGAACATCTGGAAGTTCATGGTTCAACTATTGCTGAAGCCTGGCTTGGAGAATTTTAAGCATTGCTTTATTAGCGTGTGAGATGAGTGCAATACCTTACAATATGTCAATTATACTTCAATAAGCTGGGAAAAAAGCAAGTTATGAATAAACAACCTCCTTAAAATAGGAAAGGCTGCCCAGGACAGGCCAAATCTCAGTAATGGTTCTCACTGAAAACTACATGATTTTTACATGTCAATAACTCACAAAAGTTTGTGTTTATTTACTCTAAAAGGTCTTTTAAAGTGATATTGTCCCCCGCAAAGGTCAAGAAGCGATTTCAATTTGCTGAAACTTTAGCACGTGAATTCTGTAAATGAAGATAATAGTCACAAATAAATAACTATCACAGGGGACAGATTAACACTTAGAAATTCAATCAATCCCAAGACTTCAGGGAATGCTTGCTTTACTTACTTGTTGGGGTCACATGACATTTTGCTCTTGGTATGCCACTGCAAAACTAAATACAGGAATGGGCTAGAATTTTTTGCCTCCTTCAAAATGACTTAGGATTGCTTAAAGATAAGAAAATTTAACTATCAAAATTATAAAACCACCTATTATGGATCCAAAGAAAACAGTCTCAATCTAATGGTCTTACAAGAATTCTTATTATAATAAATGTAAAAGATTTTATACTCTTAAAATATGCATTTATCAGGTACTGTAAAAAATAATATGGTCAAGGATTAGATAATAAACTACAAAACAGCATGCAGTTTTTTCTTCTTAATCTTTGTAAAATGTGTATAGCCAAAAGTAGAGCAATTCAAAAAATCTGTTTAACAATTTGGATGAAAATAAAGATGGGTTCCAACTAAACCTTTAAAAAATTTGTGAAAATGAAACCAAGAAAGCAACAGAAAATAAGCATGGATGGCTACCAACATATACATGTATGTGTATACACATATGTAATAAATGTAAACAAATCCTTATTAAGAATTCCATGATACTCAGAAACCAAGATTTGAAAATGTGACTACAATTATATCAATGTAAACCCAGTGTTAATTTCTAGGCAATAGTTTTGACACACGTGCCACAGTTCCGTATGCTGTTATCAGAAGAAACTGCGTGAGCACTGTGTTAGAACTCTATGTGCTGTTTTTGCAGCTTTTCTGTAAATTGAAAATTTTTCCAAAATAAGTTAAAGTCTGACTATATAAAAAAATTAAATCTCTCTTTAAAAAACCCATGGAAAGTATCCAAATAGAAATGACAGTCTTTAATATGCAAACTCAGAAAGATAAAGACAACAAAAGCCCATTAGGCAAATAAGCAAGCGTCTCACTAAGGAAACCCAAGTGACCGATAGACAGAAGGGAAGACGCGTGACCTCCCTCCCCAATTACAATGTGAAAATTAAAGTCATGAAGCAATTTGAAGAGATCTAACTTTTTAATGCTACTGCTCAGAATTTATTCTACACAAACTTATACAAAGTACACAAAGATGTCTATATAAAGATACTCACAGTGAATGTTGCTTTAAATAGCTCCAAAGCAAACAAAGACCAAAAACCTAAGGAGAGTCTACACACACATTAATGGGGTATTAAGATGAGAGAAATGTTGGTGCATCATTTAGATGAATACATAGAAAGTACCAGTCACTGAAAAAAGCAGCCATGTCCATCACACTATGTGAGAGGACTATTCGCGGGCACAGTCTGTATTCCAAATCATAATTAATTGAGAATTGTATTTCAAAATGCTTTTTCACATAAAATATATTGTGTTTCATGGAATATTAATACTGATTCCAAGCTGAAAGATTTACTTGTCACAGTTTATTTCTATTAATCAGCGTCCACAGAATCCAGTATACTCAACTATTATACTTAGTTTTAATTTCTGAGAAACTGGGAAGAAATCACAAGCTTTCAGAGAATAATGACATGTGTGAACAGTAGTCAACTTCCCAGAAGACACATCCAGGACTTCCAAGTAAGGTTATTACAGGAAGATGATGTTGACTGACCTGACCAATTAAACTGGGGTCTTTTTAAGCCAACTGACTTAATTTCCTTGAATTATACATTTTCTGAAAAATAACCTTACTGTGTTCCTCTAAGAGTTGAAGGAGAAATGTGAGTACATATATTATGAAATTATAGGTTCCCCATGACAAAGTTTTAGTGAAACTGTATGTTCACCTCAGTATTAACACCACTCCTAACATAACTTGATGTAAACAAATCCCAACTAAAAATTTAACTGGAAGTTAAATGAATGTTCTTTCAAACTCTGATATCTGCACAAATTAAAAAAAAAAGCAAAAACACACTCAGACTGGAAGCATGGTTTGGACACATTTATCAACCCCAGATGTACTTACTGTAGGAAGATTATAGCTTAATTAAAGCCCTGGCAGGGTCAGTAATGTTCATATGCAAGATGTTTCCACCGAGTGTCACTTGGGTACAATCAATTAAAATGCACCATGAATTGTTAAATGGAAAACTCCAAAACAAGAGTCTGTTGTCACACAAGGTTTTTGCATGCATTAAGAGGTTAATTTATATTTTGTTCTGGTGCATGCGTGTAACAGTAATATTTATATCAGATATTCATAGCTTACTTAGATGATTGATATCAATTTCTCTTCATAATATGACCAGCAAATAAAACACACAGCGGTTCTAATATAAAGAAATAACATGTGACAAGGTTCCCTAAAACATTTCTATTTTGGACCTCACAAGCTAAATTGCTTTTGCTGGCCCCTTCCACCTCTCAGCATGGTTGACAGACAAATTGATCGAAACATTGGAAAATAATATGCTTGCAAAATTTCTCTGGGTGAGTTTTCAGTCTTTTGAATTTTTCATACAAGAACAAAATGAAAGATTGCCTCCTTGATTTTTCCTCCATTATGCGGCCCCATCTTATGTACTACAGGAACATACAATACTTCAAACAGCAGCAATACGTTGTAAACAGAATGTGTAACATTTTTCATAAAACACCCAAGCTGTGTGAAGTTTAAGAGACTGGGTAGCAGGCATCTTTGCCCTGAGATTATGTTGTTCAATTATAATGAATTCATACATTTGAAGCTGCCTTAGGGCCTCTCATTAGACGTAGGGGTGTTTATTACAGGAAAGATTGCCTGTACCATTTAAGAAGGAAGAAGGCTGGGTGATTTGATTAGAAATGTTGACAGTTGAGGTATGTAAAGAATGTCATTCACTCACATTTTCCAACTTCAATATTAGGATCCTTCATTTTTTATGACTTCTTTAAAGCCCCTTTGAACTGCAGACAGGGGAACCAAGAGAAAACTTTCCATAGAGTGTACTGCACGCACGAACAGCATGACCTGATTTCCAGGTGACTTGTTACCCTTGAGTGTGCAGAAATCATTTCACAGGCAAAGAAATTATAACAAAAGCAACATTCTAATTACATGCAGCCACACATACCCAAGGACGGGCAGTAAACATGAGCACCTTCCTGTATGACAGGAGCAGACACCTTGGCCCCCAGGTAACCGTATCCACCTCCACTTTCTGTTCTTCAGACACCCCCAGGCCCTCAGGCTCTTACAGAATTTTTAAATTAATGTCTATAGCATTACAGGAGAAGCAGAGTCCTCATACATTTAAATTTACACCTCATGAAAATTCTTATTAACTAAATTTTTCCCTCAATACTTGCAGGTCAAGAATCGATGAATAGTCAATTTTTTTCAGTCAAAATTAAACAAATCATAAAAAATGGCATAATTTTCAGCATTGCAGATTAGATTTAGTGGGCAATATCTGCCAGATATGAAAAACAGAGCTCATTATGTTGCACTAAAGTAAGTTTCACTGCAGTGTTTTTATTTCACTTCATCAGCCTCACCACTTTGGTAAGTTCACTACGATCTTCCACAAAATAACCTGGTTTGAAAACAGACTTTGCAGGTCCCTGTCCCGATGCCCCGGAACGTGCGGTAACCCCGGGAGGGGGCGGGGGAGGTGGAGCTGCCGACCTCGAGCGCCCCACCCCTGACCACCGGCCTGAGACCACAGGTGCCCAGACTTCCAGAGCACTGCGCCAACAAAGTCAGGGCCACAGCGGTGTTTGATGGGTGCTTCCCAAACAAAAATCTTCGCTCAGAATATGAAGGAACACGGCAGCCCTTTATCCCTACTCAAAGCCTTTAATTCCTATTCTATTTGGACTCAGGTCTGATGATTATGAGTTAATGACAACAAGACCCAGGTCAACACACCAGAAGGAACACAGGAGAGGACGGCCGACAGCACCAGCGTGTGGGCGTGTGCAGGGAGGTGCGGCCGGGGGGCAAACACCGCTTGGTGAAGAGAAAGGAAAACACCCCTCGAAGAAAGGAGAAGCACGTCAGCTCTAGCTCCGTGCTCAGTCTACACTCGCCACCGACAGCGAGCCCTGTTTAAGCAGGCAAGGAATGAAGTGACATTCTCATGATACGACTGAAGGGGAAAAAACCCACAAGTGTTTGTGTGAAAAACCCACAAGTGTTCTTTTTGTCTTTTAAAGCAAAAAGCAACTTACAACCTGTGAACACACCTCAGTCGGGACTCTTCAGAGGACAACCGCGCTCTGTCAAGAACAGGTCCTCCCAGGGCGCCTGGCGTGTGCACAGCCATGCTGCCCAGGACAGAGCGCTCCTTCAGGCTGAACCAGAAACACTTCTCTAAAAACGCCCTGCAGTCCCTCCTGTCCCTTCCCCCAGTGTAGGTGAGGCCAGCAAGCATATGGGTGTCTCCTCAACATGTCTGTGACCCAAAGATGTTAGCTCTCAGGCTAAAATAATGCTTCTTCTGTGGCCAAGCCCACAGGGGACAGGACGGTGGCACAGAACTTACTCAGGAAAGCATACAGGAGGGTGAGGCTTGTCATCACGCCTGACGGGAGCGGTGCAGGGACTCAGCCAGACTGGAAGGCAGCTTTTGACCTGGACAAGTTAGCTAGTTATTACATAAACCTCAGTCAGGCTGCTGACTCAGGGCGAATCTGGGCTGGGTCTCCTCGAGCCATCCACTGTCTAACACCAGCCAGGCTGTGGACTACAACGATCGGCACCACGCTCCCACCCCACCACGACCACCAGCATTACCACTACTGAGCCCGTGTCTGTGACCCCACCACATCTGAACCCTGCAGGGCAAGCAGAGTGCCACCTGCCAGAGTTGGTGAGTGGCAAGAGCTGGAGTCGAGTCCAGCAGCCTGACTCTGACGCTCCGATCTCATTCTGGGCGGACGAGCTAGAGGACACACCCGGGCCCGTCTCTCGTGTACCAGTGCAATACAGAGCTCCCAGTGAGACGACCTGTGAAACACGGAGCACAGTTTCTATGCAAGTAATGGCGAAACACGCTGAAAACCTGGATTCCAGGAATCTAGTCTGGCCAACAGAATATGAAGAGTGCTGGGTGGGGCTGCTGCAGCTCTGGAAGGGAGAAGGCAGTCCTTTGAGAGAGGGCACAGCAAGGCACAGCTGGTGGCTTCAGGTAGGAGGTGGGCGGGAGAGTTGGCAGAGTCGGCGGGAGAGCCAGCCAGCCCCTCGTCTCCTCCAGACCCGCCGAGAACAACCAATGGAACCACCTCCCAGGAAGCTACAGTTACAGTGGACTTTTAAAAAAAAGACTTGGCTTTTTTTTTGACAGCCTGTAAGAATTGTCACCAATGGCAAATTTCTCGAATTTCTCCCAAGCATCTCAAAAGTTTTATAGGTTTTTAAAGAACTATCATATAATCAAGTTTTGGACCAAGATCATTTTTTTTTTTTTTAACTTAGAGGAGCACAGTAGATGTTCTTTGGTGTACTCCTAGGAAATGTCTGATTCTTCCCTGCCTCTCAAATCCCAGGACATGTGTCCTGTGCAGAGGTCCCTGAGTGAGACCTCCTAACAAGAACACCAAGAAAAAGGAGCCCCAAAGCCCCAGGACATCGCTATTGTCCTGATTTGTAAACCCTACTTCCTGCCAGGACAGCACCAAAATAGTACTTCAAAGTGTAGAAATAACATTATAATCATAGTTCAAAAAAGACACACGAAGTGAAAGCAAGAAACCCAGAGGACACACAGTGGCCAGTCTCACCTCTTGGGCTCAAAATCCAAAATTAAAGCACGCTTAAGGTGATGTCTAAGTGTAACAGCAGCCAGGGCTTCTCAGCCCGTTCCTGACTTCTATACTTTTAAATATAGTTGGTTTGCATTTAAAACAGGAGTCTGTGTCTCTAAATTGTTTATTTTGCTTCAGTATGCCTTAAAGTGACACACTGCTTAATATCTTGGAAAAGCTACTGTGTGGAACAGTAGCATTCTTAAGTTAGGAGTGACAAATCCGAGAAAACCTCTACAATTTGGCTTCCATATCTCTGAATTGGTATTTCAATGACAGATGTTTGTTGCGGCAAAAACCTCTGTCAGAACAAAATTAGGTGATCTATCATTTTAAGATATGGTCTTCATATACTGTTTACTCGAAGATATCACTTGCCTCAAGCCAATTTTGACCAAGAACATTTTGTGATATGGAAGTGATTTGTATATCATCATTTTTGTGATAAATGTAGCTCTTGAACACAAAATAACCTACCATTCCACAGTATTACAGTTAAAACTCCTCCACCAGTAAATCTGCACTAGTCCTTTTATTACTACCAAGATACTGTATGTAGGCTCCAGCAGATTTTTTCCCCTTAAATAAGATTTCTACTTGTCTGCCTTTGGACTGGGTGTAGGATTTCTAACCCACTGTCAAGGCACCCTAAACCCTACCCTCTCCCCAGCTCCTGAAGCTTCTTAGGGACATGGTGCCTTCCTGGAGGACTCCTGCAGTTTTACGGCCCTTGGTGGCACTTGCCAAGCCGCCGCTGCTCCCTGGCAGGGTGAACAAAGCCGTTAGCCATCTAGAACGCCCTCCCTGGGGCCCAGGACAGGGACATGGGGTGGGGTGGGCGTGGGGTGGGGACGGCTGGGAGCAGTCACTGGTCCAGGGACAATAATGTTCCTCCGGGACGTGGCTGTGAAATGTGGAGGTGACAGGCCTGCACACCAAACACATACACAGGCTGGAGGAGGCCGAGAGGGGGGCAGTGGGAGCCACAGGTCAGAAGGGACCCAAGCTCAAAAAAGGGCACTTGCTTCTAATGAAAAGGAAAACAGAGTGGCTCTGCTCCTCCCTTTTCCAGGATTCTAAACCTGACAACACCCAGAGGAATGTACTGCCACCCTGAGCCAAGGCCTCCTGACACGAGCTCGGGTGAAGCGAAAATGACCAGCACCATTTAAAACAGTTACACTCGCCTGCCAGGCGCAAGGGGATGGCACTTCCCTGGTATTGATCACCAACAATGATGGATGACTCAACTTGGCACTCAGTCTCACTGTGCCAACCGCCCCCAATGCAACAGCCCCACCGCAGCCGCTTGGGGGTGTCGGTCCTGGTGCCGGGCACCCAGGCCCCAGAGCAGCCCTGTCACCCATGGAACAGAACTGTGCCATGACTGGAAGGACAGCCCACACCCATCCGCACACCTGATTTACCCAAATACTGGCCAAGTAGCCTATTTCACAAGAGCAAGAGATGATACAGAAAAAATAAAAATTTTAAGGATTTTTCATGCCTTATATCCTAAAATCTAGGATGGTCTCAAAAACGCATCCACACATGAGTATGAACCGCAGCACAGCGCTTCCTTTGCGTCAGCCCTGTACACCATCTCAAGTTGACGACTGAGTGCAGAGTCAGGACGTTACATGTAAGATGAGGTACCCCCTGGGTGCACAGCATCCTGCAAGGAACCTGGCTGGGGCTCCAAGTGGAGAAAGTGGCATGGCCTTTGCCCTTGTAGAATTCATCTGGCCAAGAAACAGCACTGCCAGCACTTCTGAAACCTGAGCATGGACATCAAGTAAGTAACACAGACAGTCACAGGTGTGCGTGGAGGGCCTCGGGGGACACCTGCACCATGGAATACCAAGTACTACTGAGGCTTCTCAGGGGCCCCTCAAGATGTCAGGCATTCCAAGAGGCAGACAGGACAGAGGAAAACATTTCCCCAGGGAGGAGGTGAGAGTGAGTGAGGATACAGACAGGAGCACGGCGCCGGCAGGGCTGGTGGCCGTGAGGAGCACTGGGAAGGGCCAGAGCAAGGCAAGACGACAGGTGCAAGTCAGGACAGGAACAACCGGACAGAGCGGTGTGGACACAAGAGGGACACAGACCGCAGCTCCTGGGGGAGCCGAAGCCGGGGTAAGAGCCACGAGGACCCCACACAAGTCAGCAACTGCTTAGGAGCAACCGCCTCAAACGGAGTGACTTAAAACCAGGTTTAGCTCCTGGTTCTGCCTGCAAGCAACTTGAGCTGAGCAGTTCTGATGGTCCTGCCTGGGGTGACGTGCGTGGCAGCGGGAAGCTGGCAAATCCCTGGGGCCCGGGGCCCACCCAGGAGGACCCTCCCCCCATCTGGCTGGAGGGGCTGCTGCGCCCCTGTCCTCCCCACCTCTCGCCTCAGGGGCAGCAGGGCCCCTTCCCTGGAAGCCTCAGGACTCCAAGAAGGTTCGGGCAGAAGCAGCACAGCCCTCAAGCCCGGCCATGAACAGCCACGCTCCACAGGCCAGCCCAGAGCCCAGGGTGGATTCACACACTCACCCTCGGTGAGAGCAGGTCCCAAACTGCTCCCCTTGGAGAGGTCTGCTTGCAGAGCTGGCCTCGGGCCCTTGGACTGGGGGCAGGTGCCCACCACTCCATGAACAGGATGACTCACTGTGCGGGAGTGCTCCGAAAAAGCCACGTGCTTCCTCACCCAGCAGTCACACACCTGAACTCCGCGGGGCTTGGCATCTGGAACCTGGGGATGTACTACATAGAGGAAGCGTGTGAGCAGCCCTCATTAAACCCCCACTGCCGAGTCTCTACAGAGCCTCCCTGGCAGACCACAGTCCACACGTGTGGTCACAACTTGCAGCTGCAGAAGCCACTGTCCCATGCAACTCTGGGAAGCTGGAAGCCTGGGTCCACATCCTCCAGACCTGGTCCCCATTCCTTTCCCCTTTGGTTTGTATTGCAGGGGCCCTGTGTCCTCTTCCTGCAGTAAATCACAGCCGTGGGGTGGTCCTCCCAGGGACCCCAGTACAGAGGTGGGGTGCCGTGTCCCTGCGAGTGGTACGAGAACAGGAGAGGAAAGGATGGCTGTGGATCCTTGTGTGATGCTGCCTCCGTCCCTAAGCAAGGGGCACTGACGGGCCTACTCCAGACGGGCCCTCACGGGCCAAAGAAGGGTGAGGGGCCGGGGGAGGGAGACCATGAGCTGAGGGGGGCGCCCCTCAGAGAGCAGGGATGTGGGAAGCCAGGATGAGAGGGTCCCAGCGCACCAGAGCCAGACGCTCCCACCACTGAGGCCCACCGGAAAGGCAGCCTGCAGGGAATGGAAGAACAAGAGAAGCAGCCGCAGTCTGTTTATCCGTTCAGATCTGCGGATCAAGAAGCAGAGCTGCCCCCTCGCAGTTCCATTCAGCCAAGGGGCCTTTCTTTCCCTTCTCCCCTGCTCCCAGCACCTAGTCACCCGGGCAGGAGGCAGGGACTCCCAAGCTCAGCCCTGCACCTCTGGAGGCAGCAGAGCCAAAGAGGGCCTGGCTCTTCCCCGACCCCTGCCCCGGAGAGCTGACCTAACGGCAGCCTGACAGCAGGAGACGCTGGCGGGGAGCAGAGCTGGGCCCCCAAGAGGGCCAGTGAGGTGTCGCCTGCAACAGAGCTCAGACCTCAGTGCAGCCCGCCTGGGGTGCAGTCAGGCCCCCCACCGCCCCACCTCAGCAGGGCCCCTAACCTCCATGTTCCAGGGCCCAAAACTGGCTGAAGAGCCCCAGGTAGTCCAAGGGCTCGGGGCCTTCCAGAGGGGACACAGCAAAGCTCTGCGCCTCAGGACGAGCCTCTTCAGGTCACCACTCAGGGGTCAGGGCACTGCGGGCCCTCATGTCAGAAGCCAGTCCAGCAGGACACAGGCACCCACAGGGTCCACGCTTCTCTGTGGCGTTCAGACATTCTCAGGGCCGTGGCCGAGGTACCCAGGCTCATCCGGCAGGAATTCATGTCACACGTCGCATGGCCTCTGCCACAGGTGCACCCTACACACGGTAATTAGGAATGTGTCTACCACATGCGAGACGAGAAATTATAGTTGAGTGTATAACAACTTCTAAATTTCAATATTTTACATTTATTTTCAATATATTTTTCTTTCAGCCGTAAGACATGAACAGTTGAAACATACAGCAGCATATTCATCACTCAACAAGATATACTGCAACAGCGATCCGGGGGGCTGCGGGGTCCATGTACCAACATTACATTTTTCTAACACATCTCCCACATATTATTCAAAGTGATGCTTTCATGGCCTTGTAGATCAGTTCAGAGGGTAGATGGTGTCTTTCACTATTTTTTTTTTTTTTTTTTTACTGTCTTTTACCTGTCAGGAGCTCAAGGTACCTATAATTCTTTAAATTCTACACATAAGGAGACGATGCCACACTGTGCAAAGGACTCTCTATTGCTTTGCATGGTTCCATTTCCACACTGGGCTAACGGAACCTCATGAACAGTGGGCCAGATTTCCATCTGCCCTATCCAGCCCCACCCATGAATTTTTACTGCAAGGAGCTGCACTTTGTCTTCGTAACATGGAAGAACAATACACGTTGTTTCATAAAGGGGCCTTCTTGTTTCCCCCCTGCAAGGGAAAGCTTCCATCGGCTGGGGGAGAGAAGGGGCAGCCTCTGGATGAGGGAAGGCCCACCACGGGCCAGTCCCCAGCTCTGAGCCCTGGGGAGAGAGCCCTCGGGGCGGGGCACGGGGGGCGCTGCAGGCACCAAGCAGGGCAGCAACGGGGACAGTTCAGGGGAGCAACAAGGGGCGGGAGGCGAGGAGGAGCCAAAGAGAAGGGGAAGGGAGAGAGGAACGAGCAGAGGGAGGAAAGGAGGGCTGCACCAGGCAGCTGGACTGCAGGTCGGGCCGACAGCCCACCCGCGCTTGCTCAGTACCGCCAACGAGGCCTAGGCCTGCGCAGCCCACATGCCTTCCGGCCCATTCTGAATGCAGATGGTGACAGACACTACAACGCAGACAAAGGGTCAAGCCTTCACCTTCCACTGGACGCACTGTGCACAGAGCAGAGGGGAAAGTTCTCAACTACTGGGCATTTAAACCACTGAAACAGTCCGTTTCCACAAGCACAAGGATGATTCCTCCTCATAACGATCAAACCAAGGCCCTGTGAGAACCAGAAGGGGCCTGTGAATCAGAGAGCCCATCATGTTCAGGGTAATTTTCAGGTCAAATATATTTAACTGTATTGCAGCACTCCAAAAATCAGCAACCCATGAATGGCAGAACTAGTCTCATCAAGCAGCACGGCCCACCGTCTGACCTTGCCAGCGAGCAGGAGGGCAGAGACCTGACCACAATGAGTTCCGTACAGTCACACAGCACCCAATTCTGATCGTTTTTTTAAGAATTTAATTTCCACAATAAAGCTTATGATTAAAAAAATAGTTTCTTACAACAGCAAAGAATTCCTGTAAACACATGAGATGAAATTCTCCAGAGTATGTCTGTGGAGGCAGGGGCGGTGAATGGACCCCGAGGGCCCAGCACTGGCCAGGGGGAGAGAGCCAGGACCTCCAGGGAACCACGGAGCCCTGCCTCTGGAACCCAAGGGGCTCTGCCTCCAACCCCAGGACCAGGGAAGGCAACGGCGAGCAGTGAGAGCCCAGCCCAATGTCCTGACCACACTAGACAAAGAACCACCTTACGCCAGGCATCCCCATGCCTGGGATCCACACACTAGAGTGGACACTCCACTACCCTGACCTATCAAGCACAGTCTTAACCGAGTGTATTGTGTTTTCATGCCTCCCCAAATAGCGTGAGACTGGCATTAACTGCAGTCTCACCACGTGACCCAGAAGAGGCTGCACAGCTCCCTCAGGGTCACACAGCAGAAGAGCAACAGAGGCAGAACTTCCATGGCCTGTCTCCTGCGACTCCACATTCGCTGGACCCTAGCCGGAGTCTCCGCCACCATGAAAGGCCCACCAAACAGACCTATTCCCCCCAAGACAGGAAAACCAAGCTCCCACTACTGCTGTCAGAACAGAAACCCAACACCCTGCCGCCCGACCCGCGAAGCAACTGCCTTCAGGATGAAGAATTTTCGTTTGTCACAAGAACGCCCATCACATTTAATGCAGTTAGTCTCAGGATTCCCATCTCTTTGCTACCTGCCCTTTTGATAAAGCACATAATCATGCTACTGTACACAGGAAATCAGGGTTTCATCAAACACCATAAGGTGAGTGACATCAAGGAGAGCTGGAGCGGCATTCCCAAACAAACACCATTAGACTCCACACTTTTTTTTCTTTTAAAGCTCTATCAAGAGACTCATGAGATGCTTAGAACTTAAGCCATAGGGTTCAGAGGGGAATGGTGGCAGAATGTTCTGAAGGATTTTGGTCATGAATGGTATATAATTTTTTACAACAAGTCTTGCTCCAGTAATAAAATACTTTATTCACCCGCCATTCCCAGTCAGAGTGCGCGTGCCTCCGTCCGTGGCCAGCACAGTCACCGCGTGCCTGCTGGCCTTTTATCTGCATGATAAGCTGCTCTGAGAAGACTTGGTCTCTCCTTATTTTGTCACAGGGTCCCTATTACACAGCTCATTACAAGTGTCCCTAACTCTTAGACAACTCTCAGTTGACGGCGTGGCTTTGACGGCGTGGCTAATGAAGTATAAAGCTTCAACAACAAATCATTTACAAGTCCTGGGTACTGCATTTCTAATGGAGGAAGTTTTTAATCATAAGCAAATGTAATCATTTATGTTAAGCAACCCATGGATCTGGTCAATGTAGCACAAACAGCCATTAAGCAAAAATTATGACAATAAGGAGACAGAATAGTTAACATTGCAGACTTAGCAGTTTATGATATTTATAGAATCTAATAAATATTTTATTGATAAAACTGAGAATACTAGACCACCCTACGTGTCTCCTGAGAAACCTGCATGAAGGCAAGTGGCAACAGTTAGAACTGGACATGGAATAACGGACTGGTTCAGAACTGGGAAAGGAGCACATCAAGGCTATATGCTGTCGCTCCGTTCATTTAACTCACATGCAGACTACATCACGAGAAATGCCAGGCTGGGTGAATCACAAGCTGGAATCAAGACTGTCAAGAGAAATATCAACAATTTCAGATAAGCAGATGATACCACTCTAACAGCAGAAAGTAAAGAGGAACTAAAGGACTTTTGATGGGGTAAAAGAGAAGGGTGAAAAAGCTGGCTTAAAACTCAACATCCAAAAAACTAAGATTATGGATTCCAGTCCCATCACTTGATAGTAAATAGATGGGGAAAAAGTGGAAATTGTGACATATTTTATTTTCTTGGGCTCCAAAATCACTGGACCAGGACTGCAGCCATGAAATTCAAAGACACTTACTCCTTGGAAGAAAAGCTATGACAAACCTAGACAGTGTATTAAAAAGCAGAGACATCACTTTGCCAACAAAAGCCTATATAATCAAAGTTATGATTTTTCCAGTAGTCATGTACAAATGTAAGAGTTGGACCATAAAAGAAGGTTACGTGTCAAAGAATTGATGCTTTCGAAATGTGGTGCTGGAGAAGACTCTTTAGAGTCCCTTGAACTCTCAGCAAAAAGATGGAACCAATCAATCCTAAAGGAAATCAACCCTGAATATACATTGGAAGGACTGATGCTGAAGCTCCAATCCTTTGGCCACCTGATGCAAAGAACTGACTCACTGGAAAAGACCGTGATGCTAGGAAAGACTGAGAGCAGGAGAAGAACGGGGTGACAGAGGATGAGATAGTTGGATGGCATCACTGACTCAATGGACGTGAATCTGAGCAAGCTCTGGGAGAGAGTGAAGAACAGAAGCCTTGTGTGCTGTAGTTGACAAGGTCGCAAAGTGTAGGACATGACTTAGTAACTGAACGACAACAATAAATGTTTTCTTGATAAAACTGAAGTTACAGCTTCCCTGAGCTTAATTCTATGCTTTCGAGTGGATTCCAGGTCCTCTCAGGCAACTGGGACTTCTGCCATGATATTATCTTAACACCCACATTTATCAGATGGTGAGAACGACAAGGTGTAACATTTAGCAAAGTGCTTAAGTTGTTTGAGCTCGCACTCCTGCACCCACAGAAGCCTGTGAGACCCATTGAGGGGTGGGGTCCTGGGGCTGGCACAGAACAGGTGACATGCAAGCAGCTTCTGCGCCCCTGAATTGGGGTCTAGTGCAACAGAGTGTGCCCTGCTGGGCACAGCAAAGCCAACGCTGAAACCACCAGCTGTGCTGAGGGTGCTCCCTGCCTTCTCAGGGTCTCACGCACTTCTGCCTTCATAGATCCCAGCGCTATCTGCACTGAGAGAGCCGACGTCAGTGGAGATGTCCCATGCTTGGACGGCCCCCATCATGACAGCCTGGTCTCCCCCACCTTCCACAGCAAAGGAAGACTTGCAACATAGCAAGGGAAGTGAGAAGCAATGAACGTGCATGAGAATCGCCACTTGAGGATGGCAGAGACACACCCCAGGAATCTCTAAGAGCACAAAGCCACTGACTGTCACGGACAGAGATGCTTCAAGAACGCTTTCCTGCCCTCCTCCCTGGTCGCAGACCACCCCCTACGCCAAGGACACGGCTACAGTAGGGGCCCAGCACTTCCCTCCTAACGCAATGATGAGACAGAACAGGAAGGAAAAAAATTCTTTTACAGAAATCAGCTTTTTAAAATGTCTGAAAATAGCTGCTTCTGAGACGAGATACTGCCGAGTACTCTGGGTTAGTCTCATACTCAGGCGCTCTCAGTGAGATTCCACAGCAGCGACACAGACAAAGACAATCTGGGAAGAGGCTTTAGTGCCAACGGCACTGGGTTTTATGGCGGAAAGAAACACCCTGTCAACAGGCTAGGGTAAAAGACGGCCGACCGATGACTGTGTCGCCAGGTAACTGCTTAATAATTTATATGTTTGTACTGAACTTTAACACTAAATTGGCAGGACACATAAAATCTCAGATAATTTAATGTGCTGTATCTAAGTTCTGTGCACACAGTAGGCACTCTGCTGCAATAATGAATAGAAAAATGAGAGTCAGACAGTACCCTATGACTGGTTTAGCAGAGAAGAGTCAAAACGTGTAACAAGTTAGGCCTTAATACAGATCACAAGAGACTGAAGGAAGCTCGTCAGCGTTTGCGGAGGACAGGCCTGGGAGACGGCCGTGTGCGCCTGGGAAGCGCGCTGCCTCTCTGCGGCCCTGCAGATCTGCGTGGTGCTGCGGAGGCTGTGTCGCAAGAAGCCAGGAGACCAACAGCCGTGCTCCCTTTCCGAAAGAGTGGAGCACAGAAGAGTTTCCGTATTACACACACATCCCCAAATTCCAAAGATAAATTTCTTATATTAACTCAACATACATGGAAGCAATCTGTGTCTTTACATAGAGACATGCACATCAGGCCCTCCGAGCACCCGCTGCAAGGCTCACTGGTGCTGGTCAAGAGCGCCCGTGTCCTCCTATCAGGATGATTAATGAAGGCACCTTGTTCACAGAATGTCAGACTCTGCCTTTTTAACAACTGACCTTTCATAGAATACTACTGAACTCATAATTTCACTTTTGTTCAGTTTCTTATTAGTGGAGTTAAAATTAACACTTAGGGGAATGACGGCCGCGGTGACGCACAGTAAATCTCAGGGCACATCAGCCCTCTGTGCAGACGCCCAAGGAACAGCCGCTGCGTCTGTCTGCTCCGCAGCCCAGGGATTCTGCTAAAATTCTGTGTCCTTTAAAGACAAATTAAGGGCAGTCTGCAGGCCTCTTTTGAGAACAAAGATGTATATTTTGAGAAAGACTTTAAAAGTTTGTAGGGTTTTTAAAAAAAGACCTAATAAAATTGCTAATTTCAATCATAAATTTAAAAGAATTTACTCTTACTCAGTTTTCTGAAACATTCCTGATGACTAAAATGATATATGGCACAACATACTCTGTAACCCACATTCATCTCTTAGAAGTGACAATTTAATAACCCATCAAGGCAACATGCTATGCCAAAGCCACTTACCTTACACTGGGATCACAGGAAAAAAAAATAGCTGCTAATACCTCAAGAACTCCCCCTGAAAACAGTAAAAAGATTGGGAAATGGAGCTGGAGCAGGGGTTTCTTCTAATTATCACTGGGAATAGTAAATTACTTAAGGACTCAATTTTTTCACCATACCAGCCATACCTAATTTCTATAAACCCCTTAAGGGCCCAAACTAGTTTTAGCTTCAAAGATCTTATGGGATCCCAGGGCAAAGTAAGAAGGCAAGAGTACATTCAATTATTAATTCTTATTAAATATTTGAGAAAAGTCATTCTGAATAAATATTGAAAATATAGTATATACAGGTAAATGTGTAGTCTAAGTCTACTTAATATACTATATTACAGTACTTTAATTGTCCTTGTCATCACGAGGTCATTCATATAAATGGGTTAAGGTTTAGGTACAAACACACCAACACCTAAGAGTAAACAATAGACGTCTGTGTGTGGGCCTGGAGCCTTGTTCCGACGCAGAAACTGCGCCCTGGTAAAGGTGAGTATTCTAGAACCAGGGCATCGCCCCACTGCTGTGTGCAAAACGCTAGAAGACCAAACACTGCTCATTCAAATCCCAAATATGCCAACTGCTAATGCCACTGTTAAGGGAATGGAATGAGATCAAGGCTACCCTGAGAGCATAACTGACGGACCAGCAGCAAGCATGAGTGTGCCTAAGACGGGTAACCAAGACCGAAATGGAAAGTAAGAGAAGGCTGAAGGGAAAAGGGAAATAGCAAAAATGATCTGACACACTTGACGAAAGACTCCAAGTCAGCTGCACTTTCACAAAAGAGCAGAAACAAAGACTGTAAAAGCAGGTGCCTCTCCTCAGGTGCAGCGCAGGGTGGCAATCACAGGAAAGACACAGGGGATTTCCACAGCAGGTCCACGATAATACAACAGAGCTGTAACACAATTTCCCATCTCAGAAAGGAGGGCCAAGGAGAGAGAACGCACAGCTTCCATTTAGGGAGGGAAAACGGGAAATTAGCGAACTCAGATGGAAAGGGCCCTGCCCCCACCAGGCAGAGGGACCAAAGCCACCAGGAAGTCAGAGAAAGCCAGCGAGGATCAGGGCCACATGCCTCGCACCTGCTAAGATACACAATCCTGGGGAAAGGCCATGAAATATTGATGTTCTTCACTCCTGCAAAGATAACAACAAATTCATGAAGGAAAAATACCACAAATCTTTCCATTTGCATTCTATAATGTTTCCACTAAGCTGAGGGCTCATTGTACTATTACGTTTACCCAAAACGGGCTGTATTTCAATAAGGAGTCTTTGAAAAGACCACCTTCAATTTCATCACAGCCTGTTAGCCAAGGTGTTACACGTTTCTATCCGGCCGCTTATCAACAGTGGATGAGACTTCGGCTCTACTGACACGGAAGATGGGTCCTGAGGACACAGCTGCTGGCGCGGCCTGATCCTGGTGGCTCGTGAAGGCCCAGGTGGCCTCGCTGCCGACATGGAGGAAGTGGGGTCCCTTCTGGAGTCTGCACAAGGGAAGCGGGTACGGCTGACAGGGTGAAGGGAAACATAGCTACCAGATGCACCTTTCACTTCACATCGAATGACGGCGACTACACAACCTTATCTCCAAATGCGATTCTGTTATTTCAGACTCATGTTCTGAAATATGATGAGCATGCACAGTTTAAGTCCAGTTCTTCCAGAAAGAAGTTGAGAACAAAAGCTCAGGCGTCCCTCACTTTCCAAATCTAGTAATTCACTCCTGAAAACATGTTGCAGACAGAATCTACAAAGGCTTTTTCTCACTGTAACTTGGAAAAACAATGAGTTCCTATTCTAAAAAACTGTAATCAACTTCACCAATTATCAATAAAACATTTTGTAAATATCTATATAAAAATTCAAAGAATTCTGCAAAATCTCTATCACTTAAACAATTACCTAAGTATTTAACATTTAGTGAACTCACTACTGAGTTCATTTATGTGCAGTCCTGAAGGTCATAGGGCAGTCTCAGAGGAAAATTACAGTTCATTTCTACCACTGGAAGAAGCATATGTGGCAACATAAACGAAATTAAGGTATGTTAAAAATCCCAAAGATACTAACCCAAGAAATTCGACCCAGGTAGTGACCTCAGGCACTCATACAGAGATTCAAGATGGGCTAAACCCTTAGGAAAAAGGTGGAAAGATGTTAGTGAAAAAGTCTCAGAAGTTAAAGAGAGCCTGGGAGACAAGGCACTAGTCAGAGATCAGTGACAGCACAGAGACTGCATCCTAAGCCTGATGGGACATCTAGAATATCAGAGCAGATTTTCTGATTCGACAGTGAAATTGGGGTGAGATACAGTGTAAGTTGCTCTGCATTTGGATAATGAAACATAATATACCACACACTCCTGACTCTAGGGAGCGTGGATTAATGGGGACAGGTAGGACAGGGCAGCAAAACAGGAAGAAGAGGACAAGAAAAGACAGTTTATAAAACAGGGGAGAACACAGTGTCACAGGCTCCTCTCAAGGAAGGGCTGGCCCACAGACTCTCCAAGTCCAGTGCACAGGGCCTGAGGGCCAGCCAGCCAGGACCTGGCTGGATTTAAGAAATGGATGCGTTTAGGGTGAAGCGTGACTTGTGCTTCCTGCAGGGGCTTCAGGCGGTCACTGCGTGTCAGCGTGGGCCCGCTGACTGCAGCGTGTGTGCCCCTTTGGGGTGGGGGAGGCTGTGCCTGTGTGAGCAGGAGGCATGAGGGCAATTTCTGTACCTTCCTCCCAACTCTGCTACTCCTCAATAGTCTTCATTTTTTAAAAAGGATGCCTTCTTGAATCATTTTCCTATAACCACTTGTGTTCTGAGGTCCCATCTTAACCTGCCACAACTCTGCTAACACTGGTGATATTCAAGCAGGTAACTGACCCGGGATGACTGCTTAGCTTTATCAGCAGCGTACCTCCACAGCAACGAGAAAGGAAGCCAGCTCCACAGTGACCCGGCAGCCACTGAGCAGCACTGCGCCAGTCTGCCAGGGCTGCGTAACAAAGACCACCAGGCCGGGCGCGGCCCCCTGGCGACCAGGAGCCTGAGCTCCAGGCCTGCGGGGCTGGCTCCTGCTGAGGTTCTGACCTTGGCCTACAGAGGCACCCCCTCACCTGTCCCCACGTGGTCTTCCCTCTGCGTCAGGGCCCTAACCTCTCCTTCCTATAAGGGCACCAGCTACGTGGGATCAGGGCCCACCCTCAGGATGGCGTCCTAGAGAACAGGCTTGTGGTTGCCAAGGGGGCGGGTGCTGGGGGAGGCATGGAGAGGGAGGTCAGGGTCAACACGTGTGAGCCATTACACACAGGGTGGACAAACGGCGAGGCCCTGCTGTGCAGCACAGAGAGCCATGTTCAATGTACTGTGAGCACCGTAACGGAGAAGAGCAGAAAGGTAACAGCCACTCTGCTGCACACAAAAAGTTAACATTGTGAATCAGCTATACTTGGATAAAAAGAAGTATATAAAAAATAAAGGCGCTCTGTCCAAATGAGTCCCACTCTGAGGTACTAGGGGATAGGTCTTCAATGTATCGATTTGTGGAGACACAGCCCAGCCCAGCCCAGCCCATAACAAGCACTCTCACCGAGACCACCAGGGCTGACACTAAAACACCGCCTGGTCTCAACTCACATGACGACACAGTAAAATCCTGCCAAGCCCTCACAGTCCGAGGCACGACAGTGACAAAACGTGGGCTCTTTTTAAGAGGATACTTAGGAGAATAAAAGGCTACTTGGAAACCACTGTTTAACAGTTGATTGCAGCTTCTGAAGAGAGGGTGACACAGAAGGGCCCATCGAGGACCCTCTGGGGGCTGCCTCTTTTCAGAAGGTCCAGTAGTCACGTGGACTTCCCTGACCCTGGGCATAGTCTCCATCTGCTCTAGAGGACCTCAGAGTGGGAAGACCCTGAGCAGACAGCATGCAGATTCTGGCAACCGGCTGAAATAAAACCCTGAACACCACACTGTTTTCACCTCCAACCTCTATGAGCACATCACTCTTTATGAAGAGCTCTGGTATTCCAGTCCCCAACCCTTCATTTGTTCCATCTTTTAAAAAGATGTCTGCAGTGCGTCCTGGGCCAGGTACTAAGGGTACCAGAGCCAGGAAGCAAGAGAAGCACGGCCCTGCGCTCCAGGAACTCAGGCTTGAAGACACAGCCCCGGAAGAAGGTAATTCTAACACAGTGTGACCAGGGCCAGTGCAGAGTTCAAAGTGCTGAAGAGCTTGGAGGAGGGTCTAGAACCAAGTATGGACAACTGAGAGGGCCGTGAGATAGTCAGATTCCGGAGAGAGGACAGGAGAGAAGCAGCCTGCAGGTGGAGAGGCAGTGGGGGGAGCATCCCAGGGTCATCTCGGGGAGCAGAGCGGCAGTAGCAGGACTGCTGTTACCATCGGCAGGACGGCTGCCATCACTGCCATCCAGAGCGGCAGCTAACACTCCAGGGCTTACTCGGGGTTGGGCACTATTCTAAGAACCTTCTATAGATCAGCTCATGTAACACTCCCGATCCCCTATGGAATAGGTACTATCACGATCCCATATGACATGTGGGCAAGCAAGGCCCAAGCAGTGAAGTGACTCGCCCCCTGTGTCTGTCAAGGGGTGGAGTTGGGACTCAAAACCCAGGAGCCTAGCTCTGGAGGCTGTGGTCTCACCCACCACTTGGCACCACGAGATCCGGGCTGGGCAGCAACACACCAGGAAGTACAGGTCAGTACACCTCAGTCTAGAGTTCAGGGGTCAGAGAGCAAGGACAGAAGAGCTGGTCAGAGCCAGTGTTTCCTTATCCTAAAGTACTAAACCACATTCTCTAAGGAGGTTACGTGAACACGCTTAATTTCAAAAATGACTATGCAGAAAAGGAAGGGTGTTACAGGGGCTGAAACCGTAGGGGAAGAAGTCAGGAAGCTTAAGGAAATGTTCCCCAGGTTCACGAAGATGCTCATCGAGGATGCAACCCAGCGACCGCAAACAAACAGCCTGGAGCTCACTGGGGCAGGAGGAGGCGTCACCATGGCAAAAGCATCCAATGCAGGCCTTTAAAAGCAGACAAACCACTTTAAAAGTAATAATATAGGTGGATGAAACTGGAGCCTATTATACAGAGTGAAGTAAGCCAGAAAGAAAAACACCAATACAGTATACTAACGCATATATATGGAATTTAGAAAGATGGTAACAATAACCCTGTGTACGAGACAGCAAAAGAGACACTGATGTATAGAACAGTCTTATGGACTCTGCGGGAGAGGGAGAGGGTGGGAAGATATGGGAGAATGGCACTGAAACATGTATAATATCATGTATGAAACGAGTCGCCAGTCCAGGTTCGATGCACGATACTGGATGCTTGGGGCTGGTGCACTGGGACGACTCAGAGGGATGGTATGGGGAGGGAGGAGGGAGGAGGGTTCAGGATGGGGAGCACATATATACCTGTGGCGGATTCATTTTGATATTTGGCAAAACTAATACAATATTGTAAAGTTTAAAAATAAAATTAAATTAAAAAAAAAAAGTAATAACATAAAAACGCTTACGAGGTGAAGGTAAATTCAGAAAGTAGAACACAGAACTGATTTTAAACACAAAGTGGTGAAAAAGCTAGAAGGAATTGTAATATTAATATTAATAATATACTTCTGGGTATTAGAACTATGAGGGACTTATTTCCTTTGTACTGAGCTGGCCAAAAAGTTCGCTTGGATTTTTCTGATAAGATGTTACAGAAAAACTCAAACCAACTTTTTGGCTAACCCAGTATTTTTCCTTTATCTGCTAAAGGGGCCTACGCTCCACAGATGAAAGCGCCACAAGCTCAGCCTCTGCAGGCTGCTTAATGTTGTGGCACAGGCAGGCTGGACACCATCAGCCCGCGGGCGACAAGGCCAGCCACGGGCAGGCCCATCAAGGACCCAGCTCGTGGCACCTTCTTTCTTGCAGCAAACTGCCTTTCAGCGCCAGTCTTGGCCACTCATGGTTACAAAACAGTTGCCCCAGCTCCCAGAATCACATTTTCACACATTACGTCCAAAGACTGAGGAGCAGAGGGAGTCTCCCTCACCCATTTCTTGGCACTGGGGAGGAAGGCCTCCCAGGAGCAATCCAGAGGGCAGCAGACTTGCCCCTGCCCCACAGTGAGCTGGCGCCGGGCGCTCAGCCTCTGTAAGGGGAGGCAGGAACCGGGGAGGCCTTTAGGGCAGGCGAGCAAGGCGCTGCCCCGCTGCTCCCTGGGAGGCCCCTCCTGCTGGCTCCGGGGCTCCCCCAGCAGCCTTCAGTGCCCTCGGAACACCCTGCTGCTCTCTGCGCCACACACGCAGTCTCCTGCCGATGCTCCTGCCTCTCCCCACAGACACAGTTCCTCGAGGACAGAAGCGTGTCTCCGCATCGACCTTGCACCAGCCTACTCAGACTTGGCATAGGAAAGCTCGATGACTGCTTGGTGAACAGAGTTCTAATTCCACTTCCTGGTTGAACTGATGTGGCAAAAATGTATTGTGTGCCCCACGGGCCCACAGGTTCACCAGGTGTGTGGAAGTAAGAGCACTACTGCTCACCCAGCTCCAAGGCACCGCACCAGGAAGACGTCCTGCTCCGCTCATCTGCTTCGTCAGGCAGGCTTCCTGTCTCCACCGCTCACGGCCAACACAGTACTGTGTGAACATGACTTTGTGAAAAAGGATACGTTTCTCTCCATTCACTTGAACATAATGTACTATTACTAATATTAATAATTTTAGCTCCAGAAATTGTACCAGCCTCCCAAAGAAAGAGTCCTTGACCCAAAATATCAGAGGATATTAAACTGAGAAATGATCTACTGATGCAAATCATTAAATCTATTTGCATTTGCTTACTGAACCCTAACAGGGAAATTAAAGTACATGCAGCAAGGAGCACGCCGGCTGTGCGTGGCTCAGAGGAGACGTGGCGGTGGATCCCGCTCTCTGTCATTAATTTTCCCACTTTCCCTCATTAACAAGTAAAATGTTTTTACTGCTTGAAAAGTTTTAATAAATAGAAAAAAGCGGAGCAGCTGACATAGTTTTTGATGTAATATACAAGGGCTTTTAATATTTTTACATACGTTAATGAAAAAGCTAGGAGAAAATACTAAAAGGTTATATATGTGTGGGAAAATGAAGACTAACCTTCCGGGAAGGACTTCCGAGTGTATGTGACTCCCACACCTTTTGATGCTGGCGTCCGTGCTGCAGTCCCGCGACAGGTGTCAACAGAAAGCCGCCCACCTGCACCCTGTGGCCCCCGGTGCCAGCACCACCTGAAGGCGGCCTTCACACAACGGGCACAACACTTCCCCAAAGTGACCGGGACACACAATGCAGACTCCCCATGGAAATGAACCAGCTACCATGCGGGCACGCCCCCCCGGCACACGCTGCACGGGTAAGCCATCACCCCCCGCCCCGAGTGAGCGCGTGGCACAGCTCTAGACGCAGCCAGCATGTCCTGGGAATCGATACACCGCCATCAGCAGGCTCTCACGAGGACTCCACTCCTCGTGGCCCTCTGTCGGAGCAGGCCATGCAGCAACAGGATGGACAACCTCCCCAGGCCACCTGGGTGCCACTGAGCACCACACACCAGGTGTGCGAGGCTGAAAACGAGGCGACCCCGAGGGGTCCACGCAATGTCCCCACAGCAGGGATGCAGGCCGTGGGGCCGGCCTGGCTCCATGCTCCCGGGGGAGCTGGTCGGCACCATACATTACACGTCCCCTTCCTGGAGCAGAGGACGGCCCAGACCATGCGCTCTTCCTGGTGAAGACAGCAGCTCAAGCCACAGGAGCCACATGGCCAAGCCTCTCACAGCGGGGAGTCCAGTGCTCCCAGAATCTGCGAACAGAGGAGCCCCCCCCAGGACACCAGCCATGCCGATCTGTTCCCACTGCTCTCTCGTAACTAAATACACTGCCCCACTGTGAGGGTTCCTGACACGGCTGCTTCTGACACAACAATGGGGGGAAGCTGCTCTTCAGTTCTCCTTATCCTGGCTTCGTGACATGAAATAACATTTTCACAGGCAGAGCTGGAGCCTCCCACTTCAATAAAGTGCCCCTTCTCCAAGCCAGGGTGGAAAGAGCACACAGCCACCTGTGCCTTCGTGACTCAGAGCACAGCGCCCCCTCAGAGTGATCGGAAGTCACTTTCAGAAGGTCAGGGTTAAGGTCTCCTGTGAGCAGCACAGGCCAGGCTTCAAGGCAGAAAGCAAAAGATCAGACTATGTTCTCCTGCTTATAGTTTTCTCTAAAGCATGTTACATGTATCCACTGAAGATTCTCCGCTGCCTGTTTGATATTTTGGTTTTGATCACTGCACCCAATAACAGTTCCTTAACTAAAGACAGAGGAAACAGTTAACCGTTACAGGTGAAAGCATCTCAGAAATTAAAAGATTCAAAGTCAGTGTGCAACAAAGGGCCTTGAAACTCCTGAAAAATCACAGGTTCAAGAGCAGTCCAGATTCACCACGAGCTACCAGACCGGGGGCTCCAGCGGGCCGGCAGAGCACAAAGGGGCTTCCGTCCCCTGCTGGCGGCTGCTCCCCCCACAGCCCGCGGCCTGCCCCTCCTCGTCCTGCCACCCCAGGCCTGCCCGTGGCCTTCTCCACCTCCCCCGCTAACCTTCCTCCTCTTCCTCTTTGGAGAAGTCCAACCGCATCAAAGCCATGCTGACCAGATGCAGAAAGCTCCAGGGTCAACTCAGCATCCTTTCAGTCTTAAGATGGTGCGTTTCTTCAGCGTCTCTCTGCCTTACAATTTCTGTGCCCTGGGGTCCTGCTTTCATTAGGAATACCTCCCCAACAATTACATACAACTTTGCATTTCTTCAAAGTTCTTCCCCACCGATCAGCAAATCTGGCCGGCTGGCTCTACAGCCCCCACACTCCCAAAGCAGAGCGGCTGCACTCCCTGCCCCGCTGCCCCGAGGCCCACCTGCCATCCAAGCCAAGGTGGCTTATTAGGACCTGCAGGGGGCCGGGCCTCCGGACAGGCCCCTCTCGGCTTGGGGCAGCCTAGCAGCCCTGGGTATCAAAGGAGGGCTGGAAGAGAGACACAGGCAGGACGGCGGGGACGGTTCTGAGCTCAGAGCTGGCGGAGGTCATAGTGTTCACCAAGTACAGCACTACGGTCTGGCAAACACACAGTTCTGGAGCTGGCCGGTGGCGATGGGTGTCAAGCAACATCAGTATTACACTGTGGAACTGTACACTTAAAAATGGTTAAAACAAAACAAAAAAATGGTTAAAACAGGAAATTTTACGTTGAGTATATTTTAGTACAGAAGAAGGGTGCAGTTGGGTCAAAGGAGCACTGATAATGCAGTCACAGAGGGGAATCTCTCCCCTCCCACAGCAATGACTTTGCAACCCCACTACCCCAGGGGGTAACCATCCACTGAAATGATCAGCAGGCCCAGCCCTGCTTATAATCAGGACAAAATGAGGACAATTTCTAATTTATACCTGTGCTCCTCCAAATCATGTAAATAAACTGAAAGTGGATTTTTTTAAAAGATTACATATATTTTAGTTCTGTCAAGGCAGATGACTTCCACAGCACCCTGGGCAGAATGAGTGGGAGTCCTTTAAAACAGACCTGTCCTACAGGTTCTGATTCTCCTGAATGCAGCAACAAAGTCATACTTTGACAAAAAAGTTTATCATCCCCAGACTGCTTAACCAGCAAAACTGTTCAAGTCTGCAAACACAGAAAACTTTCCATGCAAGCAAATTTTCTTAGACACAATTTGTCAAAAAGTAAAAGAAAAAAGAAAACTATTAACATGTCACATGCTAAAGTAACTTTAAGGGTTTTGTAATAATAGATGCAGATGGGACCCCACCTTAAGAAAATTTTATTGCTTATAGTTTAAATTCAGGAACCCCATAAATCTTGAATATGCTTTTGGCCCTCAGATATTAAGTCTAAAAATGCAATTATAAAGTTGTTTGTCAATTTCTCCTCCAGAAGGCAATTTACAGCTGACGGGATTATGTCTATGGCATATGGAACTTTAGGCAATAAAAATCTGGAGAGCTCTTGAAAACTCAGATGCAAAAAACAAGATATCACATGATTAATTGACCCCTTTAATAAGGGATCCCTGGAGCTGGCATGATAAAGTGAAGGGAAGAAGGGCTGAAAAAGCGAACAAGTTGATGAGATGGATAAACAAGTTGTGGGCAGAAGTCCAGTCCTCTAATAATCATCCACAGGACGGGGTGTGGCGCAGAGGCAGGACACACTGAAATTACAAAACACTCCCTTCTCTCCTTCAACATACTCGCCAATGTAATACGTGAGTTCTAATAAGGAAACCAACTGGCCGCAGTTTGCCACTTTTTGAAATGAAACACTACAGCCCATTACAAGGCGGGTCCACAGTGGGCCGTGCCCACGGGCTGCCTGCACTCAGGGGCCAGGGCTGCGCTCGGCAGGGAAGAAGCGGCCGCATCCGCCGCAGGCCGCTCCTCGCCTCCTGCCCATCTGCCACTCCCTGAGGACTCGGACTCCAGCAACCAGGACCTGACCAGAACCCCTGTCCTTCCACACCAGGTGTTCTTCCTGCTCTTGGCCTGGAACCTCCACCACCCAACTGGACCCGCCTTGAAGATGGGGAGAGACGGAGAGCCGAATGCCTTGTGAAGCTCCAGGACGACCCTCCAGACCCCACCGCCGCCCGAGGATGGGCTGTCGGATGCTGACCAACAGGGTCAGGCAAGCGAAGCTGCTCAGCTGGCGAGCACATGGGGAACAAGAGATGGCTGCAGCCCGGGAGCCCTCCCCAAGCAGGCCTCGAGGACAGCAGAGGGAGCCGCAGATGGGGAGCCTTCACCAGGCTGCATGGCATCCCCACAGCACACTCAGTCCCTGGCCTTTGGTTCCTTTACCTGGAAAATAACAGGGCTGGTCTGGACAGTGCCCAAGGTCCCTCACAATGCTCAAGGTCCAGGGATCCAGGAGGTTTCGAGAGTCAGCTGCAGAGAAGCACTCAGAATGTATTAACATCTGTTCATTGGAATCCCTGCCATTCACCTGCACGAGTCTTAGTTAACATTTGAAGTAAACGTCAGCATTTCTTCAAGTCCTTGAAAAGAAGTTCACAGCTATGTCCAAACTGACGGAAGCCAACAGACAGACAGACAGACCCAGACAGCCTGGCAGAGGAGGCTGAGGTCTGAGCAGAGGTTGGGTCAGACAGACAGAATCGCCCATCTGGCTCTACCTCCTTCCCTGGACAGGCACAAGGCCACCTGCGGGCCTCGGGTTTAACTGTTCCGCCCAACAACGCCACACACAGATCATGCGGTCCAGATTCCACTTCTGCCTTTTTTTTCATTGAAGTACAGTTGATGTACAATGTCATATAAGTTACAGGTGTACAATTCCCAACTTTTAAAGGTCATATTTCATCTATGGCTTAAGAGCCCACCTGCCAATGCAGGAGACGTGGGTTAGATTCCTGGCTCAGGAAGATCCCCTGGAGAAGGAAATGGCAACCCACTCCAGTATTCTTGCCTGGAAAATCCCATGGACAGAGGAGCCTGGTGGGCTACAGTCCATGGAGTCACAAGAGTTGGACATGACTTAGTCACTAAGCACCAGCTCCATTTATAGTTATTATAAAGCACTGGGTTTATTCCTCGTGTTATAAATGTATCCTTGTAGGTTACTTTATACAGAACAGTTTGTGCCTCTTAATCCCCTACCCCTATTGTGCCCCTCCCCCTCCTCTCCACGGATAACCACTAGTTTGTTCTCTACACCTGTGAGCCTGCTTTTCTGTTATATTCAGTATTTGTCTTCCTCTGTCAGACTTACTTCACTTAGCATAATGCCCTCCAGGTCCACCCATGGTGCTGTGAATGACAAAATTTCGTTGTTTTTTTTTTTTTTTTATGGCTGAGTAATATTCCATTGTGTGTGTGCGCGCACGCACATATATACATTTTCTTTGTTCATTTATCTGCTAATGGAAATCTACGTTGCTTCCATATCTTGGCAACTGTAAATAATGCTGCTATGAATACTAGGGTGCATGTACTTTTTTGGATTAGTGTTTTCCTTTTTTTCAGATATATTCCTAGGAATGAAAATGTTAGGTCATATGGTAGTTCTGTTTTTATTTTTTTGAAAAATCTCCATACTGTTTTCGACAGTGGTTGCACCAATTTACATTCCCACAGACAATATAGGAGGGTTCCCTTTTCTCCACACTCTCATCAAAATGTGTTCTTTGTGCTCTTTTTGAGGACAGCTGTTCTAACAGGCATGAGGTAGTATCTCATTGTGGTTTTGATTTGCATTTCCCTAATGATTCGTGATGTCCAGCATCTTTTTCATGTGCCTAATGGCCATTTGGAAAAATGTCTATTCAGTTCTTCCTGTCCATTTTTAAGGAAACCATCAACAAAACAAAAAGACAATGTACTGAACAGGAGAAAAATATTTGCAAATGGTAATGATTGATAAGGGGGTTAATAGCCAATATATATAAACATACAATTCAAGATTCAAAAGCCAAACAATCCAATTAAAAAACAGACCTGGCCTCCTGACACTCACTGCGCTTGTGTCCACGTCGGGTCCCATCTCCCCCACCACCTCCCGAGAGCCAGAAGAGGGCCGAGCGCCTCTCTCCCCTCAGTCTAGCCCCACCAACCAGCCCCCAGCGCTCCAGACGGTCCCACAGACACCCGGGAGTTGCACATGGGCTCAGACAGCACATAAGACCAGCAGACAGCAGAGGGCTTTCAGCGTCACTGGTGGTGACAAGGGCGTTAGTCTCAAAATATTATCATCAATAAAAGTTTTGTTTACCTAGAAAAGATGTAAACACAGCAGAAACTCTAAGGCAAATAAGTGGCCCAGTTCTTTTTAATAAAAGCACTGCTCAGTTATACAATAACTCTTCCTAACAGTCTTGAACTGGATAAAATCAAGATCAGAAACTTAAGTGTTTTTCCAGATGAATTTTAGAAAGGAAAAACCACCATGGGGGGGAGTTACTTCTGGAGGAGCTTCAATAACTGAGAACAATTTTTTTATTCCTACACTTAAAAGTACGTATTTTTGGTGGAAACATTAAAGAAGAAATGTCTAGAATATATATATTTATATATGCATGTGTGCACACGTTAACACTCACGTACAAATACTAGACAAAAACAACTATTTGAGAAATGAACGACAACAACAGAGAGCCATCACCTCCCTACTGCAATGGGCTAAGGCGTACATTTGCCGACTGCAACGGGTTAGTTCTTAGAAATGTTTCTCCTCCTAACTGCATCCTTCTGCAACTGTTTATATTCCATTTTTAGCTGGTCTAAACAGCCTGGCAGAAACCTGCGGTTGGGATGTGCAGAATTTGCACATGGAAACTCTTTGCCTAGTGACCCTGCCCCTACATTCTGCTGCAGGGGTACGGCTCCCAGCGACACAGCTTCTTCAGGATGAGAGGAAACATCTTCCCCAAGCTGTGTGTTCAGCCCAGGAACCCCCAAGCCCAGCCTGACCTGTGTGAGACCATGTACAGAAACAGCAGAACACTTGTTGCCCCAGCTGAAGGTTTCCATGGCGGCTCCCTCAGGAGCGACGGACACACCCACTGTCCCGTGAAGGAGCCGCAGAGCAAGGGCACTTTCACCTCTGTCGGCCACTGAGGACGGAGAGGCGGGCCTTCTGGAGAAAGGCATACGAGCAGCAGCTTTACAAGCACCATCACAGCAAGAAGGCTCTAATTCTCCCAACACACAGTACATGTGAGCATTCTGCCAATGGATGCCAAAAGTTAAAGTACATGCCGGTCCAGGAGGACCAACGTTCTTCCAAGGAACCCCTCAGAATCTGCAGGTGTGCTGAACACAGTCTGTAAGCCAAGGTTTGGGTGTATATGCATGTGTGTAGATCACATGGACGGTGTCAGGGAAATGCTTCTAAATAGACATATTGGGGCTCTCAGTTCAGTTCAGTCACTCAGTCATGTCCGACTCTTTGCGACCCCATGAATCGCAGCACGCCAGGCCTCCCTGTCCATCACCAACTCCCGGAGTTCACTCAGACTCACGTCCATTGAGTCAGTGATGCCATCCAGCCATCTCATCCTCTGTTGTCCCCTTCTCCTCCTGCCCCCCAATCCCTCCTAGCATCAGAGTCTTTTCCAATGAGTCAACTCTTTCGCATGAGGTGGCCAAAGTGCTGGAGTTTCAGCTTTAGCATCATTCCTTCTGAAGAAATCCCAGGGCTGATCTCCTTCAGAATGGACTGGTTGCATCTCCTTGCAGTCCAAGGGACTCTCAAGAGTCTTCTCCAACACCACAGTTCAAAAGCATCAATTCTTCGGCGCTCAGCCTTCTTCACAGTCCAACTCTCACATCCATACATGACCACAGGAAAAACCATAGCCTTGACTATGCTATGCTAAGTTGCTTCAGTCGTGTCTGACTCTGTGCGACTCCATAGACGGCAGCCCACCAGGCTCCATCGTCCCTGGGATTCTCCAGGCAAGAATACTGGAGTGGGTTGCCATTTCCTTCTCCAGTGCATGAAAAGAGAAAAGTGAAAGTGAAGTCGCTCAGTCGTGTCCGACTCTTAGCAACCCCATGGACTGCAGCCTACCAGGCTCCTCCGTCCATGGGATTTTCCAGGCAAAAGTAGTACTGGAGTGGGGTGCCATTGTCTTCTCCAAGCCTTGACTAGACAGACCTTAGTTGGCAAAGTAATGTCCATGCTTTTGAATATGTTATCTAGGTTGGTCATAACTTTTCTTCCAAGGAGTAAGTGTCTTTTAATTTCATGGCTGCAGTCAACCAACTGCAGTGATTTTGGAGCCCAAAAAAATAAAGTCTGACACTGTTTCCACTGTTTCCCCATCTATTTCCCATGAAGTGATGGGACCTGATGCCTTGATCTTCGTTTTCTGAATGTTGAGCTTTAAGCCAACTTTTTCACTCTCCTCTTTCACTTTCATCAAGAGGCTTTTTAGTTCCTCTTCACTTTCTGCCATAAGGGTGGTGTCATCTGCATATCTGAGGTTATTGCTATTTCTCCCAGCAATCTTGATTCTAGCTTGTGCTTCTTCCAGCCCAGCGTTTCTCATGATGTACTCTGCATAGAAGTTAAATAAGCAGGGTGACAATAGACAGCCTTGATGTACTCCTTTTCTTGTTTGGAACCAGTCTGTTGTTCCATGTCCAGTTCTAACTGTTGCTTCCTGACCTGCATACAAATTTCTCAAGAGGCAGGTCAGGTGGTCTGGTATTCCCATCTCTTTCAGAATTTTCCACAGTTGATTGTGATCCACACAGTCAAAGGCTTTGGCATAGTCAATAAAGCAGAAATAGATGTTTTTCTGGAACTCTCTTGCTTTTTTGATGATCCAGCAGATGTTGGCAATTTGAACTCTGGTTCCTCTGCCTTTTCTAAAACCAGCTTGAACATCTGGAAGTTCACGGTTCACATATTGCTGAAGCCTGGCTTGGAGAATTTTGAGCATTACTTGACTAGCGGGGACACACTAGTAAAATGAAACCAGGAAAGACCTGTAATATAGTGGGTGACAGCTCCGGAAGCAAGCAGCACGGAGGAGGTAAAGCCAAGACACAGACGCTGGGCAGAGAGCAGGCTGAGCGCTTCTCCCCACTGCCTCGAGCTGCAGTGGTGAGGCGGCTCAGCCCAAAGGGACACTGCAGAGAAGAGTGCACTCAGAGGCCAGGAACCACAGAGACACTCTCTGGCTCCTGTCCCCCAGCCCGACACGAAGCTCCGTGCACTGAAAGAGGGAGACAGACACTGGGCGTGCACTTGCCAGCACTGTGGGTCTAGGTCCCTGCTGGGCCCCTTGCACAGCACTTCCACGCTATGGGGGACCCATCTCAACTTTGGATCGAGCCATTTTCACTGCAGACACCTGGTGAACCACCACCACTGCCCCGAATTCCACCAGTAAAGCTGAAACTAGCTGGCTGGGAAGTGCTAGTTTCTGAGATCAGAGACTGGAAGAAACTGGAAGTCAGTATTAGACCCCCGCGAGTCTGACGCCAAGGGAGCAGAGGCCCACAGCAATTTCAACACAACCACCAAATGGCCTGTCCCTCACCTCCCCCACCTCCATCCTCCTCCATTCTCCCGTGTCTTCTCTCTCCTTCAGTTTTCTTTGGTGCTGCTGCTTGACCAGCTCCCTACTCAACTGTCCCTCCAGATGGTCCTCTCCTCCTTGTGGCGTCCCCATAGCCTACCCCGAGAGCTGGCACCATCGCCCGGTCATGACAAGCTGGGGCCTGGGCCCTTGCACACACCTCCCCCCGCCAGGCCCCCGCGGCCCTCGGACACTGGCCCCGCTGGCCAACCACAGACAACGTCGCAATCTGGCTCTACCGTCAAGGCACTGGGCTCAGGCCTGCACCCCGGCCCCTGACCACTGCAGCCGCCTCCACGTCTGTGCACACACCCCCCCCACGAAGGACTGAATACAGCTGACCGCCCACCAGGCCTGTCCTGTGCTGGGCGAGGGCTCCGTGTAGGTGGAGCCGTCTCGCTCATTACTGCACCATGCCCGACGCGTGTCCCCACGGCACGAGGCCTGTCACACAGCAGGCGCTCATGTGCTGTGAGTGAACAAACAAGTGACTCTAACTTAATCCTAAATTTATTCAACGTTTTCATTACAGCAAGACCCACTTCTGTCGCTTGATACAGCAACTGGAAATAAAAATTCTAGATGAATCTGACACCAGACAATGCTTCAGTTCAACTCAAAAATTAAACTCATTTAACCTTTAACTCAATTTAAATTCTAAACTGATCAGCATTCAAGAATGATCCTGTACGTTCGTATCAAGGAGCTGACCTAATTACTGACACAATTTAAAGAAAATAAATTTAACAAACCAAGTGTATTTTGAGAGTTTACAGCTTAAACCACAGTAACATTTTGAAAACAAAAGCTGAACATTATTCACTAATCGCAGATGGTTTAAATACCAGAAAATATTAGATATACATGAACAACAAAAAAACTCTGGAAATAAAATCCAAAGGCAAAACATCAGAAGCATAGTCAGTGGTCTCAGACCCCACACAGCTCTATGTTCACAAAGCGGAGTGGGGGCGCCGTGAGGCCCAGAGCAGAGAGTCTGAAGGAGCGGCTCTAAGCTCTAGCCACCAAGCCCGTGTGTGGCATCATCAGCTCCGTCCCCCATGAAACCGGCACAGCATCACCAGACAAGCTTGAAACACCAACACGTAAGCGTGAACATCCTGTATGTCCGTGGTACACACATCACATGTTAGGAAGGCAAATACATGAAAGACGCACCACCATATCTGTTTTATTCTGAGAACACTAATTTTGAGCCGAAATTTTCAAATGAGACATGAACTGGTGAACATTCTACTTCAAAGACATTCACATCCAGGCAGGGAAGCCCAAGAATACTGGAGTGGGTAGCCTATCCCTTCTCCAGGGGGATCTTCCCGACCCAGGAATCAAAGCAAGGTCTCCTGCATTGCAGGCAGATTCTTTACCAGCTGAGCCCCCAGGGAAGCCCCCACATCCAGGCACCCAGCACAAAAGTGACCCCAATTCTCACTGTTAAACCCTGACCAGGCCTGTCTCCAGGCCCTGCTCCACCGCTCATGTCAAGCAGCAGCACCAGGGAAGGAAAGGTCAGCTCTGTCGTGGAGTCAGTGCTGAGAACCAGAGTAAGTACAGAGATCACGTCTTCCCCCGCAGCCTTCCCCCAGGACTCTGGGAGCAGCCCCCTCACCCCCCCCACTCCTCTGCTGACAAAGGGGCCCTTGTGTGGGGCCGCGGAGCTGCCCAGGGGCTGCACGCGGCAGCCGGCACTCAGTTCCTTGCGTGAGGCCCGGCCCATCCGAGTGGAGCCCTGACATCTGACTCCTGGCAAGCCAACCCCTCTGGAAAAGGGCTCTAGAAGAAAATGGAAATGACCTCCGAGGTGTTACAACACGGTCATAAACTCCACTGCTTCTCTCAGAGTTTAACCGCCTTTCTCTCACAATCTGAACAAGCCTTTTAACCAACTTTCCCAACCACAGCTAGTTAGAGTATGGAATAGGGTGCAGAGTGCCAACAGGCTGGCCAGAGGGGGCTGGCCAGCAGGCAAGTGACACGGGCGGCACCAAGGCAGAGGAGCCGGGAGGCAGCGGGAGGCCTGCCGCGTCCAGGCCCAACCACCACATGGCAGGGACGCCTCCCGGGGCCACGGGGGCACTGCTGACTCGGCCAATTCCACCAGAACAGGCCCTGCGAGACCACAGGTCCCGAGGGGACCCCACGAGAGCACACGGTCTAGGCCCTGTGAGCCTCAGGGTGAGGCCCACACATCAGCACCCTTTCCTTAAGGTGAGAGTTGCTCCTTGGAGAAAACGTGGAAGAGCCCTCTGGCTTTTCTGGAAACTTTTTATCTTGTATTGGGGTATAAATGATTAACATGTGATAAGTTTCAGGTGAACAGCAAAAGGACTCAGTCATATACACACACGTGACCCCCCCAAATGCCTCCCACCCGGGCTGCACGCAACCCTGAGCGGGTCCATGTGCTGCACAGGAGGGCCTTGTAGGGCCATACACGTGACATATGGCTGCCCTGGCAGCTCAGTGGTGAAGAATCTGCATGCCAATGCAGGCGAGCGGGTTTGATCCCTGGGTCGAGAAGAGCCCCCTGGAGAAGGGAATGGCTACCTGTTCCAGTAGTCTTGTCTGGCGAATCCCATGGACAGAGGAGCCTGGCGGGCTACAGTCCATGGGGCTGCAAGAGTTGGACGCGACTTAGAAACTAAACAACAGGCGACTCGGAGTTCCTTCTCTAAGTCTATGAGTCTCTTTCCATTTTCTAAGTTCACTTGTATCATTTATTTTTAGATTCGACATAATGCCATTTGCAGCAACATAGGTGGACCCAGAAACTGTCATACTGAGTGAAGAAAGTCAGAGAAGGAGAAATACTGTACGACATCCCTTATACGGGAACGCCCAAGGCTTTTAACCAGGTTACGACTGCCCTCCTGGCGAGGGTAAACCCAGTGTGGTATGACTCTCGAGTCCTGCGCCCAGTGAGGGTGCTGCCAGGAACGTCCTCCAGGGAGCACACACCGCTCAGCCTGCGTCTCCTCCTCAAGGGCAAGGCCTCGCAGCAGTCGAGGCTTCTCGCAGCTGTGTCACGGCCACAGGAGACCTGCTTCTTTGGGAAAACTGCAGTGCCAGCCTTTCAAAAGCAGGCATATGGACAGAGGGGAGGTTCAACACCTAGAGGATTTCAGGACTTTTCCCACGCTACAGAGCAAAGCACCCACTCCCTCTGCTTGAAATCAGCCAACATACCTCCTTTACTCTTAAGTGCTCCTGTACTTCAAATGTTGGAAACTTGTTTAAAAAAAAAAAAAAAACTCATTCTGAAAGTTTGGAGTTCATATTTAGAACTCATATATTTGTAGCTGTTACTCAACTGTTCATTTCTTCCTTCTAAGAGGACCCTGGCAAACTGAATGTTAAATGAACTCACCCACGGACACAGGCGTGGAAGTCTTGTCATTTCTGCCACCCTAAAATGCAGCAGTAAGACTGACAGATAAAACTCTCGCCTTGCTCTTTTCTCTTACGTGGATCTGGAAAGTTCTAAATCTCAGTGACATTTGCTTAAAAATGTCCAGTCACCCTGCTCCCACCTTTCGCCCTGCCCAGTCAACAGAAAGCCTGTGCAACAGGCTAAAAACTTAGGGGAAAGGGGAAAAGAAAGAGAAGACGGTGAAAGCCAGTGAAGCCATGAGAAGCCTGTTTGTTCTGTTCTGGGTCAGAAACCGCACAGTAACATGCACATCACTCCTTTCTGTGGTCATGTGGCACCAGCCTGTGGTGCGGGGGCCTGTACCCACTTTCTCTGCGGTACAAGCTGCAGAGCCGACCCAGGAGGAGCCCCCCAGGGCCCTGCACGGAGGGCCGGTCACCCACCATGCGGCCCTGCGGTCACCCGAAGGCACACCGTGCGCTCGCTCACCTGTGCCTCACGAAGCGGCCCCGAGACGCTGCCGCACAGCCACCCCAGACGGCCCGTGTGGGGACAGGGACTCCTCCCGAGACACTCCCCGAGAGCTCCACCTCCGCTCCCCCTCACCACGTCAGCCATCTGCCTGAAGATGCCAGAGTCTCACTTGTACAGGACCCTGGGAGTGAAGTGCCTGCACAATCTGACCTGGGCTACTGACGACCTAAGTCAGGAGAGGGACTCCCCACACGCTCCTGATAACTCAGCCCTGAGCCAGAAACCGCGCAGAGGGAGGCCCCTCGACACGGCCAGGCCCCAGGCTCACCAGGGCATCCAAGCACTTGCTCTAAAAACAGACTATTTGTGTGAAGCCACAGAGCCTGGCAAGTTCTCCTCTCAGAGACATGCTTATTAGACTCCAGAGACCTCCTTAAGGAGCATTCTGTAAAATAAAATAATTATATTTTTCAGCACACACAACACAAATCATTATTTCGAGCTACTGGAGAATAGCCGTGAGACACCTAAACTGGCTGCAGGTAACTTCCTGTGGTGCCCGTCCCAGCGCCCCTTCCCAGGAGAACTTCTTCAGGTGTTTATCCTTAAGAATACCCTTCTCTTCCTGAAAGACCAATTACAATAAAGCAAGTGCTATGTCTGTATTAAAATTACCCAATCTGTTGAGATGAATTAGCTCAGCAGCATCCAGGGAAGGTTTTCATGCTGTGCAGACTCTCAGGATCTATCCTGACCTGGAACCAGCAGACCAAAGGGCACCGAGGTCCCACTCAGCGCACAGCAGCCCCAGGCTGAGCAGGGTCGACAACCCCAGACAGACCCCCGACAGCCTCACGTTCTCTTGATGGTCCCCTTAAATATTTAAAGATAAACAGAAAAGCAGCAAATGCATGCAGAAACCAGCAGTCACTGTCCGTTCAAACCAATGGACTCAATCAGATGTTGAGTCCAACTTCCCTTCATGAAGGCCTCAAAGGTATTTTCCTTCCTTCAGGGGAGTGAGGGCGTTAGCACCTTCCAAGGTGAAAGCCTGGCAGTGTACCCGAGGGTCAACCTCCTCCCAGGAGGAACACAGAGGCCCTGCCATGACACTCTCTCAGGCCCCAGGGAGTTCTGGTGCATCCCCTTCGGCTGGCTGGCCACCCAAGTCCTCAGAGGAGGTAACGCCTAACCTCCATGCTCCTCCCAATCCTCAACACCAGAGGTGGCGAGGCCAGACACCAGGAGGCAGGGATGACAACATTGTCCCGAACTATATATTCTTATCAAGCAGAAAACAGCCTGCATGTGCTTTTAAATTTTCCAACACACAGAAAGCTTTACAATGGTTTGCTTTGGCTGGCCTATCAACTTTTTCACTTGCATTTGGTATTTTTCTAAAAAGCTTTATATAGAACAAATTAAAAAATGAAAAATAAAGATAACTCTTTGACAGACATGAAAGTACATCCACTTAGTTCTCTCTAGCCTCCCAGATTCAAAAGTCCTACTACTATTTCCATAACATTAAGTATAATCCAGGGTGGTAGAGTCCATTTTTAAGTAATCAAATACTATGATCAACTTTATGGAAAATCAAACAAGCCCAAAATAACCTTAGAAATACAAATATATCCTCCTACCCTTATTTTAGATTTTAGACATTGTGGCGAATAATGATGAATCCAAAGCTTTGCTGCCACAGGAAGACGGTGTGGAGGGCATCAGTCAAGCTCTTGCAAAAAGCCTGAACGAGACAGTTGTTAATGGAAACCTGACACTGGCAGCAAGCTACAAGAGTGGGACTATTACACCACTTTCCAAACTGCTATTCCTCACTCCCATTTTTAGGAAAGGTGAGTAATGGATCTTATGCAAAAATGAAATCAAAGACCACTGTATGAAGTCATAGGCACAAGTAAACAGACTAATACAGGAAGCAGGAATCCTACTTTGTACAGAAGGGTGGAAGGAATTCCACTACAGACAGATGCCGGGGGCCAACTTCTAACTGACCTACTGAAGAACGCAGCAAGGCCTCAGAGGAAACCGATGCCGGACTCACAAGCACTCAGGATGGAGGGTGAGAACAGGGACCACCATCCTGAGGACGCTCTGCTCAACAGCCCCTTGGCCACCCCCACCGCAGTAGCTGGAGGACACAGCCCTGGAGGGTGCAAATGGCTCTACCCACAAAAAGCAAGTGGTGGGAGAGCCCCCTAGAGGTGGGCAAGGGCAGCACCCCCTTCTCTCAAACAGCAGTTACTACCAGAAGCCTCCCTTCCAGACCCAGAGGGCACCAAACTTGACGAAAAAGCTCCAGGACACGACTCTTCTGGAAAGCAGAGGAGGGGCCACTTTCAAATTCACTTCATGTAGACAGAAAAACCCAAATGCCCAAACCTCACAAAGACATCACCAGAAAAAGTTATATACAACACCCTTCATGAACTTAAAATACACAAATCCTAAACAGCAAATTTATCTTTCAATTATTTATTTTTGGCTGTGCTGGCTTTCTGTTGCCACGCGCGGACTCGTCTCTAGATGGGCACGTGGCTTCTCTCTGAGGCGGCCTCTCTCGTCGAGGCCCGCAGGCTCCAAGCGCGTGGGCTTCAGTAGTTGTGGCCCATGGGCTTAGTTGCTCCACAGCATATGGGATCTTCCTGGACCACAGAACCAGTCTCCCCTGAGTTGACCCACAGATTCTTAACCACTGGACCACCAGGGAAGTCCCAAAATAGCATTTTTAAACCAGCAATATGTAAGGGGAAAAAAAAGATTATACCATGAATTAAATGATGTGGTACAAAGGTTCAAGGTTGATATAGGCTCCTAAAATTAACTTATTGTACATTTAAAGAACAAAGGAGAAAAACATGATTATGTTGACAAATCCACAAAAACTGTTTAACAAAATTCAACAGATTGAAGAAGCACTTTCAGAGTGAGAGGGGTCACCTACTAAAGCCAACAAGGGCAGCAGTCACCTGCTGTTCCCCCACGACTGGGAACACGTACAGAGGTCCACTGCGATGATTTTTATTCACTGTCAGACTGGAGGTTCTAGTCAGTGCAACAAAAGTAACAGAAGGCAAAAAGACCAGAAAGAAAGAAGCAAGGTGCCTTTACTCACAGACATTATGATTTTCTACAGAGAAAACCCTAAGGAAACTGCAAAAGAATCCCTGGAACTAAGAAGTGGGCTCAGTGTTACGCCAGCAGCAGCGCACTGCGGCTGCTGAGCCGCTCAGCCGTGCCCACCTCTGTGCGACCCCACAGACGGCAGCCCACCAGGCCCCCCGTCCCTGGGATTCTCCAGGCAAGAACACTGGAGTGGGGTGCCATTGCCTTCTCCAATCCAGGAAAGGAAAAGTGAAAGCGAGGTCGCTGAGTCTTGTCCGACTCTTAGCGACCCCATGGACTGCGGCCTACCAGGCTCCTCCATCCATGGGATTTTCCAGGCAAGACCACTGGAGTTGGGCAGCAGTAGTTTAAAAGTAAAAAAAAGAAAAAAAAAAAGAAAGAAATTAAGTGGATTTAGAGTATCATCAAAAAACAAAGTATTTAAAAATGTTTTACAAAATACACACAGATCTTCAAGCTGGAAACTACCAAACATTACTGAGAAAAATTAAATAGAATCTAAACAAATGCAGAGATAAACCACAATCATGAACTGGAAACATCAATTTAAGATGTCAACCCTCCCATAATTGATACATAGATTCAATGAACTCCAATCAAAATCCCAGTAGGCATTTTTCGAGAAACTGACACCTTGATTCTAAAAGTCATATGGGAAATTGAAACCTAGAAACCAAGACAATCTTTCAGAAAAAAAAGAGGGGGTGGGGGGCTTAGCACAAAGCTACCCCAAGCCGGAGCGGCACTGGCACAGAACGCATGAAGGTCAGCGGGACAGACACTGTCCACACGCACAGCCCACACGTGTATGGCCATGTGACTGCTCTTCAACAAAAGCACCGAGGCAATTCCCTGGACAAAGGAATTGGTTCCCCACTCCCTTCCCTCAGCAAATGATGCTGAAACAACTAAGTAACTTGGGAAAAATTGAGAACCTCACAAGTGAATTCGAGATGATGGAATACCTATCTAAACAGGAAAAGCTAAAATTATGTTTTTCAAATAATTGAGAATGTGAAATCAGAGCAGGCAAATATTTCTTAGGGACACAAAATACGCTGAACAGAAAGAAAAAAATAGTTGGTCTTCCTCAAAATTAAAAACTATTCACTAAAGACATTAGTAGAAAAATAAAAACATGTCCCCAAATGTGAGAAAATGATCAGTACAAATATCTGATCACCAAATTGTAAAGAGAACCACAAATTTAAAAAATACCAATTAAAAACACACAAGAGACCTGCCTCACAATGAATACTTACTGAGAACAGTGTTCAAAGATCAGTCAGCAGGAAAGGGCAGGTCACCACAAAGAGAGTGCAGACTTCATACCCACCAGGGTGACTAAACCTCTAAAAACTACCATCACCAAGCACGAGGGCACAACACAAACTCTCCAACATTCCTGGTAAAAACACAAAAATGGTGAACTGGGGAAAGTGCTGGCAATTTCTTAGCAGGTTACACATCCATTTGCCATGCAATCCAACCATGCAATTCACACCTAGGAATTCACTCAAGAGAAATGAAAACATCTGTCCATAAAGAGGCTTGAACAAGAATTCTCTTAGCAGTTTTATTAATGGTGGCACCAAATTGGGCAATTCAGCTGTCCAGCAACATGAGAATGAACAAGCAAGCTGTGGTATAGTCACAGAACAGACTGCTGCTTCTTAAAGCATGAACTACTTACTGATGCACAGAACAATGTGGGAGAACTCTGACAACATCACTGAATCAAATGAAAAAACAGTGTATGTTGTATGGCTCCATGTGTGTAAATTTCAAGAACTGGCAAAACTAACCCAACATGACAGAAATCAGAACACTGGATGCCAACGGGAGGGGCTGACTGAGCGGGGGCATGAGGGAACTTCCTGGAGTGTTTTATATCTTGCTTTGGGTTGGTGGTTGCATGGCTTTACATATCTGCAAAACCTCACTGAACTTTATGACTTAAAAATCTATGGATTTTACAATATTATGCAATTTTTGCCTTGGTTTTGTAAATGAAATTGTTAATTCTGAGTATTCACAGAGATAATTTTTATGCTATTCTAATTCTGAACTCCCCTTCCCTAGAAATTAACCACATGTAACAGACCCCTGGTTTGCCCCCCCCAACACACACACCAATCGCCTCCATGCAGAAGCCTTAACTTCAGCCAGCACCCAACCACCTCCATACTCCAGCCTGGTGTGGCCAGTGAGGTAAGACAGGAGCCAGGGCTGCTCTGAAACGGGAGGGCCTCCTCTCCTCTCCCCCGTCTGCTCGGGAGCGGGCTGTGGCACTCTGCACCCAGAGCCCAGCCTGCAGATGCCGAGGGGAAGCTGGGGGCCGGACTCCAGGGGCCATCCCCCAGCAGACTCAGCTTACTGCCCACCCACCTGTGCTTCTCCCCCAGAGAAATGGGCCGCGTCTTGCGAAGCCCTTGGTGGAGAAGCTTGCTTTCTGCAGCACAGCCTAATCCTGACTCGACGCAGCAAGCACAGAGGGCAGAAGCAAGGCTAAGCCGCGTCCTCCCTCTGCGCTCTCACTTGGGAACAGGCACTCGGGGCACTTTAAGAGGCGCTTTTCCTCCTACCTTTTCTTCCCCAAATTCACTGTGTCTTTAAAAAAAAGAAAAAAAAAATTCAACGCATAATTTCTGTGACTTACTGTGCAATGAACATGCTAAAAGACAAAACGACATTCTCTCTACTAAGTATTCGGTGCCTGTGGCTTTCTGAGCACTACAGCCAGATGGTTCTCAGAGAAACAGAGAAGACCGTATTCATACAGTTCAAAGGTTTGCTTATTTTTTAGTCTTAAAAAAAGACTATTGATTGTAACACGCAGCTCTACAGGAAAAATCTCGACAGAGGCGGCGAAAGCTGGTATTTATTACTGCACTTGCGCTCATTACGGCCGTCTCTGACAGGGGTCCATTAAATCAATTTTTATGTTTCTTATGTATTTTCTTTATCTAACGTTCCTGGCATTGTGTTTATTAGCCAGTTAAGACAAACACAGAGCAGAGGAGTGGGTGGTTTTTCCCCCTCTTCTGTCAGAAATAACAAGAACTGCAATTTTAATACAACTGCTATTCACAATCAATGAATGAAGGAAATGGAATGTTACATTTCACAAGAAAACATTAAAAAGTGCTTTAACTTTATGTTTTTACAATTAGAGAAAATACCAGAAAGCATTCAAAAAAAGGGAGAAGGGAGTTCCATTAGAAACGGTAACATGCTAAACTTCCTCTGAAAAGGGGATTTTCCACCCTTCCCCTCAGCCACACACACACGCCAATGTCAGACACCACTTCCAAGAGCCCCAGTGGGGCTCCTGATTAAGCGATTCCAGGACTCTGGAATAAAACTCACCTGGCAAACTGATGAACAGTGAAGGCTGGTCCCGATTTAAAAATCAAGACTAGGCAAGCAGCTCCCTGTCACCAAATTTCCAGAGGGATGCCCCCAGCCTACTTGCTTAAGAATCAAAGTGTTCAATGCTCACGGTACCTCTGTGTACGTACACATTAATATGTCTTGGGGCTCCTAATTCCAGGTTATGCTGCTATGGTTAATCAGAGGTGGAAGGGGCCTGGGCAACAAGCACAGGTGCTGAAAATAACACTCACGGCCCTACCATTTCTAGCGAGATGCTACTCTCTGTGATTTGTAGCGTGGGGCTCCTGTTACCCTGTGATCAGTGGCAAACAAGCAATACCCATATGCTCTCTGTTGCTCTAAACACAGGCCATGGGCGTCACACAGGACGTTCACTCACTCAGTGTCTGGGGTCTTCCCGCCATGCAGCTTTATCCCATGCAGACCCTGCTCACAACCAGAGATCTCCAACTTCCCCAGAGGGCTGTCCACCACTTTGTATTTCATTTCACAGGTCTTGTCCATTCTCCCAAGTACCTAAAGAGAACAATTACTACAGTTAAGCCTATGTGAAAGAGTTTGGTCACTTCTAAAGCATAACAGAAGCCCCAGCTATATAAGACATAAAACATCTTCTGAAGCTTGCTTTCCCATTTTTTGAATTTAATCATAATGTGTCATTTTTATAACACAGTTACTTTGGAGACAGAAAATTACCGTAATTGCACAGAACAGCAATGCATTCTCCTTTCATTTCCTTAAATTACTATCTCCCTTTCTTCTCATTTATCTTTAACCAATGCATAGTCAAAGATGAAATTAAAGCTCCTCTTAAATAGTCCCTAAAACTATTTAAAATAAAACAATTACCAACAACTTTTTCAATGACAACTAAAGACAAACCATTTAATACTTTGAATAAAGTATATTTAACAATAGAGCATTATGGAGTGAACTTACAGAAACAGTGCAATTCAACTCCGCTCTTAAAACAATGGTACCCGTGTAAGCAGGTGGCTGGCCAGGCAGACGCACGCTGGACACAGCTCTTTCGCTCTGGAAAGCACACAAATTTTAGCTACAAACTGAAGTCGCTCAGTCGTATCCAACTCTTTGTGACCCCATGGACTGGAGCCTACCAGGAATTCCTCCATCCATGGAATTCTCCAGGCAAGAAAACTGCAGTGGGTTGCCATTTCCTTCTCCAGGGGATTTTCCTGACCCAGGGATCAAACTCGGGTCTCTACATTGTAGGCAGACACTTTACCATCTGAGCCACCTGGGAAGCTGTCAGGGTAATCCCCTCTTTTCAATTTTTAAAGGGACCCAAAATGTAAGGACTTGAGCAATAGGGCAGCCCTTCATCCCTTCTCACCTCTTAGAACAGGAGGGACACAGCTGGGAACAAGATCTGTGTCTCTGACCTTCTGCATATGACCTTCTCCATTTCAGGAGAAGGGCTTCGGAGGGGGGTCTAGTGGTAATCAGGAGGGTGAGGAAGAACTTGTCCAAAGAAGCATACAACAGCTATCCTATGATGTATCATCCATGTGAATTTTGAGGGACGTTAATTTTGGCCAACTCAGCAAAGGTTTACAAGAAAGAAAAGCTGTACTAAGAGCAGTGAGAAGCCAGGACCACAGTTTAGGCTGACTGACATTAAAAACAAAGCTCTCAACTCCAGAGGCGAGGGCTGTGGGAAGCCCACCTGGCCCGGAGCAGCACTGGGCAGCTTCCTCCCCGCATGGACCCCTGCCCCGCCTCTAATACTCCTCTCTCCAGAGCTCCACCCTCAGCCACAGCGGTCTAGGGTACACCAAGCTCCCAGGCAAGGCCTCCCTCTGAGCTCGCCTGCTTACCTGCTCTCTCGACCTCTGTGTCCCGAAAACACTCCAAATGAACTTGACCAAAACTGTCACCTTGCATAAATTCTCCTGTACACAGCACTTCCACCCATCCCTGCCCTCACCCAGGCCCGGATTTGCCCCGGACGACGCGTTCCCTTGCACCTCGCCAGCTGCGCCTCCACAGGCACTCATCTCTCACTGTCAGCTCTTTCGTTCCCACCCCATCCTCCAGGACTCCCCACCAACTCTCACCTTACTGAGGAAGGGTGCCCGGCACTCATTAATTACACTTGGGCTCTTCCCACGCCAACCACCCCCAGCTAAAACACTAACGACGTGAAGGGGCCACAGCAGGGCCAGCGAACTGCAGCCCATGGACCAAACCCAGCCCAGTACCTGCTTTGTAAATAAAGCTTTATTGGGATACACCCATGCTCGCCACTTGCAGGCTGCTGGCCGTGGCTGCCTTCACGCTCCAGGGGCCGAGCCAACTGGCTGTCCTGTAGCCCTATAAGCCACAGGCGCTCCTCACACACATTGAGGGCTCCAGTCTCCGGGTGTGGACACCAGAGACTGCCCCGTCCCTGACTGTCCAGTCTGCACCACGCAGCCTGCTGTCTGCCTTACTGGGAAACCTCAGCACACCTCCACCACTCTTGCCCCAGATTCTTCTCCCTTCCCTGTGCCTTCCACCTGCTCCTAATGTCTCTTGCTGTACCTCTGTTCGCTGAACCCAGGGTAGGCCAGGCGAGAGCAGGGAAGCTGGAAGAAAACTTGAAGAGCCACAGGAACTGCAGACATGTTTAATCTCTGCAGGCTGGCACAGCAGCCGCAGCAGCAGCAGCAGACATGCTGGAGCCTCTCCTCTCGAGGTTGACCCAGCAGACGCAGCCACAAGGCAGCCGCAAGGGCATCTCAGGTGGTGTTTACACAGGGTACTGCGCATGTGCGGTGCTGTAAGTGACCTCAGCTGTTACATAACCACATATTCACAAAACATGGGGCAGGAGCCGGCAGCCACAGGGCGAGAGAGAGCCTGACCACCACCACCACCTGGCCAACTGTTCTTTCCCTATGTAAGGCCACGCTGATCGCCGCCTCTGCTCCCCAAGAGCCCAGGACAGAAGAACGAGCCATGCCTTGAAGACATCAAGCGGCATTCCCCAAACCCCATGGTGCTCCAGCATCACTCCAAAGGCTCAAGGGCGCATTAGCAGAATAAGAAGAAAGCAGCTTTGTTTCTCTACCAAGTAAGTACTCGCCAATTGTTCACCGACCCCTGCCCCCTACTCATTCCTGCTCAGAAGCACTGGCCTCCGTCAGGCTGTTTCGCAGGCAGGACTCCTGCTTACAGGCATGGGAAACGGGTACTGGCTAATTTAAGCACAAAAGCAACTTACTGAAAGACTCACAGAAGTTCTGGGAAGAAGCTCAGAAAACAGTAGGAACCAAGACTGGCCACCGTCCAGCCACAGGCGGTACCAAGCCTCAGGATACACCTGTGGGAGCTCCGGGGACTGCAGGCACGCGGCAGGCCCCGCAGGCACCGCCGCCCACAGAGAACAGGATGCTGTGACCACTGTCGTGCCCTGCTGCCTGGGCTCCCTCTCACGTGTCCCGGGACTCGAGGCCCAGGCAGGAGCTCAGAGCTGGCGTTCGGCCAGGCCCGTAGCACCTGCATCGAGCATCCAGGAAGAAGGACAGCTGCCAGAAGGGCTTTGTCCGTGTTGGACCCCCTCAAGGACACGGACCGGCACTGCTACAGAAAGTAAGACTGGCACAGTGCCAACCAAGAGAAAGGTCAAACGGTGAAGTCCTTTCCAGGCCTCAATTTTCTCAACAATAAATAGGGATAGTAATATTGTTTTCGCCAACCTCACTGGGGTATTCTGTGGGCCCAGCTGGAGAAGATGGGAAAAGCCATGAATGGGGTGGGCCACATACTCTTGCATTTGGAAAGGACCTCTGTCCGGCTCGGCACAAACCCAACCCTCACCCTTACTCCAAGCAAAGGCTGGAGAGACACGTCCAGGTGTGCAGAGCAAGCCAGGGGCAGGCAACGAAGGTGACTCAGGGCGCAGGGGCACGAGGGATCCCCCCACTTGGGAGGACGAGCGAGCTTGGGCCCCTCCTTGCTCCTCTGGGAGAAGGGCCTTGCATGTCATGCCAGCTTCCTGAGCACAGCCCAGACTGGCTGCACTTCGGAGGCCACTGGCCTGGAATGCAGGGAAAGGGCAGCCAGCCAGCTTCTTGAGCTGGAAGGGCTGCCTCTGGACCGAATAACAGCCACACACTCCAGCTCCTCCACCTCTGAGGGGACCACGAGGACTCCGAAGCTCGGCCCGAAGCCGCCGTGCTGCCCCGTGGTCTGCAGCGGCACACACCTGGCAACACAGCACTGCCCGGACCACCACCTGGGCTCAACTCACAGCCTGCGTGCGGCTGACTTCTCACTCTCAGAACCAGCTCCACCGGCCTGCACAGAGCGTGGGGGCCAACCACAAATCACGCCAAGAACCAACAAAGGGCAGCTCGTTCTTAACAGGAATAACTGGCAAGTTCAAAATCTCAGTTCTGAACAAGTGGCATGTCACTTCCAGCCATATCCATGTAGCAGATCATGTAGTTACGTGAAGTCTGAGGGAGTGAGCTCCTTAGACTTCCTTACTGGGTAAACAGGATGGAAATCAAAGCCTACTTCAGTGTTCCTGAACGTGAGGACTCCCTGAGGACTCGGGCCTGGTACCCGCGGCCCAGCCCCTCCGGCCTCAGCCTGGCTGTCCTTTCAGGAGCGCCTGTAGGCTTTCAAGCCCATTAGCAGCACCCTGCTCGTCAGATAATGCACCATAACCCACTGACGGCTACTTTGCCAGAAAAAGAAAAGCTGCAATTTTTACAAAATTTTATACCAACTCTGCCAGAAATGGCATTTGAGACTCCACAGAAGCCTGTGCACAACTTCCTTTCCTGTAGACAACCAGGACATTCTGTACAGAGTCCTTCCATGAGCAAGAGTAAAAATTAGCTGAATACTGAATCCTACTATGTAATGGATAATGTGTCCCCAGGACAGAAGCGCTGGGCCATTTGGCGTGGAGTGTGTGCTGAAGACAAGCCCAGGCTGAAATAGCAGGCGTGCTACAGGTCCCGTGGAGCTGGCAGGCCTCGCAGAGGGGTCGGGGGAAGCCAGCAGGAGAGATGGGGGTGTCACAGACACCAGGAGGGACCCTCAGAGGCTGGAACCGGGCAGCAAGAAGGGCGCGGTTTCAATAGCAGGCGAACGCATCAGGGAGCCAGGGCGTCTCAACACAGGCTGGTGGGAGGTACCGTCTGGAAAACAACAATGCCAGACACACACGGGGCTGCCATGCACACGGCGGCACAAAGAAGCTGACGGAATCCTGAGCCCTACAAACGTGGCAGGCCTGCCCAACACCCCCACAGCAACGCCCCCAGGCCCCGGAGGCCAAACCACCGCCAGCTCTGAGAGGGAATCCCATCAACGGACGCCCGCTCAGAGAAGGCCATGACTGTGACCCCAACAAGCGAGCTGCAAAGGGAACGAGACCCAGGAAACACACTGCTCACTGCAGACTCTCCAACATTCACAGCCCAAGCACCAAGCCTAGGGCCAAGCAGGCTTCTGGCAGCCTGGCAGGACTCACGGCCAGGCTGCTGCCAGGCAGGGAGGGCGGCTGCCCCAGGGGAGCACGGCCGCCTGCTGTAGGGGAACAGCTGAGAAGGTCTGGAGAACATGACATCTACACAGAGACCGGAATCACAACAAGGAGCTGGCCAGGCGAGAAGGTGTGCTTGGGAAGCCGGCCGGGTGGGGAGGGAGCCCAGCAGCAGAGCGGGGGGCCGGGGAGAAGGCCCAGCCGCTGCAGAGAGAACCGCAGGCAGATACACGGCCTCTGTGGGTCAGCGTCAAGCCTTGCTTTGTCCCTGAGGCGCCCCAGAGCTTTACGCTGGGGACAAATCCACCAGGTTGGCCTTTTCAAAGACATCCTCTGGCCGCTGTGTAAAGAATGGGTGGGCACGGAGGTTGGGAGTTGTGGTGGAGACCACGGAGACAGTTCGAGGACTGAGGATGAGCTCAACCCGTGCAGGAGAGAAGGCAGACTGCATAATGTGCCATGAGTAAGGATTAATAGTAAATGTCTAACAATACTCGAGGGCCCTACACATGAGCCCCCAGGCTCAGGGGCTCACAACTGGAATAGGACAAACGCGGTCCACTGGGGGAGGAAAACTACCCACAGAAAGCAAATCCTGCTGAACAATCTCTGCAGCCTTTGTCTAGATCCAAAAGTGCTCTGAAGTAAAAGTGTGCTTTAGACTATTAATATAGATATGGTAGAATGACTTAAAGTATCTACCTGCATCTCTTACCTGCATGTTCTGAGTTTTCTACAGTAAATTTGAAATTCTTTTCCAAGGATAAAAACTGTATTAAAATTCAACATAATATACAGAAGATGTCAGCAAATGTTCTACATTTATCATTGTCTCAATCTCACAGTCATCAAACAAAGGACTGTTACTACTTTTCTTTGTAAAATAAAAACTCTGGGGTATGAAATTTTATTTGACTTACAAAAAAATGGGGGGGGGGGGGAGTTCTTCCCTGTTAGTCCAGTGGTTAAGAATCTGCCTTGCAACGCAAGGGACACCAGTTTGATCCCTGGTCCAGGGGACGATTCAGCCTGGGCTCCACGACTGCTGAAGTCCGGACACCTAGAGCCTGCGCTCTGCAACAAGAGAAGCCACCGCCATGAGAGAGGAGCCCCCACCCGCCACAACCAGAGAAAGCCTGTGCGCAGCAATGAAGACCCATCAGAGCCAAGAACAACTAAATCTTAAAAAAAAAAAAAAAAAAAATGGTTGAACAAAATAAAGACCCAAGGAAGAAATCACCTCTCCTCCTTTCCCATCACTAGCTCCTACACAGGAGGCCTACACAGCCCCCCAGCACCCTGGGGCCCTCCCGTCCTGCCTGACCGCACCTCTGGCTGGTGAGCGCAACTCACCCGCATCTACTGCGCCTGCACACAGACACGGCTCTGGCCTCAGCGCCGGCACCGCCACTCATGCCGCTCGAAACGCCTGCCCTTCATTCTGGTACCGCGGCCTCCATCACTTAGTTCACAATCCTGCTCAAAGGTCACTGTCTCAGAGAAATCTTCCTGAAACAGTCCATCTCCTTTACCCATCCTTTCCCATTCTTTTCCTTCATAGCACTTGCGTCATATAAAATTATACTAGATTTATTTTATTTGCCATGTGTTGCCTTCACTAGGATGTAAGCTCCAATACAGGTAGCAAATGTTATGTGACAACTCTGGCCAATGAATAAGGAGAAGTCTGCTTGTTTTAACTTTAAAAAAGTTTTTGTGTGGCCAGCACCATCTCCTCCCCTCTCTCCCTTTCTTGACACTGCAGATGTGATGCCTGGAGCTGCAGCAGCCGTCGAGTAAAAGCCGAGACTACAGAGCCTCTGGCCCCGACACTGCCGTCCCCCCTACGCCAGTGCGTCTGTGGCCAGGAGACCAGAGAGCCTCCAGCCCCGACACTGCCGGCCCCACCACGCCAGTGCTGTCTGTGGCCAGACTTGTACTTGTGTGAGAAAAAGAAAGCTCTATTTGTTTCAAGCCAAGGTTGTGAGGATTTCCTGTTTTCTTCAACTTGAAAAGTGAAAGTGTAGTCTCTCATTCATAGCTGACTCTTTGTGACTCTATGGACTGTAACCCTCCAGGCTCCTCTGTCCATGGAATTCTCCAGGCAAGGATACTGGAGTGGATTGCCATTTCCTTCTCCAGGAGATCCTCCCAACCCAGGGATCGAACCTCGGGTTTCCTGCGTTGCAGGCACATTCTTTACAGTCTGAGCCACCAAGGAAGCTGACGCTGTATACTAACACTTAGAATGCATCATAGGTGCTCAGTAAATAGCTGTTGAATAAATTAGGTAATTATCCAAATCAGTCAAGTATGCTTGATGTGAGGACTCAGAAGAAGAACTCCAGGATTAATGACAGGCTGGGGTCTGAGGGCCAGAGGATTCCTGGAAGAGGTGCCTACACAAAAAGGCGAGTCACGTTTTCTGAGGGAGGGGTGGAGGAGGGGGCATTCCTGGCGGGCAGGTCTGCGTGCTAAGGCCCTGAGCCAGAGGGAGCACAGGGTGCCTGGGAGCTCGGGAGGCCGCAGACACGGGAGGACAAGGACCCCTGTCAGAGGGAGCCCACGGCAGTAGCTCCTGTAGGGACACGAGCAGGGGGACAAACGGAAGCACCAAGGACCCAAGAGCCTCCCAAGCAGGGGAGGGGCATGCGGTGTCTGGGGTGCTGTAACCACCCCGCAGGGTTATGATGCGTTCATAACAGAATCTGCTCCAGTAACAGCAGGCCATGCTGGTTTCCAAGCCAGAAAGAGGAGGAAAAGTTACCACCCAACCATCATTACTCCTAAGCACCAGCTTTACAGCTGAGGAAAACAGGGGCCTGTCCTGGAAATGGCGATCTGCAGGCCCTTCTTCCAGAAGCAGCCAAGTGGAGGCCTGGGGAGCCCCGTGGGAGGACAGGAGGAAGCCCACCATCCAAAGCCCACCATCAGTTCCCAACATGCCAAACCCACACGTGTGATCTGAGAGCGAGGCTACAGGGTCCTGCGGAGGCTGTGACAAGTCAGTTCTTTGAATATTTCCCAAGAGCCACAGGGGCCTGCTCACATGGTGGGAAACCTGACTTCCTTAATGGAGGCCCCAGCCGCAGGCAGAACCAGGCCCACACGCTTTCAGGGGGACAGCACCATGGGCCATGTTCAGGACACAGAAGGGCTAAGCAGCCAGCCCTCCCCACTTTCCACTCCCGTGATGCACAAGCCCACGACCCCACGCTTTCAGGGGGACAGCACCATGGGCCATGTCCAGGACAAAGAAGGACTAAGCAGCCAGCCCACCCCGCTTTCCACTCTCGTGAAGCACAAGCCCGCGACCCCATGCTTTCAGGGGGACAGCACCACAGGCCACGTTCAGGACACAGAAGGGGTTAAGCAGCCAGCCCGCCCCCCTTTCCACTCCCATGAAGCACAAGCCCGCGACCCCAGCCTGGAGGCCTGGCAGGCCCAGCTCCCTGCATCATCATGGCAGCCACCTAAAGCCACAGAGTGGCTGACATTAATTGGTGGCAGAAAAAAATTGATTTTTCATGGCTATTTGGAGACCTCTGAAAAAACTAAGTGAATTTCGTTTCATCTCCCTTTCAACATGAATGGTATTTAATGTTCTGAATTAAGCAGTTGGCGCCAGAGGCCGGGTTCCCACTATATCAAAAGCAAGAAACCCAGTAACAAGCTGTCTTCCTCCTCCTTTGCTTGTAGCGTTCCAGGCCAGCCACGCCTGTTTAAACACTGTCCTTCCAGAACCATCTTCACAGTCCTATATCTTCTACTTTTAACCATTTCTAGTATTGGTATCCTGCACAATGAAAATGACCAGAGAGAGGCTAGAAAAAGAAAACCTGCCTGCCTTCTTCCTCGCAGTGCACAAACACGGAGCTCAGACGTGTGCTCCTGAGGCCGCCCTCGAGCCAGTGCTCAGCCCACAGCAGAGCTCAGGCCTCCCCAGGAGCCGCATTTCAGGCCTCCCGGCCTTTCCATCTGCTACGTGTGTGAAGTGGGAGCCCGCTGGCACTGAGGACTGATGTAGGAAAGGGGTGCAACCCAGCTGCAGCTCCTTCTGACATCAATAAAGCCATCACGAAAAGATGACCAGCAACCCAGCTCCAGCTCCTTCTGACATCAACAAAGTCATCATGAAAAGATGACCAGTTTTACAATCACCCTGCTGAACAGAGGATAAGAAAAAAGGCATCAGGGAAGCACCTTTGTCCTCGTTACTCAAGATCAGCCCACCTAACAATCAGGTGTGAGGGATTCTTTTAACTAGGAAAAAAACGTGTCAAACCCCTACAAGAGAGAAAATACGCCTACCGATCACTTCTTAATAAGCCTGGCCAAAGAGGGTGGAGAAGAAAGTGGACAGGACTGGTCCCCGCCAGGTGTGTGAGTCAAGAAGGAAAACACCAGGGAAAAACCCAGGCCCGTGGCTAAGACCCAGCTCACAGTGCCACCAGGCCGGGGTCTCCACTGTGGAATTTCATCAGGTCACTTTCCACCAAAAGAGTCAAAATATGGCTCAATTATGCCCTAACAACCAAGAAGAAGGCTTCAATTTGGTTGAAATGATTTTACCAAACAAAATACTGGCACTGCCACCTGGTATATCAAATTTAGAACAGATCCAGAAGTTGTGACAAAACATCACTTCACACACTTCACATCTATACAAAAGCCTGCAAGTGGATGTTTATGGCCGCTTTATTACACTGCTAAAGCCTGGAAGCAATCAACACGCTCCTCACTCAGGGAGCGGCTCAAGTGCTGCACGAGACAACGGACCATCAGTCACTGTGAGGAAGAAACGTGGCATCAAGCCATGAGGAGACACGGAAGGAACTTAGATGAATGCTACTATGTGAAAGAAGACAGAAAAGACTGCGTACTCTGTGATCATTCCAAGTATGTGGAGACAGTAAAAAAGCCAGTGGTTCCCAGGGTTGGGGGAGAGAGGGAGGAACGGTAGAACACAGAGTAGGGTGGGGAACCGTTCTGGAGGCTACGGTGGCGGTGGATGCAGGACATTACACTGAACACAGCTGTCCAAACCCGTGCAGAGCACCACCGAGAGTACACCCTGACGTAAACAAAGGACAAAGGTACCATTGTGTGTGTGTGGGGGGGGGATGGTGGGGAGGGGCAAGGGCTGTATGGGAACTCCCTGTACCTTCTGCTCAACTTTGCTGTGAACCTGAAACTGCTCTAAAAAATAAAGTTTATCTTCATAATTAAAAAAATATATCACCCCAAAGCTTTCTGCTATGGCCCTGACATGTATGTTTCTGCATCACAGATACCCGGCTAGGCTTTCAAATGAGACCTGCTGGTGTGCGGGTCCCATACATACTGCGCTCTGCCTGTTCCCAGCATACACAGACTTTGAGAACACGCGATCTGTGCTTTTTTTCATTCTCATCACTGGAGCCGACCCTGCGTGGCAGAGCACCATCCTGATTAACCACACTTTGGTCTTGAAGAATACTCGTCACAACAACGGTTGGGGAGTCAGGGCCAGGGCGGAGCTCAGCCCCGCAGCATCACACACACGTGCGTCTTGTTAAATAAGCGTTCACCAGTCATCTAAACAACCCAGCTACAAGCAGCATGTTATAAAAACAGCTGAGAAAATGCCTGCCTGTCAGAGCTGCCGTGTTAGAGGGACGTTTAGGAAATTTGTTTACTGGTCTTTACCACCACCATTTCTAGAAAAGAGGCACCATCTACATTTTAAAACTATACTTAAAACTCAGATTTCTTTTTGTTCCTGTTAGCAAAGTAAGGTATACACCACGCAGGAAGGTAACTGCTTTTCTGTTCTGAAGCTCAAAGGCTGTTATGAATTTGTGCAAATACACGGAAATTAGTTAGGAAGCAGTTGGAATATAAACTCGTGTGTGTGTGTGTAAAAGAAACAGACCACAGAGAAAGTGCAGAAAACTAACACATGTACAACTTAACAAACTACTCCAGAAATTTCTTGGAACTTCAGGCATTTTTGAAAACTATTTCCGGGTGCAATACCAAAGCGACAACTACCGCACACCCCTCCAGCAGCTTGCTACAATGCCGCTGCAGCTTGCCAGGAACTGTGCATGATACCAGAACCATCTGCAGTGACACCAATCAAGGTCTTTCCAGAAGTGTATTAGCGACGACCATTAAAAATGTTCCCCACAAAGCTTTCCTACTAACCAAAGCACTGAAGACCAGACTCAAATCTACACAAAGCAGTGAAGTGGGAGGCTGGGGTCGCAGCATGCTCACACCTGAGTGTACACACTCTCCAGGTACACAGGGGAGCCTACCCACACAAAACTACAAGTGAAACGCTGTACACCTGCCCAGCTGATTAATTTCAGGGAAGAAAAACTGAACACCAAAATGAGAATGATACACGAAAACCACATTTTTATTAAGGTGAAAAAGGAGACTTCAAAGATGTTTCTCACTTGCTGGGTTCCCAGACCCGGGAAGCACTAGCCACTGCCCCCAGCCCCCCTCCTCTCAGGGGGCTTAGGGTGAAAGATGGGAGAAGCTCCATTCCAAGGCGTTAGTTTGAGCAGGTTATGAAGAGCTATTCTTTAATAACCAATGTACCAGGAGCCAGAAGGCCAGATGCACCAATGATCAGAGGAAGCAGGTTACAAAGAGGACCGAGGCCCAGACCTCCTGCGAGGAGCCCAGAGAGTCAGAGGCAAGATGTGAACTTTGTATCCACAGCCACTGGAGCAGGATTTGGAAACACGGCCCGGAAGTCTTAATTCTGCAGGACGACCCCTCCTTCCAGCTGCTCCTCTGCTCTAACGGGCCGGGCCTCTGAGCTCGGCTGGGAGCAGCGCTGGGCGGACACGACGCGCCAGAGGGCAGCATGCGCACCGCAGGTCTCCTCCGCGTGGCCGAGCCTGCCGCCTGGTCCTCGGGGTCCCACGCGGCCTGAGTCTGGCCGACTCAGCCCCGCACGCCAGGGCCCGGGCCCCGAGAAGGGGGACGGAGATTGCAGGTGACCCTGAGCGGCCGCTCACGCCCGGTCCCAGGTCCCCTCGCCGCTCCAGAAGCGGCACAACACCCCTGGGGGCTCCTGAGGTGGGAGCAACGGCCACGGCGGGGAGGCCCCCCAGGGCTGTGGGCGCACAGGAGCCGGCCTCCCAGGGCAGCGTTGCGGGACACCCCACTGCTGACCGCAGCCGTCCTGGGGGAGGCGCGCGCGCACAGCGGACCCTGCCTCCGAACGCGCCCCTCCACAGCTCCTTGCGCTCAAGGCTGACTCGTCTCTCCTGCCCCTTTAACCTAGAAGGCGCATCCGACGCTGTTACAAGAAGACGCCCTCGGGGTTCTGGGCACTCACCTCAGGGAGAGCAGCCGACTCCACAGCGCCGTGAACCCTGAGTCTCGCGGGAACCCCGAGTCCCGAGGAAACCCCAGGTCTCGTAAGAACCCCAATTCTCACGGGAACCTGAGTTCCGCGAGAATGCCACATCTCGCGTGAACTCTGCGTCCCCACCGGGACCCAGAGTCTCGCGAGAACTCCGCGTCCCACGGAAACCCTGAGTCCCAAGGGAATCCCGAGCACCCTGTGGATCCCGAAATCTCGCGGGAAGCCTGAGTCCTGGGGAAACCCCCGAGTCTCACAGGTACCTCAAGTCCCCGTGAGGACTCAAGCTACTCATGTGAACCCTGAGTCCCACGCGGACCCGGAGCCACGGTGCCCTGTGCACAGAATGTGACCCAGTGGGCAGGGATCCACATCAGCCACAGGATCCCAGCCACGGGCGGACACCTGAGCCCCTGACTCCCCAAATCTCACAGCATCCCCACGTCAGTCATGGCATGGAACGTCAGTAAGAACAGAGAATGAGCTGCTTATAATTTACTGTGAAGAAAAAAAATGAAAAAATGCCACCTTTTCCCTAACTTTTAACTACTGTTAGGACTGCTCGTGTGAACATCCGCCAGGAAAGTAGTCGTGCGGCGGTCTGACGGCGGGGGCTCTGGCCCGGGTCACCCCTGGGTCCTCAGCCCACACTGCCCACAGCGCCCGCCTCACAACCTGAAGACGTTCCCCAACTTGAGGCACCAACTCAGTCCCGGGCTCTGTGGTGACAGCCTGTCACGGAGCAGGAGAGGCTGGCAGGCTGGTGCTCACAATGAAGTGTCAGGTCTCGAGACAACTGTGATGTCTTGGGAAGCTTCAGCTTAAATATGTCATAGCAGAAAATAACCTCATTCTTTATCCACCCCTACAGTTGGGCAAAGTTTAACTGACTTAAGAGAATAAGAAACATGTGAGAACAGGCGGGAAGATCTGAGAGAAACACTTTTCAATCTGGCAAAGCAGCCAAACCCAAGAGATGCCTGCTGCAGAGCGGGACAGGACAGGCCACTGGCTGCAGCCACGGCAGAGCTGGGCCAGCAGGGCTGGTGGGGAAGTGCAAAGCTCTCACACTTGTCTTCCTGACAGCAAGATGTGAATCAGAATCGTCCTCACCCCCGAAGAACCCCAGAGTATCAAAGTATCAGAGGTTTGTCTGCAATCAAGCCAGGAGAAAGACGTTCTAGTCAATAAAGTTTCCCACCTGTGTGTGGATAGAACCTCTATGTTATAAACACATGCTTTTTGTGTTGCTGATGTAATTAGCCTCCACAGGGGACTCACTGTAATTCTGTCCCCTGGTTCAATAACCCAATCCCTGTTTGCACTGATTCATACAGCGCAGTGAGTACAGTTAGATCCAGACTCCATAACAGGCTCTGCCGAAATTCTCAAGAGACGGCTCCAGCAAACAGCCAGGAAGCGCATCCCCACACCTGGAAGGTGAGTCAACGCTGGCTCTTGGGGAGGCCTATAGAAATGTCCCTGCCAAAGTGAAGGTCCCGCCAGGACCCACTGACCAGATGTAGACAATTACTCCCTGACTCCACCCTTCATCAGCCTTTCCCGGGTTCAGTTCAGTCGCTCAGTCATGTCTGACTCTTTGCAACCCCATGAATTGCAGCACGCCAGGCCTCCCTGCGGAGAAGGCAATGGCACCCCACTCCAGTACTATTGCCTGGAAAATCCCATGGGCAGAGCAGCCTGGTAGGCTGCAGTCCATGGGGTCGCTAGGAGTCGGGCACGACTGAGTGACTTCACTTTTACTTTTCACTTTCACACATTGGAGAAGGAAATGGCAACCCACTCCAGTGTTCTTGCCTAGAGAATCCCAGGGATGGGGGAGGCTGGTGGGCTGCTGTCTATGGGGTTGCACAGAGTCGGACACGACTGAAGTGACTTGACAGTAGCAGTAGCAGGCCTCCCTGTCCATCACCAACTCCCGGAGTTCACTCAAACTCATGTCCATCGAGTCGGTGATGCCATCCAGCCATCTCATCCTCCGTCGTCCCCTTCTCCTCCTGCCCCCAATCCCTCCCAGCATCAGAGTATTTTCCAATGAGTCAACTCTTCGCATGAGGTGGCCAAAGTACTGGAGTTTCAGCTTTAGCATCATTCCTTCCAAAGAATACCCAGGACTGATCTCCTTTAGAATGGACTGGTTGGATCTCCTTGCAGTCCAAGGGACTCTCAAGAGTCTTCTCCAACACCACAGTTCAAAAGCATCATTTCCCGGGTGCATTCCACAAATAAGGCAAGGTGCTCAACACCAAGAAGGGCTGAGAGTAAAGAGCAGGGACATGTGTGAGCGAAGAGACTGTGTACCTGACGATGATCAGGGCCGGCAGGGTGCAGGGCATTTTTAAATGGTTGGGGAAAGTCCAAATAAAAACACTTCAGGATGTGCGAAAATGACATGAAATTCACATTTAACAGTCTATAAATAGTTTCAGTAGAATGTAGCCAGGCTCATTTTGTGTTGTCTACAGAAGCTCTAGTGAGTACAGCTGACCCTTGAATAACATTGATTTGAACCATGTGGATCCACTTATACGCAGATTTTTTTCAACAGTAAATGCTATAGGACTGCACAACCCTTGGTTGGTGGAAATGGTGAATGCAGAACCATGATATGGAGGGCTGACTATAAATTATGCCTGGATTTTCAACTGTGTGGGATGGGGGATGGGGGTGGGGGTGTCCCTAACCCCCATGTTGTTGAAGGGTCAGCTGTAGTTGTGATAGGACCATACAGCTTGCAAAGCCAGCAACATTTACCATATAGTTTATTTTAGGAAAAGTCTGCCACCTCCTGACCTCAAAGTACATAAGTGATTAACAGACTGTCCCAGGTTTTGTCCTGTGGGATCCTTCTCTCCCACCTGCTAATAAACAAATCACAAGATCCACTTTGATCACATATGCTCACCCCCTGTCTCTGACAGTACAACCTTGAGCAAGAAGTAGGTACCAAAGTTCTCTGGCATTTCTTAAGTACTGGCTTAGAAAAACCAGCCACTAGGTCTTCAGGAGTGCTAAGTCTGGCCACCACTAAGGACCACAGGATTAGGGCCTCTTTATCCCTAATAAAGAATCCGTTGCAGACTGTTTCTGCGGTGAAGGATTCTTGGGTGAGAAGTGCGCTGTGATTGATGACTTGTATCCCAAATGAAAGAGTCTTATGTTCCAGATACGCTCCGGCGGCCGAGAACGAGCCAGCCTTGATGGCACAAGGCTCTTGGAGGGACAGACACCATCCCCACCGCAAGGCCAAGCAGCCACTGACACGCACACTGCTGCTGCTGAACGATTAACCCAAGGCAGGAAATTTTATGTTCTAAATTAGCTACATTATGCCCAAAACCTATCAGTGGCTTGATAACTTGAACTATATTCTATACCTTTTACTCTTTAAACAATAATTCAGTCTGATCCCGTGGCTGAAGCCAAGATTTCCAGACCAAAAGTGCACTTTCCATTTGATTAAATACTAATAAATGCAAGAATAAAATACTAGTCTTTTATCTTACAGTAAATTCTTCAAAAACCATATACTCTAAGAATTAATTATCTCTCTGGAGAAGGAGATAGGTTCTTCCCCTCAAAGACAGCTGAGTAGTCTCAAACTCTTAATTACAACATTTAAAACATAACTGATAGCAGTCCAGGGCTTACAGAAAGATGACATCATAGTGATCTGTCAGTCAGCACGGCCTCAGGTGGAGCACTGGACAGTCGGTGAAGGGATGCAGAGAATCAGGCAGGATCTCCCTGCAGAAAAGACCGCACAGAGCTACGACCCTCAACAAAGCATGTAAGCTGGTATCATACACCCTTGGCCTTTTTCCCATGTGTGTTTGGTACTTTAAAATTTAGAAAGTATCTTCATATATTTCATCCATTAAGAAGTAAACAGAGTTAAACACTGTCCAAAGAAAGATGGTACTCAATAGAATTCACCACGTAAGGGGTTTTGTTTTCTACCTTATAAACAGGGTATCGAGACAGAGCATTGACACCAGTCTCTGTAATGGTTCTGTGCCCAGGGGTAGCACCCAGGGCCGGTGCCAGCTCACACCATGTGACCACAGTGATCTCCAGCCTGAGATTCAGCACAGGAAACCGGCCTTGGCCGTGAGGAGGGAAAGGGGACGCCCTGCAAGGGGATGTTGTTGCTCAGTCGGTCAGTCGTGTCCAACTCTGCAACCGCATGGACTGCTGCACGCCAGCCCTCTCTGTCCTTCACCATCTCCTGGAGTTTGCTCAAACTCGTCCATTGAGTCGGTGATGCCATCCAACCATCTCATCCTCTGTCGTCCCCGTCTCCTCCTACCTTCAATCTTTCCCAGCATCAGGGACTTTTCCAATGAGTCAGCTCCTCCCATCAGGTGGCCAAAGTATTGGAGCTTCAGCATCAGACCTTCCAATGGCTAGGGCTGAAGCCACAGACATGTCAGACATTGCCCCATGAGGCAGGCAGGAGGGTGCAGGAACCACACTCCTTCTGCCCAAGTGTCCTCTGCACAGGGTCCCATCCTCAGTGTAGGTGACAGAGAAACAATCCATCCTTCTAGGAAGCTGGAGGAAGACTCTGTGGAAAACCTGAAGGGAGACACCCACTCAGCACCAGTCCCAGTCTGTGGGGCCACAGGTTCCATTTGGGAACATGCTTTCCACAGGGTGCCAGCGAGAGTGGGCCTGGAGAGAGAAATGCAGAGCGGGCCCTTGGCAACCCCTCCAGTCCCATGCCCTCCTCTGCGATGGGGATACCATGTGGACTGATGAGATAGTCGGGGCTACCTGTGGGTCAGGCAACATTACCCATGGCCCCTTAGAAAATCAAGGCAAGGCTGCTGGCCTGTGGGGCAGCCAAACCGCCTCTGCCTGCCTGTGAGTTTGCCCTGCACACATGTCCTCCCAGAAAAGACGACAGGCCATAATGCAGCAAAGTCTCTGAGCCTCCCTTACCACTCTGGTCCAGAGTTAACTCCCCTCCCCTCCCCCAGCAAAGAAGGGGCAGGTCCCCTGTCTTTCCCGTGCCAAGTCAGCAGGCTGGGAACGGGTTAGAATCAGACTACAGCCCAGGACTGACCCGGCTCAGAAGTGCTGGGCCACACGGGCCAGCCCAGGACGAGGCCGTCTCTGGGTACTGAGATCTATGCACTGGAGGAAAATGAGGATGAAGCTGTGGGATCAAACCAGGTTCAAATGAAATTCATTGTTTAATATAGAAAAATCATTTTGCTCAAGTTCTCTGATTTCAGACACTTGTGATACACATAGAGAAGATATACCTAAAATCCACATTTACACACAGAATCTATGTTTCAATAAAAACAAAGACCAACTCATAACCAATTTATCTACAAATGACACAATGAGTAAGTACTCTGCAAATATTTTTCCTTGGAAATAGGGATTATTACAAAATCATATGTAAGCTATACCCAATCTTTGTTCAAATAATTGATTGATGTAATCATCTCTCTGTCGAATATTCCCACCACTATGAGGAAAAATCTCTATTGTCTATTTCAAAAATGTAAAACTTCTCACTACAAAATTTAGCTGATACATTTTATCTAAGTTACAACAGATTGCTTCAGATAATATTCACAGATGAATATCTTATCAATCTGTCATGTTAATTTCAAGGGTAACTTGAATTAAAAGAAAAATCGAGACTGTAACAGAGTAAAATATAATTAACTTTTAACTTTGATAATTAACTACTACTTTGAACACTAAGAATGCTACCTATTAGCAAGCAAACTAACATTTATAAAGAACGTTTAAAGTTTTCTCCCTTTCTACAAGACTATCCACAAGACCTGGAACACAGCAACCCCAAGGAGGACAGAAGGTGAGACGGGCGGGGCTGGAAGAGCCCCCTCCAGAAGAAAGACGCCACGCACGTGTAGTCACTGGGGCAATGACGAGCATCCTGATGGAAACACCGTCAACTTCCTCTGTTTCACGACGTTCTTGACAAAGTCAAGACGTTTTCTTTCTCGTTTTTTCCTATACAGAACACCAAGGCTGGGGCAGTTTCTGGAATTGGCTCCTGTGGTCCCCGGGGTCCCAAGACGCCACCTGATGACCCACCTCCCCCACCCACAGGGACAGCGACGTGCTGGGCACCGTCCTCCTGCCCAGGAATGGTGTCCAAGGTGCGGGTCCAGGAGACTAGGGCGGCCCAGGATGAGCCAGTGACCAAGTGCGATAGATACAACATCCCAAACTGTTTAAAAGTTACCAGATATACGTCTTCCTACGGTGGTAAAATACACATCTCTAGATTTGACGCTTGTGAGAGTACAATTCAGTGTCATCAAATCCATTCACATTATCATGTGGCTGTCACCACTAACCAGACCAAACTTCATCATCTGCCACAGAAACCCCACTTCCACCAGCTCCCCTACCCCAGCCCCAGAAACCAGCACACTTTCATCTCTGTGAAGGTGACGACTCAAGGCCCATCGTGGAGACAAGAGTCCTTGCCAGCTGTGTCTGGCTTCACTACAAGCCTCATCCATGTGGAATGCTGTGCTGGCATTCCCTTTTAGGGCTGAGCAGCACTCCATTGTGGGGAAGAGCCCCACTCTGTGGTTCATCAGTTCGTTCCTCCACGGACATCTGAGCTGTTTCCAGTGTCTGACTGCTGTGCCCATGTGGAGCCATGGTGGCACCGGTGTACACACAGCTGTTTGGGTGCTTGCTCTGGGCCCTCACCAGGGAGCAGGGCTGCTGGACCAACGACAATTCTACGTCTGACTTGGAAAGGAGCCACCGGACCGTTTCCTAGTTCACATTCCCACAATGCACTAGCATTCCAGCTTCTCCGCATCCTAGCCAACTCTTATTTATAAAGTTATATACACTTCTTCCACGTAGGAAATGTAGTGGTGTGTGGACTATAATTCGATAGATCCTCATCCCAGTTCCCAAGCAGGGGAGTACTAAAGAATGTGCTAACGGTTGGACAATTGCACTCATCTCCCATGCTCATAAGGTCATACTGAAAATCTTGCATGCTAGGCTTCAGCATTCTGCGAACCAAGAACTTCCAGATGGCCAAGCTGGATTTAGAAAAGGATGATGAACCAGAGATCAAAGTGCCAACATTCAGTGGATCATGGAGAAAGCTAGGGAATTCAAAAAAAAACCATCTACCTCTGTTTCATCCATTATGCCATCGAAAAGCCTTTGACTGTGTGGATCATAATAAACTACAGAAAGCTCTTACAAAGATCCTCTTTAAGATGGAATACCAGATCATCTCACCTGTCTCCTGAGAAATCTGTATGCAGGTAAAAAAGCAACAATTAGAACCCTGTATGGAACAACAGATTGGTTCAAGATTGAGAAAGGAGTACGACAGGGCTGTCTGCTGTCACCCTGTTTGTTTAACCTATATGCTGAGCACATCACGAGAAATGCCAGGCTGGATAAGTTACAAGCTGGAATCAAGATAGGTGGGAGAAACATCAGCCACCTCAGATATGCAGATGATACCACTCAAAGACACAAGAGCCAGTCTTCCTGAGCACCATGGGTGAGGGAAGAGGCCTTCTGACCAGAGTGCTGAGCTGGGGTAAGATTAGCTGAGATACAAGTCTATAACTATGTGGTAAATTAACCTGTAACAGAAAAATAAATGATTATGTATCAAACTCTTGTCCTCACTGGATTCCTTAGGACAAGGCTGAAGCTGGTGTTTAAATTAGAACTAAGCTGATACAAAGTAAATGTTAAGCAACAAAATCGTCCCCCAGTTAGAGCCACTGGTCTAATGGGGGGATACTGACAACAGCTGGGAATTTCCGGGCCAGGCAAGGCAGGGCTGAGCCCCAGACAGGCGAGTGACCCCAGCCCCTGGCGCAGTCACCACCGCCCCTTCGCACACCCGAGGCTCCGTGCCACTCTTACGGGCAAGTCATGAAGAATCTTCCCATCGTAACATCCAGTGTGATCCGAGGACAGGACACACGCAGAAATAAGACACCATGAGCAAGAGCAAGCAAAACCAGAACAGCAGCCCTGGAGAGAAGGGATCCCTCAGCCACAGGCAAGACGCAACACAGCCCCTTTAAAAAAAGAAGACCGTGGTGACAGGTTAATGAGGCTTACTGTGGTGACGATTCAGTGATACACACAAGCGTCATCATGTTGTAAACCTGAAATGAATATAACGTGATTTCAATTACAGCTCAATAAATAAATGAACAATCAGCTTAAACATGCCCACAAGTTCTTAAGACCAAGAACGACCATGTAAATCAGCTCCACGATAATTTTATAGCCCCCGAACTTCAGCCTGAAGTATTAAAAAATAAAAAATAAAAATACTCCATTTTTATTTTACAAGATATGTATTACATAACACTAAAGCACACTGCTTGCTATTTCATACTTACAGGCCCATATCTTGATGCAGAAAGGCATGCTAGGCTGGTCACAAAGCCCCTTCTGTATTATTGTGTTTGCATTTTCATCTAAACCAAGGGAGCCCAACAGGCTAAGATAACAGGATGCCACCTGTCAGAGGACTGGAAGGCCACTGGTGCAAAAGAGGGCCAGCAAGAGATGCCCATCTAACACAGAACCCCCTTATTTCACTTACATCTTCCAGATTCCACTTACTGCTTCTGGAAAGATTGCCACTGGCTCTATTTTGGGGCAAATCCCACGGTCTCTATTTTCCCCAGGCCTACCTGCTCCCAACTCTGCATTCTCTTCAGGAACACAGCAGACCCGTGTTAGCCTCCCAGTCAGCAGCTCTGTTACGTTAACCCCGTCCAACTCTTCCTCAAGCTGGCCTTTTCTCAAAGCGTCTTCCGTGATCTTCACTGGATATCATACGAATTACCAAATCAGAAAAAAAGGGGGAAGAAAATGAAACCTCACACCTGACACAAGTCTCAACTGGACGAAGACAACCGAATGGTGGTGGAGGGCCCCACGGTGCAACCACTGCCCACAGAGATGCCCCCCAACTCATGCAGAAACCTGGGTGTCTGCTGCCCCACGTGAGATGCGATGGTGCGGACCCCCATCAGGAGGGCACTTACGGGGGGCCGATGACATCATCATGCTTCTAGCCCTCAGTTCAGTTCAGTTGCTCAGTCGTGTCTGACTCTTTGCAACCCCATGGACTGCGGCACGCCAGGTTTCCCTGTGTCCAACACCATCTCTTGGAGCTTGCTCAAACTCATGTCCATCGAGTTGGTGATGCCATCCAACCATCTCATCCCTCCGTCATCCTCTTCTCCTGCCTTCAATCCTTCCCAGCATCAGGGTTTTTTCCAATGAGTCAGCTCTTCGCATCAGGTGGCCAAAGTACTGGAGTTTCAGCTTCAGCATCAGTCCTTCTGATGAATATTCAGGACTGATTTCCTTTAGGATAGACTGGTTGGACCAAAAGTCTTCTCCAGCACCACTGTTCAAAAGCATCAATTCTTTCAGCTTTCTTTATGGTCCAACACTCACATCCATACATGACTACTGGAAAAACTATAGCTTTGACTAGATGGACCTTTGTTGGCAAAGTAAGGTCTGTGCTTTTTTAATTCACTATCTAGGTTGGTCATAGCTTTTCTTCCAAGGAGCAAGTGTCTTTTAATTTCATGGCTACAGTCACCATCTGCAGTGATTTTGGAGCCTAAGAAAAGTCTGTTTCCCCATCTATTTGCCATTTAGTGATGGGACCAGATGCCATGATCATAGTTTTTTGAATGTTGAGTGTAAGCCAGGTTTTTCACTTCTCCTTCACCTTATTCAAGAGGCTCTTTAGTACCTCTTCACTTTCTGCTATAAGGTTATTGCTTTCTGCATATCTGACATTATTAATATTTCTCCCTGAAATCTTGATTCCAGCTTGTGCTTCATCCAGTCCAGTATTTCGCACGATGTACTCTGCATATAAGTTAAAGAAGCAGGGTGACAATATATAGTCTTGATGTACTCCTTTCCCAATCTGGAACTAGTCCATTGTTCCATGCCTGGTTCTAACTGTTGCTTCTTGACCTGCACACAGATTTCTAGGAGGCAGGTAAGGTGGTCTGGTATTCCCATTTCCTTAAGAATTTTCCACAGTTTGTTATGATCTACACAGTCAAAGGCTTTAGCATAGTCAATAAAGCAGAAGTAAATGTTTTTCTGAAATTCTCTTACTTTTTCTATGATCCAACGGATGTAGGCAAATTGATCTCTGGTTCCTCTGCTGTTTCTAAATCCAGTTTGAACATTTGGAAGTTCTTAGTTCATGTACTGATGAAGCCTAGCTTGGAGAAATTTGAGCATTACTTTGCTAGATAGTGAGATGAGTGCCATTGTGTGGTAGTTTGAACATTCTTTGGCATTGCCTTTCTCTGGGATTGGAATGAAAACTGATCTTTTCCAGTCCTGTGGCCACTGCTGAGTTTTCCAAATTTGCTGGCATATTGAGTGCAGCACTTTTACAGCATCATCTTTTAGGATTTGAAATAGCTCAGCTGGAATTCCATCACCTCCACTAGCTTTGTTTGTAGTGATGCTTCCTAAGGTCCACTTGACTTCGTATTTCAGGACATCTGGCTCTAGGTGAGTGATCACACCATCATGGCTATCTGGGTCATGAAGATCTTTTTTGTATAGTTCTTCTGTGTATTCTTGCCACCTCTTCTTAATATCTTCTGCTTCTGTTAGGTCCATACCATTTCTGTCCTTTATTGTGCCCATCTTTGCATGAAATGTTCCCTTGGTATCTCTAATTTTCTTGAAGACATCTCTAGTCTTTCGCATTCTATTGTTTTCCTCTATTTCTTTGCACTGATCACTGAAGAAGGCTTTCTTATCTCTCCTTGCTATTCTTTGGAACTCTGCATTCAGATGGATATATCTTTCCTCCTCCCCTTTGCCTTTCATTTCTCTTTTCTTAGCTATTTATAAGGCCTCCTCAGACAACCATTTTGCCAAAAGCACTGTCTGAGCGTTCCTGTTCTGAATACGCAGAACTTGATTATAAATTACTGTTCTCTTATTTACATCATAAGTTCTTCCTAAGTAGAACAGGTGGGTAAATATGACCCATGGATTTCACCTCAAGACTCTGAAGGGCAAGTTATAAAGTATGTGTTTAAACGGGGACAGCGGGTTGGACGCTGTTGCCATTAGGGAGATTGCCAACACAGATGCAGAGACGGGGAGCAAAACACATTTACAAGAACTTTATTTAAACTCATTAAAAAATTAACAATAACACTTAACCTTTGATGTCTAAATGATTTAGTCAAATATTTTATCTAAGCCTGTAACTTTCAGATGAGGGACAGTGTAAAAAGAGAATAAAACATCTGAGCCCCCTGGATCTGACAGAATTCCAAGCCTGCTTCCACCTGAGTAAGAGAAGAGCTGAAGCCAGAAACTGCTAAATAAAAGGCAATGCAACTAGGCATAATACAATAAAAGATATTACCTTCCAACTGCATTATTGTTGCCAATTATAAGATTCACTTCAACTTAATTTCAAAAGCACAATCACCCTCAACAGAAACAGTCTCTTTTTTAAATTTCAAGGAGTATTACATTAAGGCAATAACTCACCTTCCAGCTATAATATCACCCTCCCTTATTGCAACACTACATTTCAAAAATACTTCTCATCGACAAGTCAAGCTAATCCGGGTTAATTTTATTGTATTTTGGTGCCATCTCACATTTGTGTGCAATTACCTTTATCATTTTATTGCCCAGGCAGAAAGTAATCAGAACAATTATTTGAAAATGGAGGTTTATAAATTCTAAATCACAGTTGCTGGCATTTTTGATAAAACAGCAGCTTTATCTCGGGAAGTGGCAGGGACACGGGATAAATCACGCATCAGTCAAGTGTGGCTGACCCCCAAGCGCATTGCACAATATCAGAAGTGCTTCCGAAGAAACTTCCCAGCCTCATCCATCATCCTTCATAATACGAAAATAGCTACACACCTGAAGAACAGAGGCTAGAGGATAATAAAAAAAAGAAAAATTTCCAGGCAGCACAAGCAAAACCATTAACTGCTCTCCCTTTTAAACTGTGAGATACGGTCCATGCACATAAACAAATACGACTCCACAGTAACCTTAAATATCTGTACTCATATTCATCAACTCAGTTTTAAATATAAATGAAATATGGAGTCGAGTCATAAAGAAAAAAGCACGTTTCCCGCCTGCGGGCATCTTTATTCTGCTTGGGTGCGGCTGCTGTGTGGTCATGCTGCCGGGTCTCCACCTCTGTTCTCTAGGTCTCATTTTCTCCAAAAAGTCTACTGCATTAAAAAAAAAAAAAAAGAATATAACTTGATTTTAAAGACGAGAATAAAGGCAGAAAGCCTTGAGTCCCCACAGCTGTTTTCCTTAAGTCAATTACAAGTGACGTGGGGCTCAGGACATTTAGGAAGGCAGGTGGCCCAGTCCTCGCTTGTCACATGGGGGACAAATGGCCTTAGGACTGGGGTGCAGCCTTCCTTAGGGAGAGACAGCCACCTCATCCCACCACACCTCTGGCATGCCTTCACCATACCTTGCTTTAGCTCGTTTTTATAGAGCAAAAGAAAATAACCATGTGATCACCTGTTTCCTTTTTAATAAAGCAAATACCGCCAAAAAAGAAGACTTCTGCACATTTACATAGGTGACCCCATGGCATTGGATACCAAAGGTCTAGCTGGGTAGGAACGAAATTTATGAGCTGCACATGCCTGGCACTGTGCCAGCTGCTTTACATACATTATCTCATTCACTCCTCCCAGCAAACCTCAGGTAGAGCCAATGACTTGAAGACGAGAAAACAGATTGGGAAGGTGAGCAACAAGCCCAAGGGCACAGCACAGAAGTAGCAGGTGGTATTCAAGGTCAAATCCAACACACTTCAAGGCCTGGATTTCTGTGGGGCTGGCAACTGCCTCCCAGACGCAGACACATCCCACCGTGCCAGTAAGGACAGGCTCAGCTACTCTGCAGTGACAGACACCACCGAACAGCCCCTGTGGATCCAGGTGGCTCACAGAAGGAGCCTCCACGGAGGGCCTACCACATCTCCAGGTCCCACACTGACCCGGCAGCCATGCAGGAAGGAGTATGTGGGAATCAGGCACCGGCATGGAAACGCTTCAGCCCTCCTAGAACAGCTTCCAGACATCGCCCAAAGGTGCTCACCAATTTTCAGTCTTCATCTGATGAAAACTCACAATAAGTTTGATTTCTATCAGCTAAGTTTTATGGTCCTTTCCCACCAGCAAACTCAATTCCAGTAAAAGGAAAAAAAAAATAATCATGAAACAAGGAGTCAGGTGTAAGATCCTATATAACACAGTATTTGTAAAGATATCAGTCCTGAATATTCATTGGAAGGACTGATGCTGAAGCTGAAACTCCAATACTTTGGCCACCTGATGTGAAGAACTGACTCACTGGAAAAGACCCTGATGGTGGGAAAGATTGAGGGCAGGAGGAAAAGGGGACGAGAGAGGATGAGATGGTTGGATAGCATCACCGACTCGATGGGCATGAGTTTGAGCAAGCTCCGGGAGCTGGTGATGGACAGGGAATCCTGGCGTGCTGCAGTCCATGGGGTCGCAAAGAGTCAGACATGACTGAGTGACTGAACTGATATAGTACTTTATATATATCTCTCCAGAAGACAGGAAAGGCCAGGGGAGACTGATGTGCTGCAGTTTATGGAGTCACAAAGAGCTGGACACACTTAGCATGTGAACAATAATAATATGCTGCTGCTAAGTCACTTCAGTCGTGTCCGACTCTATGCGACCCTATAGATGGCAGCCCACCAGGCTCCCCCGTCCCTGGGATTCTCCAGACAAGAACACTGGACTGGGTTGCCATTTCCTCCTCCAATGCATGAAAGTGAAAAGTGAAAGTGAAGTTGCTTAGTCGTGTCCAACTCCTAGTGACCCCATGGACTGCAGCCTACCAGGCTCCTCCATCCATGGGATTTTCCAGGCCAAGAGTACTGGAGTGGGGTGCCATTGCCTTCTCCTATATTAAAAAGCTGCTGCTGCTGCTAAGTCACTTCAGTCATGTCTGACTCTGTGCGACCCCATAGACGGCAGCCCACCAGGCTCCCCGTCCCTGGGATTCTCCAGGCAAGAACACTGGAGTGGGTTGCCATTTCCTTCTCCACAATAACAATATAGTATTTTAATAAAACACTTGATTTTCCACACCTTGAAGTATGAATACTGTGTGACCCCCAATATGTTAATGTAGAATCAGACCTTGAAGAAGGTTTTCTTGTTTATCTAATTAATTTTCAATGTTTCTGTTTACAACAAAGATTCATGAATTTAGTTAAAATGTACCAATTTGACAAAAATTGGAAAGAAAATAAGCTTACAGAAAACAAAAATAACCTAAATTAATAGAGAATCCTATGAAAAGTAACTACTATTCTTCATATAAAATAGTATCAGAGGACCTCTGTTGTTTTATTTCTTCTCAATGTATGACTTTTATATATTTGACAATAAGCTAATTAGCTGGTCAGTTTACCTGAAAGCATGCCATCTATTCTGAAAACAAAATGACTTCATTTTCTGTCCAGGTCAAGCCTGAATTCTTAACCACACTGACACAGGTAATTAAATGAATTCTGCAGACTACGTTTTGTGAAGCAAGCACAGGAAATACCCTCCTTCACAAACGGGATTTCATCTACCAAGCGATCCCTGAGGTAGTAACAGCCAATACGATGACACAGGTTCACCAGAGTCTGTTTAAGAAAAACCCGTAAGTGAGTAAGTGCATTTCCATCAGAAGACCCAGGTTTCTCGCTGCCGGAGACAGGTGGTGGAGAAACTGCACTCTGTTGGGCTGGACTCAAACTGCAGGCACCAGGGCAAACTGACAGTCTGTAATATACACAGAGGTGACGGGGGCAGAAATAAACGCAGTGCCTTCTGACGTGCATGCGGTCAGCGCACACACACAGATGCCCTGGCTCCACCCACTCAAAGGGGTCAGAAGCACCAGCACCTCAACAGCAACGAGCACACCAGCGCCCAGACCTTGGCTTCTAAACCTCACATTCCAGGAAAAGGAAAGGAGGCTCCCTGGAGAAGTGGGTAAGTCCAGGACTGGGGCAGGAAAAACACAAGATAAGCTGGGATTACACTGCGGGGCCAAAAAGTGCTAGAAGGTAGCACGTCAAAAAGAGGCACCAATCTCAGGGGTGTCCAAAGGCCATGTGACTAACAGCATAAATCATGGTAGTGTCAGACTACAACCCATGGTATAAGATAAATATCCATGAGTCCATATTAACAGATAGTTCAGTGAATAAAGCAGTAAGCGGGAAAGAACAGAGAGCTCTTCACTCACAAGAATTCCAATTAGTAAAAGAAGAGAAAATGAAGGAGACACATGCCATCAGGCCAACAACACAGCAGTAATTGTTGCAGACAAGATACAGCAATGAATGCCGAACCTAGCAGGTGAAAGCTGAGAGCTGGGGTGTGTGCATGGCCTCACAACATCTCCCTCAAGGTGTGAGCTGCAGAGAAGGACACTGTAACGCTACAGCTGGAGAAACACGAGCAACGCCACCTTCACCCCGTGCCCGTGCCTCGCGTCACCTGTAAGTGGCACCTGGACACCACACATGCCGTGATGCCTCGTGGGGGTCCTCATCTCTGCGCTTTCCTCACCAAAAATGTGAACTTCGATCTAATCAAGAGAGCACATCACAAACCCAAAGGAGAGGCATTCCACTGTATAACTGACTGGTCTTCTTCCAAAGTGTCCAGGTCACAAAAAGAAGGAGAGAGGGACCCCACGAACTAGACAAGGGGGAGCCACGACGACTGAATGCTGTGTGGGGTCTTGGACTGGACAGCAGAACAGAAAAAGGACACGAGTGGAAAGACTGCTGGAATTCAAACAAGGCTTACAGTATCACACAACACTAATTAATGCTGATTAATATGCTAATACCTTGTACATTAATTCCCTGGCTGTGGGAACTGCATAAAGTTATGTACAAGGGCCATGGAAGACAGTAACACTATGCAAAACTAGCTGGATGGGGTACAGAAATGAGGCTAAAGTTATTCAAAATAAAAAGTCAAAAAAGCCCCCCAACTCCACTGACACCCATGTGCATGCAAGGTCTATCCTGACCCTGAAGACCTGGCCGTTCAGAAACAGGGAGACGGGAGCCCGCAGGGTGAGAGGCGTCTGCAGGCCTGTATCACCCCCACTGCCCCAGGCGGGGAAGCCCGGTGGACAGGCATCAGCGTCCCCAGTGTAAACCCCTCCTGCAACCTCGGGTTCAGAACCATGACGCTGCATATTTGCCTCTGAAAAGCGTTGATACAGAGATCCAGGTCTGGGGAGGGGGGTGTGAGCTGTTGCTGGGAAATAAAAAGGTTAAATAGATCATAAATTAAGATTAGCGTCAGCTGGCCTATCACATTATCAGCAGCTTTCTATCACATTATAAATCAGACTAGAGATGGGGCACCTCCTATTTAAAATCAGTAGCCACTCCGAAGATCTTCTCCATAGCTTCTACCCCAATAGGTCTCTCCAGCCAATGAAAAGGGAAATGCAAGGCCATCAAGACCAGCACATTAGAGGGGAGTAATTAAAAGGGGAAAGGGGGCAGATTATACATGAGTATATGTAAAGCAATACAAAACACTGCTTGGGGAGGAAATTTCTCCCTGTATTTTTCCCCAGAAATACCCCGTCCACAGAGACAGCCAGCACCAGCACTTCACCTCCAACAGTCGCACGAGCTGATGAGACGGCAGCCAGGAGACTGGCCCAACTTCACAACCCCACGCGAGTGCGGGGTCAGGCCGCGTAACTCGGACAGAAATAATGGCTGGAGAGGGCCGCCAGTATTTTACCCAGACATTTTTATAAGGAAGCCCAAGGTGGAGAGCACAGCTAGGGTAACTATACGAATTTCAATTTTACTAAAATGTTATGTCCCTTGAGCCAAGGTATTAATCTTGTTATTATACAAAAGCAGTCTCTTCTCACTGGCCATTCATTCAACTTGAATGAATTTTAAAATGTACTTGTTGTTGGATCATGTGAAAAAGGCAAATAAAAAGTATGCATAACTAAGGAGGCTCAAACTAGACTAGGAGGTGAGGGGGTGGCTGGAGAAAGATGGAATGACAAAGAAAATTCCGCACATCTGTGCCTCCCCTGCCTGCCAATGCAGGGGACATAAGAGACTTGGGTTCGATTCCTGGGATGGTAAGATCCCCTGGAGGAGGTGGCACCCCACTCCAGTATTCTTGCACAGAGAATCCCATGGACAGAGGAGCCTGGTGGGCTACATATAGTCCATAGGGTCACAAAGAGTCAGACACGACTAAAGCGACATAGCACAGATGTTTATAAAACACCAAGCGTGACCCCAAAGAAACAAATGACTAATTTTCTCTTCTTCAAAACGATAAGGATAAAATTAAAAGGGAGTCTCCAAACAACCAGACCGCCCTGGTCACCCCGTGCCCTCTGGATCCAGCCACTCACAGGGGCAGACCTGCCCCTCACCCCGGCCATGCCCGAGCACCGACAGAGAGCATCGCCTCTGCCAGTGCCGGACACGGGCAGACCCCGCGCGGTCCCGACAGAGAGCATTGCCTCTGCCAGCGCCGGACACGGTAGACGCCATGGTCCCAGGAAGGTTCTGGGAAGGCCATCACACCCTCCGTGACCAGACACGGGGCTGTTTCTGCGGAAACTCACACCCGGATGAGGCCCTGATGTCACTTTAACGACGTGCAGAAGCTCTGCCTAGAAAACGGGGAGGAGTCCTGGCGCAGAGAGATAAGCAGGGCAGACCAAATGCCATCCGCGTCTGGCAGGGGCAGCGCACCCGTTATCGTTTCTCCCCCACACAACGTGGTCAACTGTAAGGGGTTATTATACAAGACGGCTCCAGAATTTTGGAGCAGGCCCGACTGCAAGGTGAGAATTAATTGTCCCTCTCTACAAGCAAACAGGAATTTAAAAGTTTAGGAGGTCATCCATCATCTGTAATGAGTCATAATCAGTGAATGAGCTGCAGAGGATGTATCTTATCACTTGGCCTATAAAAGCTTCTGATCTATGGGGTAAAAAAAAAACAGCTGAACTTTAATAAGCACTCAATTGTAACAAATAAACCCAAACACCTAATTACCAAGTGACTATTTATAGTTGCTAAAATAACTTAACCCAGTTTCACAAAGAACATATTTTAAGATTCATAGAAAAATCCTGCCCAGATCCAGCATTCGATACTACATTTATTTTGCCTGCACCCAGAGGATCAAGAGATCTGTAACTCTAAATTACATTATTTGTACCGTAAATTCAAAGAGAAATTAGTCTCATTTACAAACAGCAATTACTTATAACAGAAAACTGAATTGCAAATTTAAATTGTTAGTTTTGACAAAAATCCAAAACCTGGTTAAAGGAACACTGTGAAGCTGACAGAAGAGCCCACGTGTGGTGTCAGCAATGGGTCAGTTTACTTAAATGGTTGTGCACGACAAGCGAACTTCCAAAAAAACCCTTATTCTTCTCTAATTTGGCCTACTTTGTATTTTTAGTGTCCTGTTCAAATTCCTCTCCCCGAGGAGGGGATGTCCCTATTAAAACAGCACAAAGAAGGAAAAAATCTGTAATCTGTACAACAAAAAAGAAGAGATTTTAATGTTCATATTTTTAAATTTAGTGATAAATTAAAAAAATAAAAACAAGAAAACCAAATGTCAGAATCAGAATGGTCTCTAAAGCCCACTATGTAACATTAAACAAACATTTAATCCATCTAGGGTAGTCGTGTCCAACACAGCAGCTACGAGTCACAGGGCAGGGGGGCACTGGTTTAAATTTAAATGACTTAGAATAAAAATGTAAAATTCAGTTCATAAGTCACGCTCGTCATACTCCAAGTGTCCAGTAGCCTCAGGTGACCAGTGGCTCCCACACTGGCTGGCACGGGTATATTCTATCACAGCTGAGCGTTCTGTTGGCAGTGCTGGCCAACCCAGTCATGGCACATCACAGAAACTGAGGCCCAGGAGGTCAAGGGTCGACCTGCTGATAAACCAGGAGCCGACCACTGAGCGCTGGCTGCTCCCTCAGTCACGACGCCCAACGTGAGCCCAAGCTCCAAGCAGTGGGGGCCCTGTCTGCCGAGTTTAGAGTCAGACACCGACCCAGCACATCCCCACCCAGGAGATGAGACCCTGACCCTGACAGGTGGGTGATGCTTTGGATGAAAATATGAATACATTTATTCATTATATAATGACCATAATACTTCTGGATCCAAAACTACAAGATGTAGTCCTCAAAATCAAGAAGCCCAGAGACTAGTTAAGAATTTCTCTAAGATATAGGAAAACTTCCCTACTTGGTTGTATTCTCAAAAATACCACATTAAACATCTTTGCACGCAAAATTTTCTTTAGGACAGAGCCTCAGACATGAAACTGCCCTAAATACCCAATAATGAAATCATGTTACACCTTTATAATGGGATACCATGTCATCCCTTCTTAAAGAGATGGGAATACCAGACCCACCTTACCTTCCTCCTGAAAAATCTGTATGCAGGTCAGGAAGCAACAGTTAGAACTGGACATGGAACAACAGACTGGTTCCAAATAGGAAAAGGTGTACGTCAAGGCTCTATATTGTCACCCTGCTTATTTAACTTCTATGCAGAGTACATCATGAGAAACGCTGGGCTGGAAGAAGCACAAGCTGGAATCAAGATTGCCAGGAGAAATATCAATAACCTCAGATATGCAGATGACACCACCCTTATGGCAGAAAGTGAAGAGGAACTAAAGAGCCTCTTGATGAAAGTGAAAGAGGAGAGTGAAAAAGCTGGCTTAAAACTCAACATTCAGAAAACTAAGATCATGGCATCCAGTCCCATCACTTCATGGCAAATAGATGGGGAACCAATGGAAACAGTGACAGGCTTTCTTTTCTTGGGCTCCAAAATCACTGCAGCCATGAAATTAAAAGATGCTTGCTCCTTGGAAGAAAAGCTATGACAAACCTAGACAGTGTTTTAAAAAGCAGAGACATCACTTTGCTGACAAAGATATGTCTAGTCAAAGCTATGGTTTTTCCAATAGTCACATATGGATGTGAGAGTTGGACCATAGAGCTGAGTGCTGAAGAATTGATGCTTTTGAACTGTGGTGTTGAAGAAGACTCTTGAGAGTCCCTTGGACTGCAAGGAGATCCAACCAGTCCATCCTAAAGGAAATCAGTCCTGAATATTCATTGGAAGGACTGATGCTGAAGCTGAAGTTCCATACTTTGACCACCTGATGTGAAGAACTGACTCATTGGAAAAGACCCTGATGCTGGGAAAGATTAAAGGCAGGAGGAGAAGGGGATGACAGAGGGTGAGATGGTTGGATGGCATCACCAACCTGATGGACATGAGTTTGAGCAAGCTCCAGGAGTCGGTGATGGACAGGGAAGCCTGGCGTGCTTCTGTCCATGGGGTCACAGTCGGACATGACGGAGCAATGGAACAGAACTCATGTCATCTCTGGAAATTATGTTGGCAAAGATTTCAGTTTCACAGATAAGCACTTATGAAAAAAAATCAAGTAAAAGAGCTATACACAACACTGGGATTATCCCACATACAGAAATTATCCCGTGTGATATGTGTATGCACATACGTGCATACACGTGTGCATGTGCATACTATACAGTCAAGAGAAAACAGAAAATACAAGCAGAAGAGTGTATTTCCAACATACTGGTATTAACAGACAAGAACTTTAGAATAATTATGGTTGTTGTGTTTAAAAATAGGAAAAGACAGACAAAATGAATGAGACGAGAATTTTAAATACTAAATTGAAATACATTATAAAAATATGAAATGGACATTCTAGAACTGCAAACACAAAGTTTGGAATTCAGAGCTCACTGGATAGGATTAACAGGAGATGGAATGGTGTAGGAAACGGGGTCTGTGGTCGATGAGACAGGCCCGCAGAGAGAATGCAAACCACGGCAGAGGAGGAGAGCAGGAGAGTGAGCAGCGAACAAGAGCCCCCGAGCCGCGAGGACACAGGAAACGGGACAAGCTCCATGATTCACCCCCAGAAGGAAAGGAGCAGATGAAGAAGGGACATATATGGATCAGTGCATCGAGAATTTTCCAAAACAAGTAACAGATACCAACCCCGCGATTCAAGAAGCTCAGCAAACTCCAAACAGGGTTCAGTATGAAGAAAACTCACAACCACACAGTTAATTAGTTCCAAACCACAGAGAAATGGAAAACCAGAGAGAAAAATCTTAAAAGCAACCAGAGTAAAAGGTTCCCACTACCTTCAAAGGGGCAACAGCAAGGCTGACAGCTGATGTCTCCACAGAAGCCTCAGAAACCAGAAGAAAATGAAACGAAATATTTAAACTGATGAAACAAAATACCAAGCAACCGAGTGTGTGTGTTGCTCAGGGCTGGGGAGGGAGAGGAAGCACCCAGACAAACCCCACTCAGTGAGGCGGCGACAGGTGTCCTGCTCAAGACTTTCACTCCACGGCTTACATGTGTATCTCATACGCTCCTTAGTGGGTTTCAAACAACACAAAATTTTAAAAAGTAAAAAAGGGGAGGACCAAAAAGGGAGGGATGGAGAAGGCAATGGCACCCCACTCCAGTACTCTTGCCTAGAAAATCCCATGGACGGAGGAGCCTGGTGGGCTACAGTCCATGGGGTCGCTAAGAGTCGGACACGACTGAGCGACTTCACTTTCACTTTTCACTTTCATGCATTGGAGAAGGAAATGGCAACCCACTCCAGTGTTCTTGTCTGGAGAATCCCAGGGACGGGGGGAGCCTGGTGGGCTGCCGTGTCTGGGGTCACACAGAGTTGGACACGACTGAAGCGACTTAGCAGCAGCAGCAGCAGCAAAGAGGGAGGGAAAGAAAAAAGGAAAGAAAACATCTGCATCAGAAGAACAGGGAAGATCAAATTAATGTAGCAAAGAACCCTGAAGTCAAAATTCCACAAAATGGAAAACTGACAAAACCTGGAAACGTGCACCTTGTGACGGGAAAGAGCAATGAATACTTTTTCCAGAAGCTGAATATTATGCTAAGAGAAACTTTCAAAACTTAATCATCTGAGACTGAAAAAAACAAAACAAAACAGATTAGTCTCCAGCTGGAAACCAACACACTATGGATATCTGTACGTGCAGACTAAAATTTGTATGTAACTGCAAACTTTGTGAGTGAACACACTTCCCCTTTAGTTCCACAAGAACTGCAGACACGTGGCATCAATGGGGCGCCGTGAGCACTCACACACGACAGGAGGCACCGCCCAGCGGGGGACGCGCTGGGCACCATCAGAGCAGTCACGGCCACGCGCTCCGAATGCTCGCGTGGCACCCCCGAAGCAACCCCCACGTCCTCACACGCTTCTGTGAACACAGGCACTCTCTGTTAACGTCTAGTTTATATGGGAGTACAGTTGATCGACGATGCTGTTTGCTTCAGGTGCACAGCAAAGGGGACGCACACACGTACCCTGACCTTCCTAGGTGTGCACAGGGCTGTGAGAGAAGCACAGCAGAGGCAGCCCGGCCTGCGGCACCACGTGCAGAACAAGTCACACGTGCCCCCAGGCAAGGGGTTCAGTTCTCACATGCAGAGCTCCCTGCATGGCCAGACAGATGGCAACACAGGGGTTAATGCTATCTTGAAGTGAAGTGAAGTGAAGTGAAGTCGCTCAGTCATGTCTGACTCTTTGTGACCCCATGGACTGTAGCCTATAGGGCTCCTCCATCCATGGGATTTTCCAGGCAAGAATACTGGAGTGGGTTGCCATTTCCTTCTCCAGGGGAACTTCCCGACCCAGGGACCGAACCCAGGTCTCTTGCATTGTAGGCAGACGCTTTACCATCTGAGCCACAAGGGAAGCCCATGCTGTCTTAAGCTCTATTAAACATCAGCGATGAAGGTCCAGGCTGGCCTGAGATACACCTGCAGTGCCTGTAGATTCAGCTGGGAGAAATGCACTCTTTCACAGTCTGGTCTCCTCTTAGACAGCATGAAACACCAACGTGACAGTCCTCAGCAAACCACCTTTCTGTTGACGCCACACATTTAAAACCACAGCGGTGACAAGAGAAAAGTCATCTGAACTGAAAATGCCCTTAATTTTCTCTGACTTCCCAATTCTGTCCTTTCCACATGGAGCTAGCTGGAATCATCCTCCTTTGGAGGTGGTGGTCATTTAGTCACTAAATCATGTCCGACTTTTTGTGACCCCACGGATGATAGCCCACCAGGCTCCTCTCTTCGTAGGATTTCCCATGGAGAATACTGGAGTGGGTTGCCATTTCCTTCTCCAGGGGTTCTTCCTGACCCAGAGATCGAATCCAGGTCTCCTGCATTGGCAGGAGAATTATTTACCACTGAGCCACCTGGGAAGCCCCTCCTTGGGAGTAAAACCCCAAATAACATGCTTTAAATTTCTTGACAGAAACTCAACTTATTTCTCCCAACATCACCGAACACCTATGTGTCACTCACCCATGAGTCACTCCCAGCCTTGACCTGGATCTACCTCACATAAACAGGAAACCCCCCAGGCCCTTTAAACAAAGGAAGTAGGTGGATACACAAGGAACGGGAGCATCGCGAGGCCAGCAGGAGAGGGTGAGCCCCCTCAGGACTTGGCTGCTCCCACCTTTCATCCAGGGGGATGGTGGGAAGATGAGGCGTCACCAGAGCCCAGAAGGCAGGGCCACTGGGAGGAGCAAGAGCCACAGGTGGCCAAGGGCTGCCGGGGTGGGGCCATTCTGAACAGAGACAAGTGGATGCAGAGATCAGACAAGGAACGGCCGTATCTGCAGTCCTGACCTGGGGCGCTCCACTCTCCCCCAGCGCCTCTCATGTCCACCAGAAGTCAGAGCTGAGCAAGACCAAGTGGGATGGCTCCAATGGCCACTCTGCGGCTGCCCTCTGCTTCCACAGGACATCGGGTGACACAGACCCGCCCTGAGACACCCACTGCAGTCAGGCCTCTCCCTGTGCCCTGCCCCTGAGTCAAGGAGGGCCAGCAGTGTGATCCCCCTGGACCATCCTTCTTAGGTCCCTAAGCAACAATGTGATACGCTTGGCTTCCACTGAGGACTCACAACCAAACAAAATCAAACCAAAACATTCCTGAATTTTTTAAAAATCACTTACCATCCCTTATTCTAAAATTCCTAGACAAACTTCTCCACAGGAAAAGGTCTCTCTCTCCTGAATGGTGACAGTCACTTACTAAGGACATCCTCTTCCCTTTTCATCATGGCCACCTATAGGCTCCATTTCAGGTTCATTTGGACCCTAGAAAGCTATCCTTGGGCTTCTCTGATGGCTCAGATGGAAAAGAATCTGCCTGCAATGCAGGAGACATGGGTTTGATCCCTGGGTCAGGAAGATCACCTGGAGAAGGTAATGGCTACCCACTCCAGTATTCTTGCCTGGAAAATCCCATGGACAAAGGAGTCTGGTGGGCTACAGTCCGTGGGGTCACAAAGAGTCAGATACAACTGAGCGACTGACATGTTCCCTTCAAGCTATCCCCAGTCCGGGTTTCCTGCCATATTTAATTTTCTCTAGTAGCACATGGTCCGCTGGCAGCCACAATGATCTAAATACAGCCAAGAATCAGAAAACAAACAGAAAAGTCTCCTGTCAGCCAAAATGCTGTCACAAAATCCATGCACCAAAGGTCCCAGACTCTGAAGCCAGCCTGCCTGGGTTAAAACAGCTACTATGAATATGTCTCATATGTTCAAGAAGATAGAAGAAAACATAACATTATGAAAACACATAAGATGTAAGAGAGACCCAAATGGAATGCAGATATAAAATAGACTATCTGAAATGAAAAATTACCTGATGTGATTAACAAAGCACATACAGCAGAAGGGGGGGGAAGTGAGTAAAAATGAACATACGACATTTTTTAAACTATCCAGGAAGAAAAAGGGAAAAAGACCAAAGAAAATGAGCACCGCATCAGTAAGATGTGAGACAACATCAGGCAGTCTAAGCTAAGCTAAGTCGCTTCAGTCGTGTCCGACTCTGTGCGACCCCATAGACGGCAGCCCACCAGGCTCCCCCGTCCCTGGGATTCTCCAAGCAAGAACACTGGAGTGGGTTGCCATTGCCTTCGATACATGAAAGTGAAAAGTGAAAGTGAAGTCGCTCACTCATGTCCGACTCAGCAACCCCATGGACTGCAGCCTACCGGGCTCCTCCATCCATGGGATTTTCCAGGCAAGAGTGCTCGAGTGAGGTGCCACACACATGCAACTGGGAATCCCAGAAAAAGGCAGAAAATTATTTGAAGAAATAATTACTATTTATTCATATTTGATTAAAACCTATACTCACTATTGCAAGAAACTCAATGAAACCAAAGCAGGAGAAAACATAAAGAACTAAACCAAGGCAAATCATAAACAAATTGCTGAAAAGAAGTCATAAAGAAAAAACCTGAGAAGTGGTCAGAAGACGTGGGGGAAGACGATCACACACAGAGACACAAAATTAAGAGGGACGGCAAACTGATCATCAGAAACTATGCAAGGCAGGACACAATGGAACGTGTTTAAAGCATGAAAACAGGAAAAAAGAAAAGGGTCAATACAGAATTCTGTGACAGGCAAAATATCTTTCAAGAATGAAAGTCAGAATAAAGCCTTATTCCAAAAACAGAAAAAGTAAGCCAATTCATACACTAGTAGACCTTTATCTGAGAAACACTGGTGCACGTTCCATAGGCATTAAAAAGGACTGCCAGATGGAAATTCATAGTTCCTAAGAGTAGAGAACATGCAAGGGGTAAGTATGCAAATAAATATAAGTTTTTTCAATTTTAATCTCTTTAAAAGACAACTGACTGCCTAAAACAAAAATAATAAAAGTATATTTTGGAGTTTATAACATATGTAGAAATAAAACATACTAAATAACTATAATCCCCAAAATAGGATGAGAGAAATTGAAATATACTCATGGAAGGTTCTTACACTGTACATGACGATGAATAATATGATGTGAATGCAGCCTATGATGAGCTAATTATGACCATTACACACCCTAGAGCCAGTAAGAGCCAATGCACATATGTGGTAAATTGAAATAATTTTTAAAATATATTCAGAGTCTGAACAAAGGCAGGAAAATGGAGGGAGAAGAGTGAAGGAACAAACAGAACAAGGAGAAAACAAATATCAAGGTGGTGCCCTTGAACCCAACCACACTGATAATTACATAACATGTAAGTAGTCTGAATACTTCAATTTTAAAAAGACCTTATGATTAGCAAGCTGTCTATAAGAAAGATGTGTTAAGTGTAAAGATAAAATGTGAAAGAATGGGAAAACATTCACCATAGAAATGGTAATGGAAAGAAAGCTGGAGTGGCTATCTGAATATCAAACACATAATTTCAAAACAAGGAAATTGCTAAGACTAAAGGCCATTAAGAGTAAAAGGGTTAATTCACCAAAAGGATGTAAAAATTCTAAATAAGCATGCACCTAATAAAAGACTTTGAAACAGATGAAGCAAGAACAGAGAACACAATAGGAAACAGACAAATCTCCAGCCACAGTTGGTGATTTCAACGCTCCTTTCTTATAATTTATAGAACAGGGAGACAGAGAAGCAGTAAGAAAATATTAAATACAACACTTGAGCAACAAAAAATGTTTGGCATTGCTTAAATGAATTAGTAAATACTTAAAACTTTTTCAACGTTGCACTGATGTATGACTCTGGAGTCTCTAGGAAGTTTTAGGAGTGCCAAGTTGCTGAGCCCAAACAGTGATAGGAATACAGGAGTGGAGGGACGAGTCCTGTGATCTCGCCCTGCCCACCCACCTGCTCTCTCCATCCGGAAAACCCAGGGCCTTTCACAACCCGATTGCCCACCTGCAAACACGAGGAAGAGCAGAGGTGCACCTGTTTCCCCACCCGACGCCCAGAGCACAAGGAGAGGGACATGAGAGCACCCCGTGTTACCAGAGGAAAACGCCTATTTGCCGCATCTTCTTAAACACTGGCTGCCACCCCCACCGCTCCCATCACCTGCAGAAACTTTCCCACACAAACCTGGTCACATTTCTCTAGGAGACTTGCTCCTGAACCACCACTAGAGAACTTGTTTCTATTTTGGCTTAAAGCTGGAAACGAGGAGGAGGGTGAAGAAATAATGCTTTGGTGGAGCAAGTCAGTGTAGGAACGTGAAAACAGTTAAAACTCACTAGATTTCTGGTCAAGATGCAAGACCACCGTCCCCCCAAAATCAAGCAATCTATTCTAATTGGGTTCCCATGGTAACTGTACAATTGGGCTTTTCGATATAACACCCCGAAGTCCCAATGCACACTTCTAAAATATACTTTGAACAGCCTGAAGTGTTTTCACGTTACGGTGCTCGCAGACCAACGACTGCACGTCCCCGCCCTGCCCGCCAGGGGCTGGGCACACTGGCAGCGGTACCAACACAAGTCCCGCAAGGAACACAGGACACCAGAGCAGGTATATGAAACGGGTCACATGCTGGAGCGCCAGCCAGTCTGCTCTGGGGACAAACCGGTATGACTACTGTCACAGAACCCTGTTTACGGACGCACGGCACACCACGAGGCCCTCTTATTGATTTCAAGCTTAAACAGAATCAATCACTAATAATCACAAGAGGGGCCTCAAGGTTAATCCTATTCTTAGACTCTCAGTACGGAATGAAACGACAAGCATAGCTGCGCTGATAAATAAAACATAACTGTGGATGCGAACCCCCATTTCAGGTGTCAATAGTATGGTACTAAGCACAGCCCACAATGCCACCCCGGACCCCAGCCTCTCCCCCCGGGACACAGCAGTCTCTCCCAGCCACCGCTGGGCCCCGAGTGGACCACGGAGCACAGTGCTGGTCATCCTCTGAAGACACAAAGGGTCGAAGCTCAGAAATGGTGAAAGTTCACAACTTCAGCATTCCTTGCAACAATCCTAAAAATACCCGCACGTTTGAGACATTCTGCAGAACCACAACACATACTGTGGCTTCTGGCAGACTGGCAACCTGGGCAGAAGTAAATCTAAGTCTCAGCTTTATTTACTACATCCCCTCACCGATGGCCACAGTTTTAACATGGGCCAGTCTGGTGCACGTGTGGGCTGGCAGGCTTCCAGGGAGAAGTGCCCTGCTTAGTCTGCAACTCTACAGAGACATCCAAAAATCCTCAAGACAACTTAGCATGAAAAGCAGCAAATTGCATGGTTCTTAGGGTCCTCGCTAGAGCCCAGTAGAGTGACCATGTGATGCTCCTCGGTTCCAGCAGGAGCACAGTACAAACTGACCCCGAATCGAGAGAAAATAGAAAAGCAACAGAAACTCGCAACCAACAGGCTGAGGCTGTAGGCCACTGCTATCAGCCCTCTTCATGCTCAGGAAACCCAGTCGCCCAGCATTTGCTCCAGCCCCGCCTCCCAGCCTCCCTCAGGGCCAGGGGCCTTGACTGCTTTCAGCAGGGTCCGCCTGCACCAGGATAAGACCAGGCCTGTCCATGGTCCACTGGCCCTCTGGTGTCTTGACCAAATCTGCCAGATTTCCTTTCTAAAATCTCTGGGATCCTGGTAATAAGGCTTGGGTTTCTGTTCATCCTGTTTTCTTTTATTCTGATACACACCTTTCGGGATGCCAAGAGCTAAACCTGCAAACAATCCTATTTTTGAACACTGATTACCAAGTTATCTTTATCTCCAAATGCCAGCTTCATATGCAAACCCCTCATGAGTTCTGTGCTTTTGAAGTAACATTATTTAGTCTGCACCTCACCTTATATTAGTCAGATCGAGCTGCTATAACAGAATATCACATACTAAGTGGCTTAACAGACAGAAATTCATTTTCTCACAGTTCTGGAGACTGGTAAGTCCAAGATCAAGGCTCCAGCTGATTTGGTTTCTGGTGAGGGCTCTCTTCCTGGCTTGTAGGCAGCCACCTGCTGCCGGTAAGATCACCCTCTCTCTTTTCTCATAAGGCTGCCAATCCGACTGGACTGGGGCCCCTTCTTCCAACCTCAGTTATTCTAAACAATCCCCTAACGTCCCCATCTCCCAATCCAGTCACAGTGGGGGTCAGGGCTTCAACACGTAGATTGTAGGGGCACGTTCTGTCCACAGCAACCTGTGCCCTGCATCAGGCAGAAGCCCCACACCAGGCCACGGAGAGTTTCCAAGACAGAACACCAGCATCAAGAGACAAGAACGATACAAGTCAATCAGAAACCCGAGTGTACGTGTGATGGGCCCGAGGGGAGGAGACATTACAGGGGTTGAGGAGGCTTCCAGAAGGGCGGGGCCATGGGAAGGATTCAGGGAGAGCCTGGGAGCAGACATGGTCTACCATCAGGCTGAATCAGAAGAGGATCCCCAGGCAAGACTCTCTGGAGCCTCCCACTCATTCACTCTGAGATTGAAGAGCTGATGCATAGGTTTCGAGAGAAGCTGCCAGAACAAACATGGAGGGCCTTGGGGCTAAAAGCGGCACCAAAAGGAGCTTCACAGGCTCATGTTGCTCTGGGGCCTGGGTGGGAAAGAGGGGTCCCCTTGGAGCATCTCTGCGCCCCTACCTCCAAGAGGAGGAGAAGGAAGCAGTCCTCGCTGCCTGCGTGCCAGCTTACAGGGCCCTGTGGGGCAGCAGTGCTCAGGGACAGAAGCAGGGAGACAGCCTGGGGCGCACCAGGCAGAAAGGACCCAGGCGGCAGAGGCTGCAGCCAGGCAGCACCTCCATCGGTGGCGGAGGGACAGGAGACGGGAAAGGTCAGCCACCTGAACCCAGAGTCCACGAGGACGCTGCTCTCCATCCCAAGAGACAGCCTCCAACCTGAGAGCTGACAGAGCCGACCTGGCCCCGCACAGAGAACCTGCCTGGCTTCCAACGGGTGATGCTCCCGTTGAGCTCAGCCCCAGGCAGCCCGGTGCCAGGGCCCCTCTGTGCTGAGCCGTGCACTGGGCAGAACGGAGCAGACACCCACACCGCCAGGCCTCGGAGCTTCTCTAAGAAGTAGGCTCTGCCACACGAACACCAGGGCAGGACTGAGGCACGTCAAACAGCTGCCTCCACATCTGAAACCACCAGAAACATGACTTCCAGCCAACGCAAAAGAGTATCTCAGTAACCTTCTCCAGAATCCACCCCGCCTGGATTGTCCATAGCCATGTGTAAAAGTACCTTGGGCCCAGAGATGGCCTCTGGAGAGAACACCACGAGGAAATCAGAACTGTGACCTTAGGGGCTCTTCTGCCTGACAAATGGTCCAGAGGATATCCCTGGACAGCAGCAGGTTCTCAGTCCAGGACAGAACAGCGGGTCCAGGACACGTTCTCATCACACTCAAGGCAAAAATAAACAGGGTAGGAACACCTAAGAGGAAGTCTTTAAAGCCCGTACTTTTAGTTTAGGGAAACTGAACCCCTGATTGTGACTCAGGGCCCACGTGGGTCCAAGCTGGTGGTGGGGAGCCAGTGAGCATGTCGCCCCCAACCCAGGGCTGAGCGTGTCCAGGGCTATCAACCACTCGGCCTGCCCGGGGTCCCCAGTGTCAGCCCAGAAAAGTCCCACGTCCCATTAAACTGGTGGCTGCCCAGGACGGACAGAACGCATGGCTCTCCGGAGCCTGTCCTTCTGGGGGCAGAAGGCGACCACACCAGTAGTCAGAGAGGTGGATAATGCTGCATTTCAGGAATATTTCATTTTAGAACCTGCATTTGGTTCTAAGTAACTGTTCTTGCAACAAATTTCAACAGCCCCCTGCCGGGCGCAGCCACCCTCCGGTGACCCCCCCGCCCGCTGCTGCCCTCCTCCCCAGCAGCCCCTGCCCCCAGGGCGGCCCGGAGACGGATGGTCGGTGCGGGTCCAGCAATCAGCCAGCAGCCGCCTCGACTCACCATCCATCTGACTCGACAGCTTAATCTGATGATAACACAGTGGTGACAGAAACAGATTCTTCTGCACAATAAAGAACAGCACACATGGGCTTTCTCGGGATAGCTGGCTGAATTCACTAACTTTTGGGCATACATCATTTCTGTGCCTCACCCTTTATTCAAGGAACTTCCACTTGAGTGTGGAAAGCCTCACAAGCAAGGGTTGCTGTTCACTTCCAGGACACCGGCTCCTCTGAGTCCCTGTCCCCCGGCACTGCCTCTCCAGTGTGCCAGAGCCCGGTGACAAGTACAGCACCTGGCAACCTCGGGCGGAGTCTGGCTGTGGGCATGTCGCCAGGCAGCACCTGTTTTCCCCCTTCCCCTGCCTCCCCCGACCACATCCACTGGGACCACCAGGGACCACCGGGGCCTCCCTCCCTGGCCATTGCCTCTCATCCTCCAGCATGGGCTCCCCGGCCACTCGGCCAGTCCCACGGTCCATGACCTGCATCTGAAGAGGCTGAGCACGCACCTTATTGGTAATCTACATTCTGATGTGACTGCAGAGCCCAGTCTTGACAGTTTCATTGTACAGATTCTGTGACTACCTGCAGGAAAGCACAGGTAACCCCATGGAGCACAGGCTGGGGATGGAGAGGCCTGTTAACGAGCCTCACTCCTCCCCGCTGACATTTCTGGCTGAACAAACAGGTACAGTAAGGCAATCTCCCAGCTTCAGCACCCAAATGCCAGGCCCAACAGACAGGGCCAACTCCCCTCCACAGCCAGCTTGCCCCCACTTCCCACTTCCCGGAGGACTGTCTTATGGGAATAAAACACATACACACCGAATGCTGGCTCTTCTCTTTAACAAAGGGGATCCTTAACTTGGGCCTCTCCCCCAGCTGTCCCCCCATCACCCCACACTCCCCACCAGAAACGCCCCCAGATGGACCCCAAAGCACGAGCCCAACAACTCCAGGTGACAGCACCTCCTGAAATACAGGCATGTATCTTTACCCCATGTTCTGACCCCAAAAAGGACTTTTGACAGTGCCCGTTTCATGGCTGCAAAGGCGGCTTGCAAGGTGAATGGGAAACGCTGCTCTAGTTATAAATAAACCTGGGCTGATCACTCCTACCCCAGGGCCCTGTGCAGGCCAGACACTCACAGGCAAGACAAAGACCCCGAGTGTCCCCCTCAGCAGTGACCTCGGGAATTCCCTGGGACCGACTGGGTGAAGTTCCCAGCAGGCCTTCAAAAAATGTATGAGGGTATCACCATTGCACTGGCCAGAACCTTCTGGAATGCTACTCTATCAGGCTGAACCCGACATGAGGGTAGAGACCCAAAAATAAGGCCCATTTCCCCATGCACACAAAACTCACTGCAGATCAAATTCTGACAAAGCTCACCAACCGGACCTCGTTACCCTTTACGCGGGAAAGTGAAAGTGAAGTCGCTCGGTTGTGTCCAACTCTTTGTAACCCCATGGACTATAGCCTCCCAGGCTCCTCCGTCCATGAGATTTTCCAGGTGAGAATACTGGGGTGGGTTGCCATTCCCTTCACCAGGGGATCTTCCAGACCTGGGGGTTGAACCCGGGTCTCCCATACTGCAGGCAGACGCTTCACCGTCTGAGCCCCCAGGGGAGTCCACAGAGGAAGACAGTGTCATATGCTGGTGTCGCTGCTGGTTCCCGGCTGTGGCCGTAGAGTCGGAGTCTGTGTCTGGTCCTCCAGGAAGTTCTTTCAATTTAACAGGTGGTTAAGGTTGGGCCTCCTGAAGACAGTGGCTTGGGGCCATTGGAGCCGGGTGGTGCCCACTGGGAGCGCGCTCCCTAAGCCCCCCTGCCTGCTCCAGGCCCACAGAGCACAAGCCTGCCGCCGGCAAAGCACCCCTGCACACTCAGAGCTCTGCCACAGAGCGGAAGCACCTTGAGGCCAGCCACCTCGGGGGCTCCCAAATCATCCACTGCAAAACTGCCAACAGGCATCTGGGCAAACCACCTCCTTAGAGACGAAAGGGGTTTTAGAGACTTGGCAAATCAGGACCAGGCTTCATGACCCTCCAGACCCAACAGGGCCACAGACACGCGGGTTCACAGACACAGTAGAGGGGGAGCCCAACCGAGACCCCATCCCCAGTCCTGCCTCCACCAGAGACGGTTTTGCAACTGAGTTAACAAATACGAGCAACAATTATCATTCAGTGTTCTCCGCGGGCCAGGCCTGGGCTGATTCCCCCAGATGGAATTCTCTCCCAAAACCCCACAACAGCCCTAAGAACGACAGTGCCATTCTCTTGGGTTTTGGAGAAACCAAGGCTTAGAAGAGATTAAGTGACCTCACTCAGGTCACGGATAGTAACTAACAGAACTAGGTCCAAACTGACTCAGTCTTGTTCCCAGTGGCTACAACCTTAACCCTGTGTGTAACACCCCAAGTGAGGGCTTGGGTAGTGTAAACGTGTAAAACTAGGATGCCGACTGGTTGGGGTGGGGTATACAGACAAGAATACTGATTGGAGGAGGGGAAAACAAGGATCCTGATTGGACTGAAAGTAAAAGACCCTGATGCTGGGAAAGATAGAAGGTGGGAGGAAAAGGGGACGACAGAGGATGAGATGGTTGGATGGCATCACCGACTCAATGGACATGAGTTTGAGCAAGCTCCGGGAGTTGGTGATGGACAAAGAGGTCTGGCATGCTGCGGTCCATGGGGTCACAAAGAGTCGGACACAACTGAGGAACTGAACTGAACTGAAAAGCAGGATGCTCACTAGACTGGAGGGAAACAAGGATTCTGGTTGGTTCCTCACCCTTTTTACAGTTAGTCTCATCGGTCTATGAGTCTATGGTTCCAAATTAAAATTTCTATCCAGGTTGTGCTTCATGCTTCACAAACGGCCATCCATGACTTCCCGTGCTAACACTCGTCCAGGGGGACCAAGTCCGTGTGATCACGGCCATCCCGTAGAAGAGGAGGCAGCTGGGGGGTGAGCAGCTGCCCAAAGCCACGCAGCCAGGAAACGGCATCACCGGAACCCCTTCCGTGGTTCTCCCACCCACAACTCCAGCACTTCATCAGTAAAAATTCAGTTCAGTTCCCCAAAAATGCATTCAGTTGTACATATGGAAGTTAACCCTGACCCAAGACCATAAAAATGCTTGTACCCAGAGGGTGAAAAAGACAGGCCAGCCATTCAGAAGGAAAGATGGGCGTGAAGTACAACACTGCGGTCCCTGCTTAGCATTTGTTTGTAAAACTAATGCCAAAGTTTTGGTAACATTTGCATCTTCTGTCATAACCATAAGACCGAACACTATAAACCTAGGATAACATGTCGGGTTTGCAATTCGAAGAGATTCACACGCCTCTGAGGACTTACAAACCATAGACAGACCCACAGGCATGGGCGACTCAGAACAGCGATGCCGGCCGGGGTATGTGGGCCGCAGAGCTCTTCTCCACTGCGCTCAGGGGGGTGGTGGAGACCCCCAAGACTGCCCGGGAGATGCTCAAACGTTAGGGCCCCCTGGCGAGCTTGCAAAGATAGCCTCCTGGGTTCTGACCCAATAATCTCCTTTTTAACCAGCACCCTCGGTAATTCTGAGACCAGCAGGCTCAGACCACCTCTGAGAAATGCTCTGCTACAGCTCACGAGTGTCTCACTTCAAGAGGAGCAACGAAGCCCACGTTTCAGGGGGTGGCTCTTACTTCTGACACCAACAAGAGGGCGGGATCTGAAGGGGACACCCTCAGCCCCTTACAATCCTATGCTTTGGGGGGTAACCTGTAGCTCAGAGTTTAAAAAACAAATGAGAAATAACTACCAGTTTGTTTTTTTAATTAAAGTACAACATTTAAATGTCTTGTCCCATATCCTGCCCTGAAATTCAGTTCCCTTTCCCACCCAGCTAAAACCTCTGAACATCCAGAGCTGGAATTGCCCGATCCGTCAATAAGGTAAGAGTTTTCTAAACTACTATCCATATGACTCAATTTGTCAGTAAAAACTGCCACCAGCGCTGTGCTTGCAGAAAAATGTCCATAAATGCATTATTGCGACTGGCAGATCGATGTCTATAATAAAAACAAATAGATTTAACAAGTGCTGGCTTTTATGAGTCGTGCCATTGGTGGACCGCACATTCAGTTTCACCCCTAGACTTCTGGGAACAGGCAACAGAGCCTGGCTGATACTCTGCTGACTTCACAAGTGTTCCAGGTAGGAAATTATTCTAACAAGAGAATTTTCCACGTAGGAGAGCAAGCATGCTAGGCATTTACTGCTCTCTCACAATTCGTTTCACGGCCACACACAGACACACATGACAGTACGTTTAACAGCACTAAGAAAATGTTTCTGCAGAATTTTTAACTGGTTTTATCACAGCTGTGTCACAGGCCACAAGAGCTGACTCCAGGTTGGGGAGACGGGGTATACAAGGGGGACATGAAGCCTGGAGACCCCCACTCCTCTGCTAGGCCTTCAATCTAACTGAAAACAACTTGTAGTATCAGAAACAAGTGTCCGCATTTAGCACGTGGCCAAGGATGTCACAGGCTTTCTAGGTGGCCCAAGTAGAAAAGAACCCGCCTGACGATACAGGAGACATAAGAGACACAGGTTCGATCCCTGGATTGGGAAGATCCCCTGGAGCAGGAAATGGCAACCCGCTCCAGTATTCTTGCCTGGAGAATCCCACAGTCAGAGGAACCTGGCAGGCTCCAGTCCGTGGGGTTGCAAAGAGTCAGACATGACTGAAGCGACTTAGCACACACATACACAAGGATGTCACTGCTGTGTCAGTGGCCCCTGGGGCAGCCTATGCGTTTAGATGTTCAGCTGGAGCAGATATCATGAGGGTGGCAGCCACAGACTGGCTGAACTGCCAAGGATTCTGAGCACTTTGACATGACACTGTCTCTGACCCACTTATACGTGAGCCACGTCTGCCAAGACCACTCTGGGTCCTTCAAAGGTTACAAAATGTCACAAAAATGCTTCATTCCTTTCCTTAAGCAATTCATTTTAACAGTGATATAAAGGAGTAAGACATTCACTGGATCCCATATAGTCTTGTGGCTTTCGCCAAACCTTACAACCCTCCTATACAGTAAGTTTAAGTGCTGCAGTCCATGGGGTTGCAAAGAACTGGATATGACTTTGTGACTGAACAACACTTGTTAAGAAAACTGAAAAGAAAACTAGACTATTTCTTTCCACTGACCAGCAGATAAGCAGCAGTTCCCCAAATGCCACAGAACACACACCTTGCAGTATTTCATCTCGAACAGTGGATGTCAAACATTCATCCACCAAGCCGAATACAGGGCTTCCCTGGTAGCTCAGTGGTAAAGAATCCACCTGCCAATGCAGGAGATGCAGGTTAGATCCCCAGATTGGGAAGATCCCTGGAGAAGGAAATGGCCACCCACTCCATAACTGTTGTCTGGGAAAGCCCATGGACAGAGGAGGCTGGCGGGCTACGGTCCATGCAGTTGCAAAGAGTCAGACACAACTTAGTGACTAAACAACAGCATGCCCAAGTCAGGCCTCCAGAGCTAACGGAATGGGAAAACTGATGTCAAAGAAGTGAAAACTGGCCACCCCACATAGCTCACACCTTCTTCCCTCACCCAGACAAACTACGAACACTTTCAGACCAAGCATGGGCGCTGGCTTGGTTCATTTACCATGAGTATATATGAAAAGCTCACTTTCCTCCAATGGTAACACTGGGTTGGCCAAAAAGTTCATTTGAACATTTTTTTGGCCAACCGAATATTATGTTTCTATATCTCTGATTTTTAAATCTTCAGGTTTCATTTAAGTGATAATCTGTGGTAAGACCCAAGCTCATTCAGCAAACAGTTGTATCAGAAACTACGCAGGAAACGGGGTCAGAGGGGACTGTGACAGGAGCCAAAGGAGCCCCAGACACAAGCCTCAAGCACCCAGAGGCCCCTCAAGATGTCAGAAGCCTCAGGGAAAGTGGCCAGAAAAGAGGAACCTCACACTGGGGCCAGGAAGGCAGGTGGGGTGAGAGTGAAAACAAAGCTGGCAATAACACGACAGATGACTACTGGCAGACTGAGCGAAAGTGAGAGTCGCCCAGTTGTGCCCAACTCTCTGTGACCCCATGGACTGCACAGTCCATGGAATTCTCCAGGCCAGAATACTGCAGTGGGTAGCCTTTCCCTTCTCCAGGGGATCTTCCCGACCCAGGAATCGAACCAGGGTCTCCTGCACTGCAGGCGGATTCTTTACCAACTGAACTATCAGGGAAGCCCAGAGAGACGATTTACTGGCAAAGAGAATTCAGAAATCACTGTTTCGCTTCCTGCTTTTCCTACAAAGGAGAATATAAGCTGAAAATGGCATCGATGCCCCCCAAAAGGGGAGTTGAAATAACAACAGTCTTGGTTTGAATCACTGGCCTCTAAATGTTTGTCCTCTGCAAAATAAGAATAAAGACAATTTGGAAGTTTATTAAAAAATACTGAGAACTGTAAACTGTTTGGTGTTCCGGAAAAAGCAGGAGGAGAGGCCTGGAGGAGGAAGTCCACAGGAACGCTTGCCCAGGCCTGCCTTCCCCTCCTCCCCACAGGAAGGACACAGGGGCCCTGAGTGAGACGCCCGTAAGGGAAACCGTGGAAGCGCAGGCCTGAGCTGAAGATGAGGCCCAGGTGAGGCTCCACTGGTACTCCAGCAAGACCAAAGCAGACAGGAAAAGGAGGTTTAAGAACCTTCACAGCTGAGCATGAGTAAGATGTTAACCACTGTCCACACCCGGGGTTTTTATTTCTTTAAACCTGGATCTCTGACAGTGAGGCCTTTTTAAAGCAGCATCTGGTAACACTAGTTAGGTCTACTTTGTGTGATACAGATTTGCTTTAATGGCAAGAATGCTCACTGAGAAAAGTACCTTCATAGAGCTCTGCCCTTGAGGCCTGCTTCAACCCTGCCCCCAGACTGTAAGAGACTCGACTCTCCCACTCAAATCCTAACGCAAACCAAGAATCCAAGGAGAAATGAAACGCCTCCCAGAGCCAGGCCAGCTCTGCTCACGGGCTCTGGACCTCAGCAAGTATGGACCTGGCGTCACTGCCTCCTGGGACAAGCTTGAGTTAAAAGGTTATCAACCACCAGCCGCGGGTGGGAGGCAGCAGCTCTGACATCCTTTTCCTAAAGACGATCGCCCCAGGGCCTGCTAAGCTTTGTGTTGTCTTCTCTACCTCCCTGAGTGTTTTCTGCACTGGGGGACTCATGAGAGCAACTCAGCCCCCGCCCACCATCACGCCCTGGGCTGGGAGAGGAAGAGGAGCACCTTGGCTGAGATACTCATAGTGCGGACGCCGAGTTCGAGGCCAGTCTAACTCTTAGCTCTTTATGTTCAACACCTCCATGTTCTTCCGCAAATAGCAGCGGTAACCCTTCTCTAGACAAAGGAGTCTCCCTCTGCCTGGTGACCATCCATGCAATCAAGCCAAAGCTGTGCTCATGTATACAAAACGTGCTTCCGGAACAAAGTCAGCCAGGAGCTGAGACACAGAGAGAAACACCACGCTTTGATTCATCATGAGCCCAGGGAGTGAGGAATACAGTTGAGAACTGCTCTGCTGTGTTTATCGCGTCCTTGGGAATTACCGTGCTCAGTGTATGTGGCTCTTAAACTTCCACTTGGTCAATCCACGTGTTAGTGTTTACAGACGCAGTGAGTGCACAGTGTATACAGAGGCGGGCCCTCCTCTCACACCAAGAACAGGACATGAGGCCTCTGCACGGGCGGTTTGCTAAGGGCCTCCTGCAAGGAGGGCCAGAGAAGGGGCTTCTGGAAGCTTCCTGGGAACAGAAGGCTGGGGACCAGTGCAGAGCAGGAGGGCTTTGCAGGTGTTGACCAACTAGAGGTTTGGCAGGAGCAGCACAACTCCCAGGCCAGGCCACTGTCATTGTACTTGGAAGAAGAACCCCAGGCTGGGAGAAGGCTGGGAACCCCTGGTCGCTCCTGGGGCCAGCAAGGGGCGGCTGGGGGTCCGAGCAGGCCCCACCACCATGGCAAGGGGGGCGGGGGGAGTGCCCGGAGGACCACTGGGGGCTGGACTGCCCGACGGGCTGCAGACGCCTGCTCTCCCCGGGGAGAGCCCCGAACTTTGGCGGGAGGTGACCCAGACAACTCACCGCGCTGCCTAAGCCGCCAACCGCAAGGAGCTCAGAGCGCAGGACCACGCAACGCCGAAGGAGCGCAGGAAGCCCGGGGGACGGGCGCGGGGCGGGGGCGGGGCCGAGGCCTGGGGGCGGGACCTGGCGGCGTGCTCGGGGCCCGCGCGAGCCGGGATTCGGCGGAAGCGCGGCGAGGACGCTGAGGGGCGGGACCAGGGCGGGGGCGGGGCCTGGGCTCCAGGGCCGCCGGACGGGATGCGCGCGGCGGCGGGGGCGAGACCTCGGCGGGCGGGGGCGGGGCCGAGGGTGACGGGGCGGGGCCGAGGGTGGGCCCTGCCGCCCCGCCTGCGCGCGCCTAGCCAGGTCGGAGCATGCGCAGTGCGGCGGCGGCGTCCGGGCCGACACCTCCCTCTGCGCAGGCTCGCTGGCCGGGTGGCGCCGCCTGGCCAGGTTTATGCTGGCTGCCAGGCCGGCTTCATCCTCCCTGCTAGGGCCTCGCTATCACTTTGCTGGTCCTTCCTACCCGGCAAGAGCTGGGCCGCAGCGCCTTCCTGCCTGTGCCCCCTGGGCGCTGTCTCAGCTCCTGCGGGGTAGGAAGGACCAGCAAAGCGAAGCACGTTTGCTGTTTGTTCTGGTTTTTTTCTGTTAGCTCACTGTGAAATTTTAGAACGTTTTTTCAGCTTCTCTAATCCTCGAAGTCACCATCTCTGGGGCTTCTCTGGTAGAGACTCCACCTTATATGCAGGAAATCTGGGCTCGATCCCTGGGTCGGGAAGATCCCCTGGAGGAGGAAATGGCAACCCACTCCAGTATACTTGCCTGGAAAAATCCCATGGACAGAAGGAGAGGAGCCTGATGGGTTACAGTCCATGGGGTGGCAAGAGTCGGACACGACTTAGAGGATCTTTGTAATAATTCTCTGCACATAGGGCTAATAAACATCAGGGACAAGAATACACCAGTCTTCCTATAATCTGTACCTACCAGGACCCAATCAGAACTGGGATCCCAACAGAACTGAAGAGGGAAAATAACACAAAAGCTTGATCAAGATGCTTACCAACATCCTAACAAGTGTACTGTGAGGCAGTTGGACAGTTCATACATGTATCTTACTTTTCTTTTTATCTGAATAGTATTTTAGTATGAATTCCTAAGCCATTATCAGCATTTCTGATTCCCACCCCAGGAAAGAGAGACCATCTTGGTGCCTGTTTACGTGGATTATGTGGCGTTGGGGAAGTCAGGTGAGAAAGAGTGAGGGGAGGGCAGCATCCAGGGGCGAGCGGGCACCTGGCTATGCTCAGCAGGACCCCCTCCTGGGGAGGCTGAGAGATGTTCCAGCCACCTCCACAGGGAGGACTCCAGGGGCAGAAGCCAAGGGAGGACACAGGAAAGGCCACCACCAAGGACTGGTCCTGCCAGAGACTAAGACTCTATCTAGAATGGGACTCTCCCCTGAGCAGAACTACAATGTGCATTCCCTGTACTTACTGGTAAGTTCTTTCCTTCTTGGTGATAATTTTCAAAAACTCAAATCGTTTTTTTCAAAAGCTCCCCTCCGCCTCATGCCCTTGTCCCATCACACCCGATCCTCATCCACAAGGATGGCTCCCAATCATGGAGCTAGCTTACTGTGTGAGGTTCACGGGGTTCAGGAGATGCAGGATGCCGTCTCGCTATGCAGGCCACCTGATCTCGCTGTAGGATGACAGCGTTGCCCAGCTCGGTGAGGTTCCTTTGGGCTTTGCCATCCTCAGATCAATAAATCATACCCATTCTTCTCTGGACACGGGTTCCCATGAATGACTTTTTACAAAAGAGGTGGAAAACCCCAGAAGCCTTTGCTCTGATTTCTTCACAGACCTCCCTGGATGTCCTTTACCATAAGCCAGCTTTCTTGTGGGCACTGGAAACAGTGTTCATTTGCATCATTTCTTTAAACATACAAATAGATACTGGGTTAAACAAATGAACACGACATGTGATTGCTTCCAATGATTTGCAACCCAAGAAATTTGTTTAATAAGCCTCTTTCCAAGCTGCTTTGTGACATTAGAGACCATTTACAACAAAGCTGTCTTCAGTAGTCAAACTTAATCCTTACTACCCTGCCTTTGGGAAAAGAAGGGATTTTATAACGATCACTTAAAACCTTGTGTGGTTTGAAAGCCCTGAACTCTGGACAAACGTGTGAAAGTCTTGGAACAAAAGAAGCATTACAGAGCTCACCACTCGCCACTTTGTTTTACATACGGTTTTCTTTAGGACCGCATCTCCAGTGGAGAGTTGCCTATTAACACAATTGATTTTCTCAGTCCCAGTGTTCTATAAAGGTCGGAGCCAAAAGCTGGCCGGAGTCAGCATGCTGGACCTGGGTGATGTGGTTAACCAGCCTGAGAGGACAGGAGCGTGGGGTGTTCTGGAGGGGGGAAAAGGAGACCCTCAGGACCTGGGGGTGGGCTCTGGTTGTCTCTGATTACACTCTGCTCTGCACCAGTGCTCGGCACAGCTGGAGCCAGTGTGGTGTGGCTGTAGCACAGGAAGTCTTCTAAGAGGGGAAGGGGGCTTGGGCTCCATCCTTCGGCAGGGGGGAGGGGAGCAGGTGGAGGAAGGCAGGTGCAGCCTTACCTGGAAGGTGCCACACGCTCAGCTCTTGCATTCCTACAAAGAGGCAAAAAGTCCTTCTGCCCCTTCTGCCCAGGGGCCCCTGGGTGCTTCTGTTGACAGCTGGAACTGTTTCAGGCTCACCTTGGGTTCCGGAGGGCTCTTCCAAAGGCAGCAGGAGGCCTCCATTCAAGACTCCTCCTGAGACCTGTGTCAGCTGGCCTGCTTGCTGCAGGGCTGGAGACACTGCGTCTAATGGGATGACCCCCACGTGCGCACAGCTGAGTGATGCAGACAGATGAGGACATGGGGTTTGTGGCTGGGGCGGTGGGGCGGCACCACAAGGCCCCTCCCCGCACCAAGATCCCCTGCGTGCCTGGCCCTGAGCAGTGGGTGGCCCCACATGGAGGAGACCTGATGAACAGCCAGGATCCCTGCTGGGGTTGAAGGCCTGATGTAAGGAAAGGCCTGGAAGACAGTTAGTGGCGACATTTTCATTGTTTCCCCCCGCACCCCCCCACCGCACCCCCACGACACACAGGTGAAGGACCGCTGTTTTTTGCAGACTTTGGATCCAGTTGTCCAATAATTGTTGGACAGAGAACATCTGAATCTTACATACCGTTCCTTCCAAAATGTGGTGACTTTAGGTAATTAAATATGTATGTAAATGAGTGAATACAAGTCAGCTCTTCCTGACTTGTATTCAGGAAGAATACATTTGCATAAGTTGCTTAAAGAACCACTTCTGCCAATGTGAACACTGGGGGGAGTTTTCCCACCCTGAGTCGGCCATCGGGTATGGGTCACTCAGGACCCAGGATTTTGTTAGATGCTGGCCCTTTTGAAAGCAGCTCCTTCACTCATTACAAAGTGTTTTTGATCCATTTTCGGGTAGGGCTCTGTTGGTAACACATTGTTGGCAGTTTGGGCAGAATCTTTTAAGTGGTGTGAAGTGCTGGGGAGTATGCACCTGGGCCGCCAGGAGGAGGCAGGTCTCCCCCGCCCCTGCCCTTCTGGGATGAGCTGGACGTGCCTGGGTTTTTGTGACTTGGAAATTAAAGCCAGAGACATGGGGATTAAATGCTGAGATGGTGACTTGTCCTTGTTCTCATCTTCCTGGGAAACTGCAAAGGAGAATGCAGACAGGAAAACCAGCCATACAAGCGTTCTGTCTCAGCCTCCAAAATATTAATCTGAAGAAGGAAAAGTGGTGTCTTCCCTCAAGGGGAACGTCTTCAATCTATCTCCTGTGCCCTGAGCTATTGATTTAAAGTGCTGTACTTCGTCGCTCAGTTGTGTCCAACTCTTTGCAACCCCATGGACTGTAGCCTGCCAGGCACCTCTGTCCGTGGGGATTCTCCAAGCAAGAATACAGGAGTTGATTGCCATGTCCTTCTCCAGGGGGTCTTTTCAACCCAGGGATCAAACCCAGGTCTCTGGCATTGCAGGCAGATTCTTTACCATCAAAGCCACCAGAGAAGCCCATTGATATAAAGTAACACCAGGAGAAAATGGAAAGAGTAATAACCACATGAGAGGCAAAATTGGTGGTGAGGATGGTACAGGGGGCTCTTTGCCAAGCTGTCCCTTTATCTGTTAGCATGAGATGACCCAGCTGAATCTGGGGAGTCAGGAATGATGAGACTGAGGTCCTGGGAGTGGTCTCTCCATCTGTCTCACCAGCATCCCCTGGAGATGAAGCCCTCCTTGGTCCAGGAGGCCATTGGACAGGAAGAGACAGAGTTCTCATTCCTGGTGGGAAAGGGAGGAAAGTTATGAAGCTGGAGAGGGTCACTCCCCAGGGAGAGGCCTCTACCAGTATTCAGAGATCTTTCTGATGCAACTAGGAAGCCATTTAATAAGCCATGCAAATAAAGGGCTTTTAAGAGGAGGTCAGCCAGTCCAGCTCAGAGAAGTGGAGAAAGGAGGGCTTCCGGGCAACAGAGAGGCCAGCCCTCCTCTCCTCTTCAGCTCCAGGCATGACCCTCATCTCTACCTTGACCTCAACACTACCTCCTTTCAGCTCTGCTTCCTCAGAGATGAAACAAACTCCCTCTCCCAGCTTCCCCTGGGGGGAAAAAGAAAATCACAGGGAAGGGCTCTGATTGGCCCAACACAGGTAACTATGACACACTGGACCAATCACAGCAGCTAGGGGATGAGGTACCGTCCCAGGGACACATGAACCTGTGTGGTCAGGAGGACTGATGTGATGAGGGCGGGATTGCCAAGAGGTAGGGAGCCACCATGCTCGTACCCTGCCTGCTCACGGGGATGGGCCACCTACTGTATGGCCGGCCCTGGCACATCAGCTCACGTGCTGTCTCTTCAGTCGTCACGACTCTCCATCACTGTCTGTGGGTGGGTAGGGTGGTGGGGGTGGCAAGAGGGGAGCTGCTGGGCTTCCTACAGCCCCTTCTCCTCCTTGGGAGTAGATGTGTTCTCTGCCATCAAGTAAGTGCCCAGATGGGCTTGACTCTGTGCAGTGACATCTTCTACAAAGTCTGTGGACAAGGGGACCTTTTTCATGGGGCTCACGGATAGAGACCACTTGGTACAAGCCCAGGGTGCTGTCCTAGAGTTGAACCCCCACCACTCAAGGCCAAGCAAAGCATTGCCAGGTGGTGCCTAAATTCATCTACGACGGGGTGCCTTCATCTTAGGGATTATCTTCATTAGCACTTTATTGGATTCATTAAATTATTCAAACCCTAGAAAGATAAGACTCATAGAAATTAATACAGTAATAATAGCTGAATATTATCAATGGCTTATTACGTAGCAGTCCCTCGGCTGGGTCTCTGATGCTCATCATCGTTTTGAATCCTCACGATAACCATATAGGGTAGATAGTATAGAGAGTTATTATCACAGTTTTGTACACGAGGAAACAGAATAGTTGAGTAATTTGCCAAGGCCACACAGCAGCGAGTGTTAGCATTGCTTACATCCTGGTTTACTGTGTCTTTGGCTTGCAGAAGCAGTACCAGAATGGGAACTGAGTTCACTTGGTTTCATGGGGGGACATTCCTGGCTGTCTCTTCCAAGCTCTATTGTCTCCACTGTATGTGGCAAATCTCCCAGCAGACAGCCTGTTGGACCGCTCAGATTCTTGCCTGGGTAGATAGATGTTCAGTTATTCGCTGCTGAGGCAACAAGAAGGGACCATGTGACTTGGCCATCTTTGCTAGGAAGGAATCCTATCAAGATAAAGAAAAATGGCCCAGACCACACTGTTGAACCCCTGGATCCAGCCAGATCTGAAGGTAGCCACCCTTGGACTTTTTTGTGTGACAGTGAATTCTTTTGTTTGAACAGGCAAGTTTGAGTTGTGTTTCTGTTTTTTTGTAACCACAAGTCTTGACTGTTATAAGACTCAAGCATCCTACAGATGCTGCACTACCTGTTCTTACGTGTGTTATCCTTTTAAGAACTCACAAGTTTGTGAGACAAACCTCATTACATTTATTGTATAGTGAAGAAAGTGAGACTTTCAGAGGTCAAGTTACCTGTCCAAAGCCACTCAGATATGAAATGGCAGAGGTACAGCTTACACAGAGTTATCGATCCTCCAAGGATTAAAATTCTTAAGAATTTTCCGAGTTCTTAAGAATGTAGAATGGTGGAAAGGAGGAAAAAGTAAAAAGGAGAGAGAGAGGGGAGGGAGGAAGTGAGAAAGAGAGAAAGAAACAGAGAAAGGGCTCTGTTAGCATTTTTGAACTGAGGAATTTAAAATCTTTTGGCGGCAAGATATGATGGTGTATTTCTAAGGCTTAGGAATTTTATCCTGCTATTTGTTCTTCAAATAAAAGAATCAGAGTCACTGACTTAGTTTAAACCAACTCCTAAGACTGCAGAGTTGACTCCTGATTAAAAACTTGTCTTTCTTGGTCAGAGACAGGAAGAGCAGATATGACTTTCCTGAATGTGTTGCATCTTGCAAATTTGATTTTCATTTGTAGCTCTTGAGAATGTCAGTGATTGGAAACATGAAACTTGATTATTAACAAGCTGGAAATAGTAACTGAATATGCACTCTGCCATCTACCGTGCCTGTATGATAAACATACATTGGAAGAAGTGTAAACATGACATTAAAGGAGATCCCGGAATCATTAGTCTTGTAGTTTTTTGTTGCTCCGTACTAGGGAGTCCGGGCCTTCTCGGGAGGCGCTAGTGGTAAAGAACCTGCCTATCCAGGCAGGAGACTTAAGAGACAGAGGTTCGATCCCTGGGTTGGGAACATCCCCTGGAGGAGGAAATGGCAACCCACTCCAGTATTCTTACTTGGAGAATCCCATGGACAGAGGAGCCTGGTGGGCTACAGTCCATAGTGTTGCAAAGAGTTGGACAAGACTGAAGAGACTTGGCATGACACAGCACACTAGGGAGTCCATGGGCTAACTCTCAAGGATACCGGGCTCCTAGATTAATGGACTCTCTAGATGATAGGAGATCAACCCTGAATATTCATTGGAAGAACCGATGCTGAAGCTCCAATACTTTGGCCACCTGATGTGACACAACTTAGTGACTGAACAACAGCAATATATGTGTCTGGGCCAGAGGTCCAAAAGTCAATAAGACCAGTTAGGTCTAGTTGCAGGAATAATCACGTGGCAATCTGATGTCTGCAAAGAGAAGCTTGCATCATGTGCCAGGGCCCAGGGAGCAGGGGGCAGGGAGGCTGCTGCTGACATTTCACAGAGCCCTGGCACTCCAGAGGAAGGGCACTTCTGGGGAGATGCAGAAGAGCCTGCCGGTACCAGGCCTGGAGTCAGGAGAGGGACGGAAATGGGCCCTTGAAGTATTTACCAGAAAAGTCGATGCCTGATATGAAAGCCCTTTGGACGGCTTTCACTGTGTCCCCCCGATTGGACGGAGGAAGTCAGGAACTGAAGCCCCCGGTGCGGTTCAGGGAGCATTGTGGTGGGCAGTCCCACTCACTCTACACATTCAGTTGCAGACCTTCAGTGAGTCAGGTATTAGGGTCTCCATGTTACAGACAGTGAGACTGAGGCTTTGTGCAGGTGAGAGACCTGGAGAGCACAGCAGGCCAGGAAGCGCAGGAAGCCAGGGCGAGCACCAGGGTCTCCTCTCTGGAGCCATCCTGGGGAGCGAGGCAGCTACTTTCTTCTCATGCCACCGAAGCAAGCTAGGGAATTCAATTATTTAAAGGTTATTTTTGGTTCCTTATCAAACACAAGTGGAAATCTCTGTTGGCAGAGTCTGGCTCGAAGGAAACTATAGTTCAACAGTTCCAATCACTGGACATGAATCCAGGGACCACTTGAAAAGGTTGGGTGTAGCCATAGACCCAGGTTGGGGAGGGGGAGAACACATCTAGAAAAACTGGCATTTGGGTGCTAATTAAAAATTATTTTTAAATCTTATTATTAACATATCTTTTGAATTAGACATTCAAATAATTGTACTTACTGCTTGAGGAACATTTTGCTTAAGAATGAAATAAAATGTGGATGCAGGAACATTTTATGAAAGCATAACCATTAAATTGCCTCAGATTATGTGCCAATTATTTTCATTTCTATGTTATTAAAAATTTAGGGATTAAAATAAAAAAGAATTTAAACTAAATTCCCAAAAGTTGTTTCCAAAATGAGACTTGTAAGTTTTATGTTGGTAAATATGTATTTTGCGGCATCTATTAGATTGTCTTGATTTCTGGGACATCACTGAGAAGCATCGCATTTTTTTAAATGACGGGTGTTTAACACTTTTGTGGATTGAGAGCCAGCTCATCTTTCTTCATTTTCCCTGCTCTCTTGTCTTTGTGAGGATTTTTCATCAAACCCAGAGGAACAGGAACACAGAGCCTGTTTCTACCACCCTCTGGGCATTTCTATCTCCTTCCTAGTGCCCACTTTTTCTTCCACGCACCATGATGTCATCTATCAAAACCCTAAACACTTTCTCACTTGGCCTTCTAATGCTGAGCATCAGTGCTTTGTTTTTCGCAGCAACACCAGCATCAGAGAACAATTCATGACGTCCACTCACTGGTGCCATTTTTGAAATATTTTCTGTCACTGAGCATCTTCGAGGCAGAACGACAAAAGTGCACACACGGACCTTTTCGTGATAAACTCCAGAGCCAAAATCGCCTTTTGATAAATGCTTTCTGGTAGTCATCTTTAAGGAACTAATTTTTCAAGCTGAGAGAGAGACAGAAATAGAGAGATTTCTAAGTTTCCTCCTCAGGTAACTAATGAGGAAAATAGATAATTTAATAAATTTACTTTGGCACATATTAAACCATACCTGGGCTTCCCTGGTGGCTCAGGTGGTAAAGAATCTGCTTGCAATGCAGGAGACCCAAGTTCAATCCCCGAGTTGGGATGACCCCCTGGAGAAGGGAACAACTACCCACTCCAGTATTCTTGCCTGGAGAATGCCATGGTTCTGGTATAAAATCAACCTCCCTTTGATTAGTAGCAGAGGTATTTTCATTTGGGGTATTGGATTATTTTTGATTTCTACTTATTATACTAAATTGAATACCATATTATGAAATCTATTTCAACTTTTATGGACATCCCTGCCTCCTCCAGGGGCTTCTTTAGGCATTTGGTTTATTGGGGAAGAGTCATTTATTCCCTGCAACGATGCCCACGGTGCTGGCACATTGCAGCAAAGAAAATAAGCCACAAAATTCAAGTTCTTATTGCGGAATAGTATCAACTTACATGATTCTCTTAAAATAATGGAAAATGTTAGAATATGACATCCCAGGGAAGGCTAGAAGATTCTTGCATATCTAATCAAAATGTTATCATCCCAGAAACATATTTGTAATATGACCTTTGTCGGCTGCCTCATAGTGAAGAAATCCTTTCAAAACGGCAAAAGTTTTCAACGGAGCATCACAGTCTGGAAGAAATCCTCCAGAAGAAATTGCATTTTCAACAAGAGAGCTTCAAACAGCCAAGGCTGCACTCAGGAGATCCCCAGGACCCTCTCGCCGTTGTCCTAAACTGTCAAAGTTTGACTCATTTTGGATTTTTGAACAATTCAGAAAAGATACTTTCATAAACAGCTTCGTCAATGACAGCATATCTAATTCCTTGGCTTCTGAACACTGAGCTGAGTACAGCATGGGGCCGATGGAGAATTTCTCCCGAAGCCATAAAGCAATCTAGGAGGTAAGTTGCCAAGCTGTTGACACAGGGAATGGAAATGGAAATTCTCCAGGAGTCTCCCAGACACTCCCCCTCCACTCTGCTGGCTGATACTAGCTGATCGGTGCCGTATATCTTGATGTTAGTATCCCATTACAGAAATGTTCTGACATTATCTATTTGGAAGTTTGAAAAATAGTATAAAACCCCCAATGCATTTGAGCCCACATTTCAACACAGCAATCATAATACCCATCTCCACTGATGCAAGATGCAGGCTTGAACCCAATTCCAATCGCTGCATTTCTAAGTCGATGGGAAACTGAAAATCTTTTTGTGGCTAACAAGGTTAGAAGAGCCTGACTCCTTCTTTCCTGAATATTACCATATTCCTGTCCTCAGCCCTTACTGGTGTTCAGCAAGCAGGGGGCTTGGGTTGTAGAATATGTATAAAGAGACAAATAATCAGGAAAGATGCTTCGGGAGAAAAGTTTGAGATAGCAGCACTGAGAGAAAATGAACCAATGAGGATTTGAAAAATGCAATGTAGTAGAGGTTTATCCACTAAAAATGATTGCACATCTCTGAAAGAGAAAGAAATAAAATGGCTGGAATTTGTTTACTTCTTGAAAGACTCAGGCTCCGTTCATGAATGGCAAAGCTCACTGAATCCCGAGTGACCTTTCACATTACTATCATCTGTTATTGTTCAGTCGCTCAGGTGTGTCAATGTTCTGACTCTTTGTGACCCCGTGGACTGCAGCACACCAGGCTTCCCTGTCCTTCACTGTCTCCCAGAGTTTGCTCAGACTCAAGTCCATTGAGTCGGTGATGCCATGCAACCATCTCATCGTCTGCTGTCCCCTTCTCCTCCTGCCCTCAATTTTTCCCAACTTTAGGGTCTTTTCCAATGAGTTGGCTCTTCACATCGGTGGCTAAAGTATTGGAGCTTCAGCATCAGTCCTTCCAATGAATATTTAGGACTGATTTCCTTTAGGATTGACTGGTTTGATTTCCTTGCAGCCCAAGGACTCTCAAGAGTCTCCTCCAGCACCACAGTTTGAAAGCATCAATTCTTTGGTACTCAGGCACATAAGAAGTAGCAATAAATAGTAAGAATTAATTGTTTATACAAAAGAACAAATAGATGGATATGGTCATTTTCATTTTTAGGCAACATTGAAAACATAATTTCTAATAGAAATCCCCTTCTCTCCTGTCCTGATACTATTGTGGTTTTTTTCTAAATAAATATATTAAGAAGTACCAGGTCTGTCCTTTTCTCCAGCCCTACCACCAGGGCCTTCATCTAAATGTGAACCATCTCCTCCCTGGATAACTACAGGAGACTCTACCTGGTCTCTGCTACCAATTTCCCTTTCATAGCCCAGGTCATGTGCCCAAGGTCAATCTCATGAAATCTCGGTGTAGCCCAGGATCCAGGCCCTGTCCAACCTTGCCTTTGATTTCCTCTGCAAGTTTACCTCCAAAGCATCCTCAGAGGACTCAGAGCTCCAGCCAAATCCCAAAGCAAGACAACCTACTGCCGTGATAGTGTCTGTCCCTCCCCATTCCGACTTGAGTGGGAATGGGGCTGTGTCTTCTGAAAGTGCAAGGCTGTGACTTGTTCATCATGTGTCCTTGACACCTGGAATAGTGTCTGATGCTTGAGGGGCTGAAGCATAACAGCCCCTCAAGCCCCTCCATAAGCATCTGATGGACAAACAAACAAGTGAGCAAATGAACCCAGGAACCAATAATTCTACTGAAGAGCAGGAAATCTGAGTCCATGGGTTGAGATGGTCTCAGAAGGCTTCCTGGGGCTTCCCAGGTGGCGCTAGTGGTAAAGAACCAGCCTACCAATGCAGGAAATGTAAGAGACAAGGGTTTGATCCCTGGCTTGGGAAGATTCCCTGAAGGAGGGCATGGCAACCCACTCCAGTATTCTTGACTGGAGAATCCCATGGACAGAGAAGCCTTGTGGGCTACAGTCCATAGAGTTGCACAGAGTCGGACACGATTGAAGCAGCTTAGCAGTCATGCATGCAGAGAGCTTCCTAATGGAGTCAGGACTCAGAATGGAGCAAAGAGGAAACTGAGCTGGGATCAGGGAGGCCTGGAGAGGGGAAAATCTATCCAGAATGGAAGTGGTAATGTGGGGAAGGGGTACGTGCAGGGATCAGGCAGTCAAGCCAGCACTGGACATGCTGCAGTGCTTGGTGGGGGTGGGGGTGGGGGCAGCCGTGGAGGGCCTTGAGAGGGAGGAAGAGACGGGAGGTAAGCCTCCGGTGTCTAGCTGGTCCCCTTTATATCTCACTTAGGACAGGAGGCCGGTGTCTAGCTGGTCCCCTTTATATCTCACTTAGGACAGGACTGGTTCTTTAAATCCCAGGGGACATGGACAAATGCCAACTTGGTCCCATAGGCAAGGGGAACCTTCAGGGAAATACCTCCAAGAATGCATGCATGCTAAGTCACTTCAGTCATGTCCAACCCTGTGCGACCCCATAGATGGCAGCCCACCAGGCTTCTCTGTCCCTGGGATTCTCCAGGCAAGAATACTGGAGAGGGTTGCCATTTCCTTTTCCCCAAGAGTAGCCAATGTTTAAATTTTTTTTTTTCCTTATCAAATCTATGGGGGAAATATGGATATAATAGCTGTAGTAAAACAGTGAAGATCGGCCCTAATTTATTTTTATATTAAAAAGTTTTATTATGAAATCAGGACTCAATCTGAAAATGGCAGCTCCATCAGGCAGCGGGAGGCCCGTTCATTGGAGCTGGTGCCTGCTGTCACCGAGACGCTTGTCAGGCCAACACAGATGAAAAGCTGCCATTTAAGAGAGAAAGTCTTAGGAAGACAGTGTCACAGAAACATGTTCTCTACCTCTGGGTCTTGTGTTTCGACTTCATCTCATTCTTCTTAGGGCTTCCCAGGTGGCTCAGTGGTAAGGAATCTGCCTGCCAATGAAGGGGACCGGGGTTCGATCCCTGGGTCCAGAAAATGCCCTGGAGAAAGAAATGGCAACCCACTCCAGGATTCTTGCCTGGAGAGTCCCATGGACAGAGGAGCCTGGTGGCAGGGTGGCAAAAAGTCAGACACAATGTAGTGACTAAAAAACATCAAATTCTTCTCAGACTGGGCAAACTTATTCATATGAAGACTGTAGCTCATTCTGAGTCCAGAATTAGAAAGCACTGCTTTCAGAAAGAATCCATGGACAATCTTTCTCAACCAAAAAATCATTTCCATTCTCCGACCAGCAAGTTTTCAAATAGTTTTTGTAGATGTACAAAAGCGCAAAGCAAATCTATTTTTTAAAAAAGATGTCGGGATTAAAATGAGGAAAATCAGAATGGGAGAAGAGAACACAGCCTGTCAGTGCCCCCCGGCCTCCGCAGCAGCCCCATTTTTATCATCAAACTATAGTCCTCCCCATAAACTCTAAATCATTCTCACCTTCCCAGGAGTCTGTAAGCTGGACAATTGTTAAGGGGAGCAACTCATAATATTACTGCAAAATTTCACAGTTGAAAGTCAAATAGCGATGATTTTGCTCTGCCAGACTGACACCACCTTGACCTCGACGATAAAAATCCCTGGGCGATGAGTGTAAAGCTCGGACCAGGATGGTGGTGCAAGCAGCTCTTCAGTTTAAAACATGTCAGAAGACAGCCTTTGAGGACACGCCTCTTTTTCTCATCAAGATTTTAACATTATGATAACTGGGAAATTAATGCTAACAACCACACAAAACCCCCACTTGTTACAATTATGCTGTGTGTATATATGTATGTGTGTATATATATATATATATATATATATATATATATATATATATATATAATTGGGCCATGAGACTTCAGAGGTTGAGAACCTCCAAGACATGCAGTCAGCAAGCTGGAGACCCCCAAGAGAGAATGGTGGGTAGCTCCAGCCTGAATCTCAGTCTGAAGGCAAAGAACAGTGCCCAACCTTGAAGACACGCAGGCAGAAGGAGGACTTCTCATTTCTCAGCATTTTTGTTTCTTTAAATTAATTTTTATTGGAGTATAACTGCTTTAGAATGTTGTGTTAGTTTCTACTGTACAGTACTGAATCAGCCATCAATTCAGTTCAGTTACTCAGTTGTGTCAGACTCTTTGCCACCCCATGGACTGCAGCACTCCAGGCTTGCCTGTCCATCACCAACTCCTGGAGCTTGCTCAAACTCATGTCCATCGAGTCAGTGATGCCATCCAACCATCTCATCCTCTGTCGTCCCCTTCTCCTCCTGCTTTCAATCTTTCCCAGCATCAGGGTCTTTTCCAATGAGTCGGTTCTTCACATCAGGTGGCCAAAGTATTAGAGTTTCAGCTTCAGTATCAGTCCTTTCAATAAACATTCAGTAGTGATTTCCTTTAGGATGGACTGGTTGGATCTCCTTGCAGTACAAGGAACTCTCAAGAGTTTCTCCAACATCACAGTTCAATGCTTCAAAAAAATATCAATTCTTTGGTGCTCAGCTTTCTAGTGCAACTCTCACATCCATACATGACTACTGGAAAAACCATAACTTTGACTAGACGGACTTTTGTTAGTAAAGTAATGCCTCTGCTTTTTAATATGCTGTCATGTTTGATTATAGCTTTTCTTCCAAGGAGTAAGCGTATTTTATTTCATGGCTGCGGTCATCATCTGCAGCGATTTTGGAGCCCCCCAAAATTAAGTCTGTCACTGTTTCCACTGTTTCCCATCTATTTTCCCTGAAGTGATGGGACCAGATGCCATGATCTTAGTTTTTTAATGTTGAGCTTTAAGCCAACTTTTTCACTCTCCTCTTTCACTTTCATCAAGAGGCTCTGTAGTTCTTCACTTTCTTCCATAAGGGTAGTGTCATCTGGTATCTGGGGTTATTGATATTTCTCCTGGCAATCTTGATTCCTGCTTGTGCTTGGCCCAGGCCACATTTCACATGATGTACTCTGCATACAAGTTAAATAAGCAGGGTGGCAATATACAACCTTGACGTAATCCTTTCCTTGTTTGGAACCAGTCTATTGTTTTATGTCCAGTTCTAACTGTTTCTTCTTGACCTGCATACAGATTTTTCAGAAGGCAGGTAAGATGGTCTGGTACTCCCATCTGTTTAAAGAATCTACCACAATTTGTTGTGATCCACACAGTCAAAAGCTTTGGCATAGTCAATAAAGTAGAAGTAGATGTTTTTCTGGAGCTCTCTTGCTTTTTCGATATCTAGCGGATGTTGGCAATTTGCTGTCTGGTTCCTCTGCCTTTTCTAAATCCAGTTTGAACATCTGGAAGTTCATAGTTAATGTACTGTTGAAGCCTGGCTTGGAGAATTTTGAGCATTACTTTGCTAGTATGTGAGATAAGTGCAATTGTGCTGTAGTTTGAGCATTCTTTGGCATTGCCTTTCTTTAGGATTGGAATGAAAACTGATCTTTTCCAGTCCTGTAGCCACTGCTGAGTTTTCCAAATTTGCTGGCACACTGAGTGTAGCACTTTTATAGCATCATCTTTTAGGACTTGAAATAACTTAACTGGAATTCCATCACCTCCACTAGCTTTGTTCATAGTGATGCTTCCTAAGGCCCACTTGACTTCACATTCCAGGATGTCTGGCTCTAGGTTAGTGATCACACCATCATGATTATCTGGGTCATAAAGATCTTTTTTGTACAGTTCTTCTGTGTATTCCTGCCACCTCTTCTTAATATCTTCTGCTTCTGTTAGGTCCATACCATTTCTGTCCTTTATTGTGCCCATTTTTGCATGAAATGTTCCCTTGGTATCTCTAATTTTCTTGAAGAGATCTCTGGTCTTTCTCATTCTGTTGTTTTCCTCTATTTCTTTGCATTGATCACTGAGGAAGGCTTTCTTATCTCTCCTTGCTATTCTTTGGAACTCTGCATTCAAATGGGTATATCTTTCCTTTTCTCCTTTGCCTTTTGGTGCTCTTCTCTTCTCAGCTATTTGTAAGGCCTCCTCAGACAACCATTTTGCCTTTTTGCATTTCTTTTTCTTAGGGATGGTTTTGATCACAGCTTCCTTTACAATGTCATGAACCTCCATCCATAGTTCTTCATGCACTCTGTCTATCAGATCTAACCCCTTGAATCTATTTGTCACTTGCATTGTATAATTGTAAGGGATTTTATTTAGGTCATACCTGAATGGTCTAGTGGTTTTCCCTACGTTCTTCAGTTTAAGTCTGAGTTTGGCAATAAGGAGTTCATGATCTGAGCCACAGTCAGCTCCTGGTCTAATTTTTTCTGATTGTGTAGAGCTTCTCCATCTTTGGCTGCAAAGAATATAATCAATCTGATTTCGGTGTTGACCATCTGGTGATGTCCATGTATAGAGTCTTCTCTTCTGTTGTTGAAAGACGGTGTTTGCTATGACCAGTGTGTTCTCTTGGGAAAACTCTGTTAGCCTTTGACCAGCTTCAGTAATTTGCCTGTTACTCCAGGTGTTTAACTTCCTACTTTTGCATTGCAGTCCCCTGTAAGGAAAAAGAACATCTTTTCTGGGTGTTAGTTCTAGAAGGTCTTGTAGATCTTCATAGAATTGTTCAACTTTAGCTTCTTCAGCATTACTGTTTGGGGGACAGACTTGGATTACTGTGATATTGAAGGTTTGCCTTGGAAATTAACAGAGATCATTCTGTCATTTTTGAGATTGCACCCAAGTACTGCATGTCATACTCTTTTGTTGACTATGAGGCTACTGCATTTCTTCTAAGGAATTCTTGCCCACAGTAGTAGATATAATGGTCATCTGAGTTAAATTTTCCCATGCCAGTCCATTTTAGTTCACTGATTTCTAAAATGTCGATATTCACTCTTGCCATCTCCTGTTTGACCACTTCCAATATACCTTGAATCATGAAACTAACATTCCAGGTTCCTACACAATATTCTTTTCAGCATCAGACTTTACGTCCATCACCAGTCACATCCACAACTGGGCGTTGTTTTTGCTTTGGCTCCATCTCTTCATTCTTTCTGGTGTTATTTCTCCACTGATCTCCAGTAGCATATTGGGCACCTACTGATCTGGGGAGTTCCTCTTTCAGTGTCCTATCTTTTTGCTTTTCATACTGTTCATGGGGTTCTCAAGGCAAGAAAAGTGAAGTGGTTTGATATTCCCTTCTCCAGTGGACCACGTTTTGTCAGAACTCTCCACCATGACCCGTCTGTCTTGGGTGGCCCTACATGGCTCATAGTTTCATTGAGTTAGACAGGGCTGTGGTCCATATGATTAGTTTGGTTAGTTTTCTGTGATTGTGGCTTTCAGTCTGTCTGCCCTCTGGGGGATAAGGATAAAAGGCTTATGGAAGCTTCCTGTTGGGAGAGACTAACTGTTGGGGAAACTGGGTCTAGTTCTGATGGGCGGGGCCGTGCTCATTAAATCTTTAATCCAATTTTCTGTTGATGGGTGGGGCTGTGTTCCCTCCCTGTTGTTTGACCTGAGACCAAACTATGGTGGAGGCAATGAAGACAATGGCCACCTCCTTCCAAAGGTCCCATGATGCACTGCTGCACTCAGTGCCCCGACCCCGCAGCAGGCCACTGTCGACCCACGCCTCCACCACAGACTCCTGGACACTCACAGGCAGGTCTGGGTCAGTCTCCTGTGGGGTCACTGCTCCTTTGTCCTGGGTCCTGGTGCACACAAGGTTCTGTGTGTGCCCTCCCAGAGTCTGTTTCCTCAGTCTTGTGTATGCTGTGTAACCAAATCTCACTGACCTCCAAAGTCAAATACCCTGAGGGTTCTCAGTCCTTTTGCCAGATCCCCAGGTTGGGAAGTCTGTTGTGGGTCCTAGAACTTTCTCAACAGTGTGAGAATTTATTTGGTATAATTGTTCTGTAGTTTGAGGGTCACCTGCTTGGCAGCTCTATGGTGGGGTTAATGGTGACCTCCTCCAAGAGGGCTTATGGCACACCAGGTCTGCTGCTCCCAGAGCCCCAGACCTGCAGCAGGCCACTGCTGACCCATACCTCCACAGGAGGCACTCAGACACTCAAAGGCAGGTCTGACTCAGTCTCTGTAGAAACTCCTGGTGCACACAAGGTTTTGTTTGGGTCCTCAAAGAGTCTCTGGCAGGTATGGGGTTTGATTCTAAATGTGATTTTGCCCCTCCTACTCTCTTGCTGGGGCTTAGCCTTTGCCCTTGGACGTGGGGTATCTTTTATGGATGGAAAAAATGGAATCATTTCCATTCAAAATGATGGAGTAGAAGGACGTGCGTTCATCTTCTCCTGAGTGAATCAGCCATACATACACACATATCCCCCCTCCTTTTGGATTTCCTTCCCATTCAGGTCACCACAGTGCACTAAGTAGAGTTCCCCGTGCTATGCAGTAGGTTCTTATTAGTTATCTATTTAAACACAGTATCGATAGTTTATATGTCAGTCCCCATCTCCCAAGTCTTCCCACTGTCCCCTTTCTTCCACAGTATCCATATATTTCTTCTCTATACCTATGTCTATATTTCTGCTTTGCAAATAAGATCTATACTATTTTTCTGGATTCCACATATATGTGTTAATATATGAAATTTATTTTTCTCTGTCTGACTTATCTTACTCTGTATAATAATCTCTAGGCCTGTCCGTGTCTCTAAAAAATGACCCAGTTTCATTCCTGTTTCTGGCTGAGTAGTATTCCATTGTATTTATGTACCATGTCCTCTTTATCCATTCCTCTGGTGATGGACACATTGTCTTCAGCCTTTTGATAGGCTGGATGTGTCCTACCCAGACTATGGAGGACCCTCTGCTTTACTCCATCTGCTGATTCAGATGCTGATCTCCTCCAGAAACACCTTCCCAGCCACACCCAGAATAACATTTAACCAAAGATCTGGACACCCTATGGCCCAGTCAGGTGGACATATTAACCTTCACACGCTGGTATCAGACACTTGTGTTGGCTATTTTAATCCACTCCTCCATCATCAGTAACTCAGACCACACAACTTGAGACTCTGTGTGGAAACCCAGTTCTTGGACTATTTCTTAAAGAGTTCTCCATAAATATACAGATGGCACAAGTATACTCACTGACACTCCCCAAAGAGTAAAGGAAGACATGCGTTTTCCTTGCACGCACATGTGCTTAGACGTTCAGTCATGTCCGACTCTTTGTGACCCCATGGACTGTAGCCCGCCAGGCTCCTCTGTCCATGGGGATTCTCCAAGCAAGAATACTGGAGTCGGTTGCCATACCCTCCTCCAGGTCATTCCCAACCCAGGGATCGAACCCAGGTCTCCCGCACTGTAGGCAGATTCTTTACCATCTGAGCCACCAGGGAAGCCCTGCATCCACATGGTCTTAAATTAAGAGTGACTGTTCAGTAGTCAACGTGTGGAGCATGAACCTCTTAGGAAGTATTGGCTGAGCTCCTTATTATTTCTGAGCAAGAGCCAGCTTCTCCTGACCAGTGCTCTTGTCCTCTTCCCCCACGGCCTTCTGTTCTTCCTTCCTTCCTTTCTTCTACAGACTGAGGACCCGCTTTGGGCCGTTGATGATGAGAGCAGACTCGAGAGGAGCAAGGAGTGGAAAGACCCTCCCTTGTTCATTGTCTGGGTCCTTTATTCCTTCCTTCATCATTCATTTTGAAAGTCATCTGTTACATGGCTGGTAAGGAGCTGACGGCAGATCTGAAGTGTGGAGATGGTACAAGAGAGTGAGGGTTAGGATTACTTGGACACAAATGTTGAACTAAGAAGTGAGTGGAGTAAAGGAAGACAGGCAAGGTGTGTGAAGTCCTTTGGCCAGGGAGGAGGAAGTTAGGGGTCCAAGAAACAGTGACCTAGGAGCCCAACTGGAGGAGCAACCTAAGCACAGACAGTACCCGCAGTAAGTGAGACAAGCTTAGAACAGTAGGGAGGAAACATCTTGTGTTCTTTGAATACATGCAGCCCATGGTTGCATCTGGACAGACCACCATCCCACTACAGACCTGTGGGAACCAGCCAGGCCCAAGCCAAAGAGGCATCACCGGTTCCTCCCCTGTCTCTTGGTCCCCCATCTTACCTCCAATTCTTTTTAAAAAATCTTTTTTTTTAATTTTTGGTAAAATATGCATAACATAAAATTTCCCGTATTACCCATGTTTAAGTGTCCTGTTCAGTGGTATTTATTAGTGTACATTACCATGCACAACATCTCCACCTTCCACCTCCAGAACTCTTTCCATTTTGCAGAACTAAAACCTTGTACCAATTTAACAAAATCTCCCCATCCCGCTGTCCTCAGCCCTGTGTGGTCACCATTCTACTTTCTGTCTCTGTGAGTTGGGCTAACCCCAAGTACAGGTTTCCCCTGATGTCTGAAAGCAGAGCATTCCTACGAAACCTGTCAGAAGCCAAAAGGGTGTAAAGTGAAGATGCAATGACCCCAGGACCCATCTTGCTAAGGGATGCACAAAACAAATGGAGAGAAAGCGCAGATGCTCAGACACACAGTCCGCAGCTCTGGCGGCTGGATGCCGAGATGCCGAGTGTGCTCCCGGGGAAGGAGGTTGGTGGGGGCCCTCTCACTGCTCACTATGTGCGGCCTCTACAATGGCTGTTGCAAAAAAATGGGGAGTGCTGGTTTCACTTTTTTCATGACAGTGATTTCTTTTGATTAGCAAGAATGCATGCTAATGCAGGTCTTCCATAAAAGCAAAGTGGCATAATGTGGACTTTTGAAAAGTGGGCGACACCTGTTTCTCATTTGAGTAGAATCATACAATACTCGTCCGATAGTAACTGACATTTCACTTCGTGTAATGTCTTTGAGAGTCATCCACGTTGTAGCTTGTGAAAACTTGAGTGAGAATTTCCTTCATGTTTAAGGCTGAATAATATTGCATTGTATGGATTTACCACATTTTGTTTACTCATTTGCCTGCTGACAGACATTGGGTTGTTCCCACTTTTTGGTTACTGTGAATAATGCTTTTATGAACTTGGGTGTAGCAACCTCTTTTTGAGTCACTGCTTTCAGTTTTTCAGGGTACATACCCAAGAGTGGAATTGCTTCAGTGTATAGTAATTCTATTTTAAATATTTGGAACAGTCATCTTACTATTTTCATAGCTGCTGCACTATTTTACATTCCTATGAACAATGAACAAGTGTTCCAACTTCTCCACATTCTTTCTGATATTTGTACAGTCAGTTAGTTCCGTCACTCTTTTGTGTCCGACTCTTTGTGACCACGTCAGGCCTCCCTGTCCATCACCAACTTCTGGAGCTTGCTCAAACTCATGTCCATTGAATCGGTGATGCCATCCAACCATCTCATCCTCTGTTGTCCCCTTCTCCTCCTGCCTTCAATCTTTCCTAGCATCAAGGGCTTTTCCAATAAGTCAGTTCTTCTCATCAGATGGCCAAAGTATTGGAGTTTCAGCTTTAGCATCAGTCCTTCAAATAAACATTCAGTATTGATTTCCTTTAGGATTGACTGGTTTGATCTCCTAGCAGTCCAAGGGACTCTCAAGAATCTTCTCCAACACCACAGTTCAAAAACATCAATTCTTTGGCACTCAGCCTTCTCTATGGTCCAACTCTCACAACCATATATGACTACTGGAAATACCATAGCTTTGACTAGATGGACCTTTGTCTGCAAAGTAATGTCTCTGCTTTTTAATATGCTGTCTAGGTTGGTTATAGCTTTTCTTCCAAGGAGCAAGTGTCTTTTAATTTCATGGCTGCAGTCACCATCTGCAGTGATTTTGGAGCCCCCGAAAATAAAATCTGTCACTGTTTCCATTATTTCCCCATCTATTTGCCATGCAGTGATGTGATCGGACGCCATGATCTTCGTTTTTTGAATGTTGAGTTTTAAGGCAGCTTTTTCACTCTCATTTTTCACCTTCATCAAGAGGCTCTTTAGTTCCTCTTCACTTTCTGCCATAAGGGTGGTGTCATCTGCATATCTGAGATGATTGCTATTTCTCCCGGCAATCTTGATTCCAGCTTGTGTTTCATCCAGTCCAACATTTCTCACGATGTACTCTGCATAGAAGTTAAATAAGCAGGGTGACAATATACAGCCTTTCTGTCCTCCTTTCCCGATTCGGAACCAGTCTGTTGTCCCGTGTCCGGTTCTGACTGTTGCCGACACTTGTTACCTCTGCTTCACTTTCAGTGATGACCCCCCTCTTGTTGTCCATGCCGTGGACGTCCTGTGCCCCAGGACTCAGTCCCGGGGCTCTCTTCTGTGTCTGTCCTCTGTCCCTGCTGGGCCGTCCAGTCACAGGGCATCACAGAGCACCGCGTGCTAATAGCTTCTGCTTCAGCCCAGCTCTCTCTCAGTCTCTGTCTCTGCCCAAATCCAGACTCATTCACATAGCTGCTTACATACCCTCCTTTGGGTAACTAAAAGATGTCTCAAACTCAATATTTTCAAACCTCAATTCCTGCTTGACCCCCTTCTACCTCCTCCATGCCTACTTCATCCTCAGTTTCTGCATCTCGGGTGATGACAAGCCCCTCCTTCAAGTGGCGCTGCCTACAGACCTGAGCCAGAGGAACACTTCAGAGGGCTCCTTACTTAGAGGGCCCCCATTGAGCGTGCACCTGCACAAGTGCGCACACACACGTCACTTTCTTAAGAACACGTGTGATCCAGGGCTTCGATCTGGTTGAGCAGGACCGCCACGTCCACAAACATACACTCCAGTCTGACACCATTTAGACCGCACAATCCCCACATTATCTCTGCAAGTCATTGTCGGAGTGCCAGAGAGGTATGTGGTGAAGCTCCAGACAATGCTGGAGACAGACACTGCTGGGGAGCGTAGGCAGGATTCGAGCATCAGAGAGCTTCAGAAGAGCAAAGACAGACGTGTGAACTTGTTAGATTCTCCTTTAAGCAGGAGTGCAATGGATTCTAGCCTAATGAAGTTTCACTCCCCAGGACTGCTCAGGGTCCATTTTCTTACTTGTGTTCATATTTGATCTGTGTTTCCCGACTTACTTACAGAAGTGCATGGCACTCCTCACAGCACTACCTGGTTGCTAAGGAGCACGGATTGTAACATTAGACAATCTGCAGTCTCAAATTTGCATGTATGTAAGTCTAGATAAAACCTACAATGTGAAATACCATTTCTTTACGTTGGCACCTGGATGAACAATGTCCAGGAGGACCACAAATAGTTTTATTTTTATAAAACTACTTTGTATGTTTTGATAAAACTTTCAAAAATATAAATTAAAATTTCAGTTATATATTAATTCAATAATTGGAGAAGGAAATGGCAACCCACTCCAGTGTTCTTGCCTGGAGAATCCCATGGACACCAGAAGCTGGTGGGCTACATCATGGGTTTGCAAGGAGCCGGATGCGACTTAGCGACTAAACCACCAATTCAATAATTAAAATGTGTTTTGCCCCTTAATTTTAATAGCTAATTTTGAATTTTAGAAGCAAAATAATTTTTGAAATCATGACAAATAATTTAAATTTATTCTTTTTTACATTCAATTTACATTTTTGACAAAAATATTCACATTTCCTTCTCTTCAGTATAATTTAGTTCTTGGTTCTTTATTAATGATATTAGAAGACAAATTATGTGAAAATCTTGGTTGTACAACTTAACTAATGATTATATTGAAATGAGGAAAGAAAAGTGAGTCTGATGGAGAAAGTCCATGCTAATTTATGAATTATAGATGTTTTTATTTTTTTTCACTTATTTTAATATTGCTGGTCCATGAAAGTACCCCCAGACCACAGTAAGCATTAGATTCAGTGACATGTTGCCAACGTCCAGCCACTTAAAAGCCATAGCTTTACAGGTAATTTTCTATTTCATCATCACAAAAGCAAGAGGATAGAAAATATCAAATAGTCTGGGAACTCAGTTCGACTTCTTAATGTTTAGATTGTACTCTGGCTCCAGGCCCCATGTGCCTATGGGAGGTCACGGCAGGTATCTGCCCCCAGTCCTCCCTTCTGGGGTGGCAGCTTCACCTGTTGGCTAGAGGTTCAGGTACATCCAGAGTCAGCCCAAGACTCCAGCAGTGTCTGCTGCTGGAGACGGGGAATGTTCTGGACCCCACGCTTCCCTGCAGCCATTTCCCAGCGTGGCAGCCAGAGCGGACTCTTGAAGCAGCCAGTTGCTCCTGGGCTCAGAACCCAGAAGAGAAGTGAAAGGCAGGGGAGAAAGGGAAAGATACACCCAAGTGAATGCAGAGTTCCAGAGAATAAGACCTTCTTAAATGGACAATGCAAAGAAACAGAGGGAAAAAATAGAATGGGAATGACTAGAGATCTCTCCAAGAAAATTGAAGATACCAAGGGCACATTTCATGCAGGGACTGGCACGATAAAGGACAGACATGGCAAGGGATTAACAGAAGCAGGAAAGGTTAAGAAGAAGTGGAAAGAATACATGGAAGACCTGTACAAAAGAGGTCTTACTGAACCAAATAACCAAAATGGTGTGGTCACTCACCTAGAGCCAAACATTCTGGAGTGTGAAATCAAGTAGGCCTTAGGAAGCATCAGTGCGAACAGTGGAGGTGATGGAATTCCAGCTGAGCTAGTTAAAGTCCTAAGAGTTGCCCTTAAGTGCTGAACTTAGTATGTCAGCAAATTTAGAAAATTCAGTAGTGGCCACGGGACTGGAAAAGACAGTTTTCATTCTAATCCCAAAGGGCAATGCCAAAGAATCTTCAAACTACTGTACGACTGCAGTCGTACAGTTCATTTCACCTGCTAGCGAGGTTATGCTCAAGGCTAGGCTTCATCAGTGTGTGAGCTGAGAACTTCCAGATGTATAAGCTGGGTTTAGAAAAGGCAGAGGAGCCAGAGATCAAATTGCCAACATTTGCTGGATCATAGAAAAGGCAAGGGAATTCCAGAAAAAACATCTACTTCTGCTTCATTGACTATGATAAAGCCTTTGTGTGGATCACAACAAACTGTGGAAAATTCTTAAAGAAATGGTAATGTCAGACCACCTTATCTGTCTCCTGAGAAACATGTATGTGAGTCAAGAGGAAACAGTCAGAACCAGACAGGGAACAATGGACCAGTTCAAAATTGCGAAAGGAGTGCTAGAAGGCTACATCAGTTCAGTTCAGTCGCTCTAGGTCATGTCCAACTCTTTGCAACCCCATGGACTGCAGCATGCCAGGGTTCCCTATCCATCACCAACTCCCGAAATTTGCTCAAACTCATGTCCATCGAGTCAGTGATGCCATCCAACTATCTCATCCTCTGTTGTCCCCTTCTCCTCCTGCCTTCAATCTTTCCCAGCATCAAGGTCTTTTCCAATGAGTCAGTTCTTTGCATCAGGTGGCCAAAGTATTGGAGTTTCAGCTTCAGCATCAGTCCTTCCAATGAATATTCAGGACTGATTTCCTTTAGGATGGACTGGTTGGACCTCCTTACAGTCCAAGGGACTCTCAATAATCTTCTCCAACACCACAGTTAAAAAGCATCAATTCTTTGGCACTCAGCCTTCTTTATGGTCCAACTCTCACATCCATACATGACTACTGGAAAAACCATAGCTTTGACTATATGGAATTTTGTTGGCAAAGTAATGTCTCTGCTTTTTAATATGCTGTCTAGGTTGGTCATAACTTTTCTTCCAAGGAGCAAGTGTCTTTTAATTTCATAGCTGCAGTCACCATCTGCAGTGATTTTGGCGCCCCCCAAAATAAAGTCTGTCAATGGTTTCATTGTTTCCCCATCTATTTGCCATGAAGTGATGTGACCGGATGCCATGATCTTCATTTTTTGAATGTTGAGTTTTAAGGCAACTTTTTCACTCTCCTCTTTCACTTTCATCAAGAGGCTCTTTAGTTCTTCTTCGTTTTCTGCCATAAGGCTGGTGTCATCTGCGTATCTGAAGTTATTGATATTTCTCCCAGCAATCTTGATTCCAGCTTGTGCTTTATCCAGCCTGGCATTTCGCATTATGTACTCTGCATAGAAGTTAAATAAGCAGGGTGACAATATACAGCCCTGATGCACTCCTTTCCCAATTTGGAACCAGTCTGTTGTTCCATGTCCACTGTCACTCTGTTTATTTGACTTATGTGCAGAGTACATCTTGAAAAATGCCAGGCTGGATGAATTACAAGCTGGAATCAAGATTGCCAGGAGAAATAACAACCTCAGATACAGATGATGCCACTCTAATGGCAGAAAGTGAAGAGGAACTAAAGAGCCTCTTAATGAAGTTGAAAGAGGAGAATGAAAAAGCTGGCTTAAAACTCAGCATTTGAAAAACAAGGATTATGGCACCTGGTTCCATCACTTCATGGCAAATAAAAGGGGGAATGTGGAAGCAGTGGATTTTTATTTTCCTGGCCTCTAAAATCACTGTGGATTGTGACTGCAGCCATGGAATTAAAAGACTCTTGCTCCTTAGAAAGAATACCATGACAAACATGGACGCTGTGTTAAAAAGCAGAGACGTCACTTTGCTGACAAAAGGCAGTTTAGTCAAAGCTATGGGTTTTCCAGTAGTCATGTACAGATGTGAGAGTTGGACCATAAAGAAGGCTTAACACCGAAGAACTGATGCTTTTGAATTGTGGTGTTGGAGAAGACTCTTGAGAGTCCCTTAGAGATCAAAGCAGTGAGGAGACAAACTAGTCAATCCTAAAGGAAATCAACCCTGAAAATTCACTGGAAGGACTGATGCTGAAGTGCTAATACTTTGGCCACTTGATTCAAAAAGCAAAGTCATGGGAAAAGACCCTGATTCTGGGAAAGATTAAAGGCAGGAGGAGAAGGGGGCAACAGAGGATGACATGATTGAATAGCATCAGAGACTCAATAAACATATCTTTGAGCAAACCCCAAGAGATAGTGCAGGACAGAGGACCCTGGCAAGCTGCAGTCCACAAGGTTGCAAAAAGTTGTACACAACTTAGTGACTGAACAACAACTAGTTCAATGGACTCTAACAATCCTAGAAGCAGAAGAATCCTGTCTTCAGACAGGATTTGAAGCCCAGATTATAAATAGATGGGCTTCTGAGGTGGCACTACTGATAAAGAACCCCCTGCCAACGCAGGAGGCACAAGAGACACAGGTTCAGTCCCTGGTCAGAAAGATCCCCTGGAGGAGGGCATGGCAACCCACTCCAGTATTCTTGCCTGGAGAATGCCATGGACAGAGGAGCCTGGTGGGCTACAGACCATAGGGTGCAACAGCCGGACACGCTGGAAGCGACTTAGCATGCCTGCACACACTCACGCATGCATATAAACACAGTCATCACCGGACTGGTGACTGCAAAGAGTGGTCCCAGGGCTTGTGGGCTCTGTGGAGTGTTGTTGGCAAAGCCCTGGGCTGGTCCAGCCCCATCTGGGGCAAATACTGACTGGAAGACCCAGAGAACAGGAAAATCTTGACTTTGGTTTTGTAGGTTTCCAGGAAGGGGCTCAGGTGGGCACCTGGTCTGACCATCAGGCGGCTGCTCCTCTGTCCTGCCTTCTGGAGGTGCTTCCATGCCAGACCCCAGAATGGAGATTTAGTCGGCTCAACAGCAGAGTGCCCCTGGTCTTGAGACATGGAATAGCCAGAAGAAGATTCTTAGAACTTGCTTGCTAGATCACTTGGGGTAGAGAGAGACTAGAGTTTAGGAGAAGGCTCACTCCAGGACCTTCCCAGCCAGTGCAGAGCCAAGGTGCTCAGGCCCAGGGCCACGACAGCTCCTCCATCTTAAACCTGCTGTAGCTTCCTAGCATTTCCAGATTTAGCAAATAAAATTTGTGGATTCCTGGCTAAATTTGCATTTGAGATAAACAAAGTTTTTTGTATAAATACAGCCCCAATATTATCTGTATCGTTTATCTGAAATGCAAATATACCAGGACATCTGCGTTCCTTCTGGCAATTCTATCTCCAGGCCCCTGCAAGGGGGCAGGGCCCGTCTCTACTACCCATCTCCAAGATCATCTCCCTCCCCAGGCCCAAGAGGCAAAGCAACCAGAGGTCCGGCTACTCCCACTTCTTCGGCTGCAGGTAAGCATACGCTCTCATGTCTCCTTAGAGCAAGCCTCTAACCTCCACTCCTGAGCTCTTCCAGCCCAAGACTGAGCGGGGCTTGAATTCAGACAGCCTCTGAAACATGGAGAGCAGCATTTCACTTCTTCCTGGGCAGGGAAGCCCTACCTCAGGGTGGGCTGGCTGTTCTTCCAGGGAGGGAGGAGGGAAACTTGTAATCTTTCTTTCTTTTTCTTTTTTGACCGAGAAATTGCTATCAATGGAAAAGACAAAATACTAGTTATTTTGCCAGGGGTGCGTTTAGAGAACTGGAATATCATGGAACACACTTAACATGAAATCTACCCTGAAGGTTGATCCTTGACTTGAGGACTGTGAAGGTATCAAGGCCTCGCTGTGTGATTCCACCAGGCCCACTATTCTTCTGACTACGGGGCGGGTGGGAGCGGGAGCCGTGCACAGCCCATCTGCGGCAGAACGGCCCCCATCTCCTCCTGCGGAAAGGCTTTCGTCCAGAGTCCAGCAAGAAGAATGGATGATTTCTATTTCTTTCTTTCTCAGGGGGGGAAAAAAAAAGTGCATTTTGCTAATGAGAACGAAGCTCCTGTTGCCCCACAAAAAGGGCTTTGTCTCACCCCCTGGGGGGTGTCTGCCTTGCACAGTAAGAGGGGTCACTGACCATGCCTTCTCTCTAGGTGTGGTCTACTTAGCCAAACGAGCAAATCACATCTATAATTAGAATTATATGCAAAATGAAAAGACTCTTTAAGGAACATCTCTGGGTCCTCATCGTCTTAAGTATCTGTTGCCATGGAAGCTGGAGAGCAGCTCCAAAAATCTGGAGTGGCGAGCGGCACTCACTTGCCACGAGGGCTCCTTTAAATGAAGTTGCCTTTTCCTTTGGTTTCTGAATAAACATAAACCTGGGTTTTTCGTGAAAAATCCTGATTTCAAGGTTATTGATGCTATACTAAATTAATACTGTCTGTGCAACAGCGAACACCACCCAGCAAAGCCAGGGAGCCTCCTGTCTTCTGAAAGCTTGACATTTGTTTTTCATCATGAACTTAAAGGTCAAGAGCTACAGATGGATCAGGGTACCTGCCTGAGTTTACATTTACATGCATTTTATTTTATTCCCACATGCGCTTTTTATGAGACACATCACTGGAATAAAACTGTAGCGTTTCTATATCCTCTAGGCTGGCTAAACTAGGAGAGCTGTCAAGCTGCTCTCTCTACCTAATTTGAATTAAAATAAGAAATATATGCTGATTTGATATTTTAAAAGCAAAAGCTTTACATTTAACATTGGCTGTGACTGGCCAGCATAGACAGCACACAGACTTCTTAGTTACTGATTTTAGCGTAATTTGGGGGCAGACTGCTGATAGAATCTACTTTTTTTTAAATTGAAGTATAGTTGATTTACAATGTAGTGTTAATTTCTGCTGTACAGCAAAGGGGTTCAGTGATTTATACCCTTTTCCACTATGGCTTATCACAGGATATGGAACACAGTTTCTTGTGCTATAGAGTAGGGCCTTGTTGTTAATCCATTCTATAAATAATAGTTTGCATCTGTTAACCCGAAACTCCCAAGTCACGCTTCTCTAGAATCTACTCTAGTGTGCACTTTTAAGTAAAAGCCAGAAACATCTCACTCTCCAGATAAAAACATGATTAGCCAATCACCTATTTCTAATTGCTGGGAATACACACTCACTGTTTCTTCACAGATGATTTTTTGTGTGTGTTTTGCTTGTGTGTGTGTGTGTTTCTGTTCAGGGTAAGCCTGCTGCTTGTACTCTGGTTCCCCCCCCTTTTTTTTGTGATACCAAATAACATTTTATATTTTTACCAAAATACCTGTGGAGCTGACAGAGCATGATGCATTCGTTTTCCTTGATTTTGTAGAGAGGGAAAAGGCGAGCATGAATAATTCAAAAATAATGCTGAGACTGTTAAGATTTAGTATTGGAGAGGTCATCACAGCTGGGAGAAATGAGCTAGGAGACTATTACTATTCCACGATCTTTGAATCTCAAGGTGACATCATTATTATTTCTCTATATCTATAATGTGGCACCGCAACCAGCTTATTGCTGTGTTTCTCATGTAGGGGAGAAAGATCAATTACATACAGACCTCAAAATGTGAACCATAAGCATCGTGCCCAATAAAACTGTCATTAACAGTCCCCACAATTTCAGCTGCCTGCTTCCAGGTCAAGCTGCTTTAAAAATGATAACTGACATTGAAAGGTTGAATAAAGAGCATTCATCCTAAAGGGAGCCATTTCTTAGCCAAATAACTGAAAGTCTTTAATAACACTTGCTAATTTGGATCTGAGTGAAAAAAAACCACCCTAATGATGAGCTTAGCGCTGAGGCTGCTTAGAAGAATGAACATGCCCTGGTGTCCCTCTTTGGAACATGGACCTGCTATGAGGCTGCCCTCCACCACAAGCCCTCTTGAGTAAGCATAAGGCAGTCCCACGCAATCATCTTTAATTTATTCCTATTTTCAACCAGAAGCAGAAAGATAGCACCAAAAAATAAAATGCAGCCTAGAGCAGTGTTTACAGCACCTCCCTCACCATTTGTTACCACTACATAATCAGTGATAAATCTTGCTTTCTCTGGAACGGGATTAAGAAACACCACTACATTCAAAAATATTAAAATGGCATAGAGCTATTACTATTGCAAAAATTCCTTTTTTCCCCTGCCCCCAAAGGGTCCCTGCATGTTTAAAACATGTTTTTGACTTCACAGAATTTTACAAGACTTCCCACCAGCTTACTTTTTAATTAAAATGTTCTTGTTAGTGTCAGACCTCTGAAACACCACATTTGGTTTAAAGGTTTAACAGTTCGTAGCATTTGCGATTTTTGTAAGTGAGAATGTGAAAGTATGAGAGATTTCCTTTCCTGAGTGCTGCCCACACAGTTTGCTTCGCGGTCGTCACCGCCGATTTCACTCATCACCCCGTGTCCTCTGACCGCTGCACCTGTTCACGCAGGTACCTCTGAGTCATCGGGCTACAGGCTTCGCTAACAAAAGACACCCTCGACCCCTGTCCCAGAAGCCATGCTGGTTTTTCAAAGCAGATTTTGAAAACAATGAGCGACTACTGCATCTGTTATTTATAAAATTCTGTCTTGTTATTATTGTGGATAATATGGATAATATTATCCACAATAAGCCTCTATGTTATTTCCTTGAATTTTCCTTAAATGTTATAATTTGGGATTTACTGTGAGATAATGATTTCTAAGCTCAAATGAACTATATCTGTGACAGTCATGTCACATTCTTTCCCCTCCATCTATAGCAGCTCCTCCCCACCGAGGGGTACAGGGAGCCCAACCACGTACCAGCCCTCTGAGGATGCTGGAAGGCAGGATGGGGGCCCAAGGTCCTTGTGTGTGGGGGGCAGCTGTGCTCCTGACTGCCTCACCCCTGGACCTGCCCTTTACCTGCCTCCTTCCTTGAGGAAAAGTCGGGGCTCCATTATGGAGCCACCTTTAGCCAGCTCCTATGTCTTGTGTCCAGATGCATCCTGACTGAAACAGTGTGTGAAAACTCATGTTAAATGGCAGAAAAGTCCAGGACTCTGAAGGATGGGTCATGTCCCCAGGGATGAGTGAGCCAGACTCCACGTGCTCAGGAAACGTGCTAGCCTGGATGGGATGAATGCACCATGGTTGGTAGTTAGCAAGAGAAACACAGAAAGTGTTCTTTGCAAAACATCAAAAGAAAATTAATGGCATGGTGCACCTCAGAGTCCAGGACAAATGCATAAAACACATAAAAATACACATTCACAGTAGACAATATTTGTTTGTTTTTAGCTATGAGGGCTATATTTTAACTCCCTGTGTCTGGCACCAAATTCTCAGACGTCCTTCCACCTCTGAGTGGAAGCCCGTGAGGGCAGACGTGGCCAGGGTGGGGGGCTCATCATCCCGCTCCCGCCAGGGGGCTTGCCTGATCGCCGTCTGCTGAGCGGTGCAGAGACTTGGCCCCTGTGATAGCGGCCATATGATGTACTAACGCTGTGCTACCAGCCGCACGAGTCTGACATGAAGGTGTCGGCAGCGTTGCGTCCTTCTGGAGGTTCAGAGGGAGAGACTGTTTCAGGTTTCTCTCCCAAATCCTGGTGGCTTCTGGCCACGCCTGGCACCCTAGCCTTGTAGACACCCCTCCACTCTCTGCACCCTCATCATGCTCCGTGGCCGCCATGCAGTGCATCTGTGCGCCTCTGTCTGTCAAACATCGCTCTCTGTACAGGAGACCAGCCATTCACAAGTGCGTGCACGCTCAGTCGCATCCAACTCTGCGACCCCACGGACTGTAGCCCGCCAGGCTCTTCTCTCCATGGGATTCTCCAGGCAAGAATACTGGGGTGGGCTGCCATCCACCACCTCTCCAGGGGATCTTCCCGACCCAGGGACCGATCCCGTGCCTCTGTGTCTTCTGCATTGCAGGCAGATTCTTTACCACTGAGCCACTGGGGAAGCCCTGCCATTGTTCTAGGGTCCACGCTAATCCAGTGTGATCTCATCTGAACTTGATCACATCTGCAGAGATCCTGGTTTCCAAGTAAAGTCACATTCACGGGTACTGGGGTTGAGGACTTGGAGACACAATCTGACCTGCTATTGTCGTTGCTTGTCAGGTGAATGCATTGCTCCTAGGGCAGGGCACCCAAGGGCCTGGCATGGTTTCCAACCCCTGCAGCTGGTGCCCCAGTATCCAACATCCTAGAGAAGATTTCTCCAGTGCTGCCAACAGGCTCCTAGCTCCTCTGGCCCCTCTCCCTAGAGTAGCCAGGACTCTGGGTCCCTAGCTGTCTGAACCTGGAGTCTAGGCTGGTAGGGAGGCTTCAGAGCCTGTGCAGAGGTGCCAGGCCAGGAGCCTGCTGCGGAAGGAGCCTAGGAGCCCTGGTCCCACCCTGGGGGCCGCCTTTGAAGTTGGCGGAGAAGCCTCTCACTGCAGGGACAGAGCAGAGGAGGGAGGCCCAAGTGAACTCTGCTCTCCCCACCGATGCCCTGTTCAAAGAGAATAGTTTGGGCAATGCCTAGCGAATAATGAATGATGGCAGTCAGGCCAGCCCAACGGGGCACCTGCCCGCACGGCCGTCCCTCCCTGTTCTCTGCACCTGCCTGAGCCCTGCTGGGCTGAAGATGTGCCAGAGAGGAGGCGGCCCCTCGCCTTTTGTTTTATTTTTAACATTTAATATCCATCAGGCTGTCCCGAAGATGCTCAGTCCTGACACAGGTGGAACACAGACGGGCGATATCAGTTGGCGTCTTACTGCTCACCTGGGCTGGGGAGAGATGGAGGTGAATGTGGAGCAGTAGCGAGTTTTCATGGGTGGAGGCACTGTGACAGTCTGAGGCTTCTCCTCCCAGCTTTCGGCGGCTGTTTCCCCTTTGGTCCATAATCGCAGCTAATGGGCTGGCCACAGAGGCATCAGGGGCATAAAATGGTCTAACACTACATTGACTATAAATAGCAAAGCCATAAGTGACATTACTTTGCAGATAAGAAACAATCACATCATTAAGCAAAGGTGTTAGTGTATCAGTCACCCTAACACTGATTTATTGCCAGGCATTTGTCTGTCACCAACACAATGGAAGCTGTAACGCAACTCAAGGGTTTAAAGAGAAAATTAAGATGAATATTGCTGCTAGCACCGGTTTGCACAGATGCAAAATGGGTGGGCTTCCCTCGCTGCTGCAGGGCTGGCCTCAGCCCAGCTTCCCAGGCCCAGAGGCTAAAGACTGCCTGCGCGGGGCAGAGAAGTTCGCCCCGGGGGGCTGGAGGCTGGGCTGCCCAGGGCAGGAGCACCTCACAGCCTGGGTTTTTGCAAAGGGAATAACATTGCAAATGGTCAGGACTCCCCCTTTCATTCTACCCCTGTTTATGGAATGGGAGCAACGATTCGTTCTTTTGATGAACAATATATTCTGAAGCACCGTCTTATTAAATAACAACTGCTTCTGTATTCCGTTCAGTTTTAATCCAGAAAGCAGTTTGGAAAGCCTACTGTAAGCCAGGCATTGAGCCAGGCCTGGGAAGTTTAATGACGGATCAGTCACTTTCTCTCCTCCAAGGGCTCAGGACCCAACTGATAAACTCCCAGGAGTTGCTGGCGGGTAAGTGTGAGCTGGATGAAGGAACAGATGAGGGGGAGATAGGATGGTGAAGGTTTGCGGGAGCACAAGGGGACTTGAAGGAAGGAGAACACTCCCGCTGGTTGGGAAGATCAGGAAAGAGGAAAAGAAGGGGGATTTGAAAGGGCCTTTGAGGGCTGGAGGAATGCTAGGCCGAGGAGACAGGCAGGGGGTTTTCTAAGATGCCGTTGCTTGTCCATAGGCGTGTGTGTCTGGGTGGCGCTGATGGGATGCTGAGCTCCAGTCTGGCTGGTTCACCATCAGACCCAGGGAGAGCAGTTGGAGGAGAAAGGCTAGAAGGAAAGTCAGATGAGACGAGGAGGTGTCTTGGGTGTGTGGGTAAGAAGGTTGCTCTATTTTTGACAGGCGATGGGACCACTGAAGGTTCTAACCCAGACGAAGTGCACAGTCTGACTTGGAGCGCAGTAGGGAGGAGGCACTGAAAATCGCAGGCCATGGAGTGTGTGCTGTGAGAGGCAAGGTGGCGCTGGTGGGGTGGACGGCCTGGGTCGGATGTGGATGGTGGGTGGCGAGGAGGGGAGGTCGGGGCACAGAGGGAGGTGAGGTTTGTTATACTGAGGTGAGCACCTGGTACACGCCCAGGTGTGGTCTGGGGTGCAGCTGAGGAAACCTCAAGGGACAGGTAGATCTGGTCATCAGCTTCACAAGGGGCCCTGGTGGAGAAAGAGCTGTTTGAAGGAGATGGTTAAAAAACTCAATGAGACAAAGAGTTCATCTCCCTTCAGACTTGTGCGAACTATGTCTTCTTGGAAATGGATGAAACTACCCACTTATGAAAAGTAATCTAATGACTATTAACCACCAGTTAATCATGAAATGGAAGCTCCAGTACTTTGGCCACCTGATGCAAAGAGTCAACTCATTGGAAAAGACCCTGATGCTGGGAAAGATGGAAGGCGGGAGGAGAAGGGGGCGACAGAGGATGAGATGGTTGGATGGCATCACCGACTCGATGGGCATGAATCGGAGCAAACTCTGGGAGGTGGTGAAGGACAGGGAGGCCTGCTTGTTGCAGTTCATGTGGTTGCGCAGAGTAGGACACGACTTAGCAACTGAACACCAACAACCCATCTTATAACCACTTGCTCAAAAATTCTTTGAAACTTGGAATCATCAGACAAACCTTATGGTCTGTTTTCTGAAAGAAGCTATTTCAAAACGACTCAACGTTTCACTGCAGTCCTCAGACCAGACCAGTCCCCCCTGGATTGGTCCAAGTGCAAACACATGGCCAGTGCGGAAAGGTGACTTGGTGCCAGCCCTCACTCAATCAGCATGAGCCCGCTCTGCCTGCTGAGGGTCCAGGGGTGAAGAGGGCAAGTTCCCACCTCCCATGATCCATCCATCTCCTTCCGGTCTGGCACAACGCTAGGGAGCTGCAGGACGGAGCAGGGCTGGGGCCTGGGAGGACAGGCTGTCCTGCTCTGGTCCAGGTCTCATCCCCGCTTCAGGCCCCACAGCTGGAAAAAGGGCTGCCCTGTCTCATCTATAGCGCAGATCCTCTTGCTCATGGGGCCATGTTGATAGGGCGCTGTGCACCCTAGCTAGGTGTCCACTTAGCTCTTCCCAATCAAGTCCTCGTTGGTGTTTGGTAGTATATATCTCAAGAATATGAAGTGAGAGTAGACGTGTTAATCAGTCGTGTCTGACTCTTTGCGACCCCATGGACTGTAGCCCACCAGGCTCTTCTGTCCATAGAATTTTCCAGGCAAGAATACTGGATTGGGTAGCCAATCCCTTCTCCATCCCTTCTCCAGGGGATCTTCCCAACCCAGGGATTGAACCTGAGTCTCCTGCATTGCAGACAGATTCTTCACTGCCTGAGCCCATACCTCAAGAATAGATTTATTCTTTAATAAATTGAATGTTAATTTTTACTCCAAGTCAAACACGCAGGTTTAAAGAAAGCTTTATTTGGGAAGATAATCTAAGTCCGTGGACTTCTGACACGTGGTGAGGGCCCTGCTTTCTCTGGATTGTTCCAGTCCTTCTTCGCTGTGGACTATCTCAGGGCCACGGGGTGAGTGTGGTGGCGTAGGAGCAGGACGCTGCGTTTGCAGGCGGCCCTGCTGGGCCCGAGTCTGGCCCTCTGCAGCTGGAGCTTGTCTGGTCCATCCCCCTCCTCAGTTGGCTGCCCCAGTGTCTGCACAGAGGTGTCCGCTAAAAGTAAAAGGTCATCTTCTTAACATGGCTGACTCCTGCCTGGCCACGATTCGAGAAGGACCTTAGAGACGCACAGTTCCCCCTCCTTTCAAATCACCACTCTTCTCATCTTAACAAGCCCCAAATAACAACTTTCAGTCAACTCCTGAAAAAAAAAAAAAAGCTTTAAAACTTTAGTGATGCAGAGGACCATCTCTTTGGGGAAAAATCAATAAAAACAGAATGATAAATTTAGTGGTCCAGTGCTTATGGTACTAAATTCAAGTAGTAGAAAAAGTCGGTTCTTCTCCCCTTGGTCACGTTGGTTCTAGAAGAGAGAAGGAAGCTCGTTACTCAAACTTTCCAAGGTGGTCCTCACCAGGCTTTGGCAGGGAATATTCATGATGCAGCATGGCATACCTGCCAGGTGAGGAAGCAAGAAGAAAAAACACATACGTACGGAATCTAGAAAGATGGTGCTGATGAACCTATCTGCAGGGCAGCAGTGGAGATGCAGACCCAGATAACAGACTTGTGGACACAGTGGGAGCGCGAAGGTGGGGTGACTTGAGCGAGCAGCGCTGAAGCACACGCGTTACCGTATGTAAGGTACATAGCTGGCGGGAGTTCGCTGTGTGGCACGGGGAGCCCCAAGTCAGTGCTCTGCGAGCACCTAGAGGGGTGCGGGGGGGAGGACGGCGGGAGGCTCAACGGGGAGGGGACATGTACACCTATGGCTGATTCATGTTGATGGACGGCAGAGACAAACACGACTTTGTAAAGTAATCATCTTCCAGTTAAAAAGAAAAGAAAATTTAAAAAAGAAAAACAGCAACAACAAACCGAAAAAGAACTTGGAAGAGGGACAAAAATGATGCACTTCCTTCACATTACAAACTGAAGGGCAGTCCTGAGTCTCAGCACGACGACCTCTTTTTGGAGGCTTTTCTGGGGAAACTTTAATGTGAGTGGAATGTCAATTCTCCAACTCCTGTATATAAGCAGGTGACAGGAAAGTCCACTGCTGGTGTTTCATATCACCGGTGATTCAAACTAATGTTTGCCTTCCTTCGCTCGCACCTCTCCTAATTCTACAGGCTCACCTTCATATCCAGTGGAACTTACATTTATTTGTAATCTCACTGCTTACACTCCACTGAACAATAAAAGAACAATAAACTTAATAAAAAGCCCAAGTGATTGGAAACTGCTCTGGGAATGGCAGTCCAGTATGAAAGCTATAAATTTCCTTGTGTGCTCACGACAATGTCAGCTAATTTTTATGAAAAGCCCATCATGGAGCATGGCACCAAAATGCCGGATCACTAGTGTGTCCGCCTTCAGACTTCCCCTGACAACAAAATAGAAAATGCATCATAAAATGATGTTTCGAGCCACAAATTCATCTTGAAATGCTCACTCTATCCAGGAACGTTTCTTTTCTGACCCTGTCTTGCACCTGAACTTTGAATTAATCATTCCTTTTCTATACTGTTACTCAATACCCACTGGTACCATTGTGGGGGGAAAACCTAGGAAAACAACCCCTAGAAATATTGTCTCATGTGATGAACTTGATTGGCCCGCATTAGCGAACCCAAGGTAGACACAATTAGTCCACAGAACAACAGCAGTGATCACGGAGCCTAAAAATTAATCTGAAACCATTATCTTCAACAATACACTTTTAAATAAACCATTGGGGGGCCCATTTCTCATTGAGGGCAACCCACAGAGAGTACACACGCGGTCACCCTGTGGGATTACAAAGGAGGTGAAATTGGGCTTCCCTTAAGGGCTCAAAAATATCCTTTCTACCTAATCATTAATAATGGCTTCTAACCTACTCTTCAGATCCCAAAATATTTGGCATGCTCTAGAAAATCAAGCTGGTTTAACAAAAAAATTCTTTGGCTGGATGATTGAAAGGAAAAAGAGCAGTTATCTTGAGGAAAAATGCCCTGAGTACATGAACAAGACATCAGCAATGGTAATTTATCCCCTGGACACAGAGAGTTGGTAAACTTCACGGCTGTGAGCTGAGGAGTGGCGCCCCTCTGTCCTGACTTGGTAGGATTATAATCGTCAATAGATAACATGGTGACATTCATGGTCACCCAGGGAGGAAGAGGAGGGCGGGATGAAGGGGAGGTGTTTAGAACCTCCCCAGAGATCTCTGTTCCATGGTCCCCCACCTGACTGGCTGCCCCATCTCAGGGCCCCTGCTGTCTGCCCTGAGCCTGGCACCAAGTGAGGTCTGTCAATGTCTCTGGAGCAGGTGGCAGGCTCCCCTCATTGGGCTTTTGCTGGGCAGTGGTCTCACCTGAAAGTCCTGGGGCCCCTGGTGGGAGGGGCGGGGTGTGGATCCAGCACCAGGGACCCCAGGGCCAGCTCCTCCTCTGCTTGCCAGCTCCTGCGTGTCCCAGTGACACACGCTGGGGACCCGGGCCCGAGGGGCGGCTGGGCTGGCTTTCTCTGGATTGGCTCCACTCCACCTATGGGACAAGGGCCCCTTCTGGAGCCATTCCCCAGCAGCAGCATCCCTGCCCTTGCCCCGCTCCACCAGGTAGCAGGTGGAGGTCCTGGGCACTGAGCCAGGCCCTCTGTGTGTGGCTGGGAAGTTACCCACGCAGGGAGCGCCCAGCCTTCAGGCTTCCCGGGGGTCTGAATCAACCCCAGTGCCGTCCCTCAGCTCCATAGCTCTCGATCTCATCAGATCACAGTTACTGGAGTCCTCACCTGCCTCCCCCTGGACTGTGGCCCCCTGGGTCGAGGGCCCACACCTGGAGCCTCCCTGCCCATCCGCTCCGAGCCCAGCGCCTGCCGCAGGCCGTCCTGAGTACACATCTGTCCCCGCTGTGCATTAAAGTACAACTTACCATCAGGGGCTTTTTTTCTTTTGCAATCAGCCTTTAAAAAATGGGAATCTTCATTTCGTAAGCAAAGCGCCATGCAGCTTGCATTTGGAATAAGGAGCATATTGTGCACCCTCAGCTAAAAAAAAAAAAAAAATTCTGGGTATTTATTTCTCCAGAAATGCACAAACATCACACAAGTAAAATTAAAACCACTTTAATAAGTGATGAAAGTTCATACTAAGTGAATCAAATCTCAGTGCTCAGGCATACAGCCATTTTTTTTTTCCATTTAGAGGGTGTTTAATACTTAGGAGGGGGTGTCTCCTTGTGGTGAATTCCCAGGATATGCAGCGGACTCGGGTCTTACAAAAGGCTGTTCATGGCAAGTTAGGCTGCAAGAGCAACTCTCCCTGTAACATCATCAACTGCAGCGTTTTCTAATTCCTGTTGGAAGTATGATCTGTACCTGCTAAATTTAACCTGGTTGGGGAGGAAGTGATGCTTCCATTGCCTCCTCCAAAGCCTTTGACTTAACAAGTTCTGCAGTCTTTCGTCAGCCCAAGATCACATTTTTACTGTTAACTAGACACGTGCATATTGCTTTGTTTTGTCTATCAGGGTGTACAATTTGGCAAGTCTTAATTTTAACTCAGTAAAATCCATTTTGATCTTCTGTGTGCAGAACTAGACCTATAGCTGCAGTCATTATAAAGAAAAGAACATATATAGACAGGGGTAACTAGATTTATAATCCATCCCTGTGTAATTAAGATGGTTTTTTTATTTCAATGAAATGACAATGGCATAATGGATTTTGAAAACAAGATAAATATGAAGAGGAAACAACATTTATGAAGTACACAGGGAGAGAAGCAGTGAGATTTATTTTTCAAGTGATAAAACATCATCCAATCACAATATTCACTTTTATGGTTATAATTTGCCAAATGATCTCAAATCTTGTTAATTAAAAAAGGGGGAGGGTGACATGGCTAAAAACAGAAGCGATGTCTTTTGTGCTTTGAAATGGAAAGATGCCTGCTGATTTTCTTAACCAACCCACCTAGAGAAAGCCATTGCTCAGAAATATGTAACCAGTGAGTCTTTTCACATTTATTGATTGTTCTCATATGTACCTCTCGTTATTAAAACTTGATTTATAATAGACTATCAAAATATTTGAGACTTTAAAAAAAAGTTTCATGCTCTCAGTATTTGATTTCTAGAGCCTGAAAAAATGAACGAGTGTAAAGTAATATGATTTTTTTCCCATGACCAGTGTGGTTTAGGGAGCCACACTGTCTCTTACCCAATGCTTGGCTTGAGTTTTTAAAATTAAGGGTTTTTATCTTGCCCACAATAAGTATAAGGGTGAGGATGAGATTGGAGACATCTATTTTGGCTCCAAGCCAGCCCAAATTGGCCAAGAGACAAGTTTCCTGTAATTTGAAGATCTGCAGTAAAAAATGAACCTATTGTTTTTGCCAGCCTTTATTTAGCTGTTTGCAAAAAAAAAAAAAAAAGTTTCTATATTGCTTTAAAGAAAACTGTTCTTATAACTTTGAATTCCACAGGACAGAAGAGTCAGTCATGGTGAGTGAGTGTACAAGGTTTCTGTATGGGATTTTTGCTTTGGTAGTTCTAATATCCCACAGTTGCACTGATAGAACTAGAGTTGCTTGTCTCCTAGAGTCTAATGTCTACCTTTAAAAAAAATGTACTTACTGCGATAAAGCTAAGGAAGACGCGTGTAGGTGGCGTCTCCTACATGCTCCCATGGAGCTGTCGCCTCTCCTGTTTCAAATGTGGTTGAAGAGAACTAATCTCTGAATTGAGGGAAAATCAGGGCAAAACAAGCAGTATGTAAAACACGTTATGAAGGCATTGGCAGATCAATGCTTTGATATTTTTATCTTTGGATTTGCTGTATAAATGTAGAACTTGGCATCACATGTCTAACTTGGGTGTAGTGGCAAAGACTGCCAGCCATCCTTCAATAGTGTCAGCTGTGCTGGTGATGACCTTTTCAGGGGACTCTTGAGTGCCTAGAATGAAGACCGCATCTTCCTGTGACCTTGGAACTGGTTGAGGCCACAGGATTCAGCTTCAGGCAATGGGATGAGGGCACATTTCTGGCTGTGAATATAAGGAGAGCCCTCCATGTGGCCTACAAAGTGTTTAGGTTAAGTAGGCGTCTTGATCAGTGGGAGAGGGGAAACCTCTGGGCCAGTGGTGCTCATTGCCACTTAAAAGCAGTTATTACGTCAGGCAGTGTTCAAGGTTTTTCACACCTATTATCTTACAGTGACCTGAGAGAGCAGCTGCTGCTGCTAAGTCGCTCCAGTCGTGTCCGACTCTGTGCGACCCCATGGACAGCAGCCCACAAGGCTGCCCCGTCCCTGGGATCCTCCAGGCAAGAACACTGGAGTGGGTTGCCATTTCCTTCTCCAATGCATGAGAGTGAAAAGTGAAAGAGAAGTCGCTCAGTCGTGTCCGACTCCTCGCGACCCCATGGACTGCAGCCCACCAGGCACAACCACTATTTCCACAGAGGTGACAAGTGCTCAGTCGTGTCTGATTCTCTGCAACCCCATGGACTGTAGCCGCCAGGCTCCTCTGTCCTTGGGATTCTTCAGGCAAGAATACTGGAGTGGGTTGTCACGCTCTCCTCCAGGGGATCTTCCCGACCCAGGGACTGAACCTGGGTCTCTTGTATCTGCTGCACAGGCAGGCAGATTCTTTACCACTAGCGCCGCCTATGAGACATCAGCAAACTGAGGGACAGAGAAATGACACAACCGGTAAATGACAGATTTGGAATTTTATTGCAGGCAGCCTGGCTCCAGAGTGTGCACACTTCGCTGCTCCCCAGTATTACGTCTAAAGATGGCAGAGCCACCAGAGAGACGGAGCCTGGGTCCCAGCCCTGAAGCCCCCGCCTTAACCCTGTACCACCCAGCTGGGGCGGTTACTTTCTTCCTCAAAAAGCAGCCAGACCCATATCCTAGTGAGAGAGGACGATGGCACTGCACACAGCTTGCTTATCGAGACAAGCCGGCTAAGCTGGCCTAAATGTCCGTTTGCAGTGACAAGGCAAGAAACCCACAACTGAAAGCAAATCGAGCCATAACGGAAATCCGAACCTCAACTCCAAGAGCTCTGATATCCAAGGAGACATACTCACAGTGTCTCAGTCCAACCCTCAAAATCCAGGGTCTTGTTAAAAGGAAATCTGTGCTTCCCTTGAGAAAAAGTTGCTTGTCAAATAGTTGATTTTCTAGAATTTATCTTTCCTCTTTTACTTAATAGAAGAGTAGGCCCTCTCTTGATGAAAAGTACATGAAGGTTGTTTGGGTGGGAAGTGGGGGTGGATTAAAATAGTATTCAGTTTTATATTGTTTTGACTTTGTAAATGTCCAGAGCCCTTTACTTTGATATGTTAATTTTGTTGTAATCCTTTTTGCTTTTTTCTGAAGTTACTGGTTATCTCATTAGAAAAGAAAAAAAAAACACTTGTGTAATCTTATTTGATTCTTTGTTTCATATGCCAGATCTTTGCAAGGGGTATCAAACTTTCATTAATGCAGTAACACGCATAAAGAAGTTTCACTTTTTTAAACTGTAGGCAGCCGTGCTAGAGTCCTCTCCTCTCTTACTTGAGTTGCCCAGTAACATCCAGGGAAAAGCTCTATGTGAGTAGATTCCTTCTTGCCTAAGTGAAACTGTTGAGTCTGCCCTGACCCAGAACTAATCACTTGGCTGTGTATAGAATTCCAGGTTGTAAGTAATCTTATCTCAAGCTTCTGAAGGCAGTTTTCCCTTGTTACCTAGCTTCTAACGTTGCTGTTAAGAACCCTAATAATAATAAAAATCCTTCTTTTCCTCCTTCTTCTTCCTCTCCTCCTCCTCTATCTTCTCCTTCTTCTTGTCCTCCTTCTTTTGTATGTGGCCTATTTCTTCCTCATCTTTGCAAGAACATTTTAGATTCTTCGCTTTATTCCTGGTCTCTTAAAAATTTCATGGTGATACACCTTAGTGAAGGATTATTTGTGTTCATGGGACTGTGCATTTGGTGGACTTCGATCTAGTGACCAATGGCCTTCAGGTCTAAGGACATTTTTCTAAAAAAAACAATGCTTTCAATCATCTCCCTTCATCTGCTTTGCTTTTTCCTTGTGGCACTCCTATTGTTTAAATATTAGACCTCCTGGATTAATCTTCCTAAACTTTTTATCTTTTCTTTACTATTTTCTCTCTTTTTAACGTGTGTTTCTTGGACATTTCCTCAATTTCATCTCCTAAACCTTCTATTGCATTAAAATTTTTTAAAAACTGTATTTTTAGTTTCAAGGACTTTTTAAAAAATTGTTTTCTGAATCCTCCTTTTAAAAAAATTAATTCTGTATTCTTGTTTCAGGAATGCCAAACTAACCTCTCACCTCTGAGAATATTAATTGCGTATTCATTTGCATTTCACTCTGCTCACTTCACTCTCTGTTTTCTGTGCGTGGTCTCACTGTTTACTTATTCCGACTCAAGTTAGTGGCTTTCTTCTAATATGTGAGGACTCTTGGCTGTCTGTCTTGAGGCACCGCAGAGGTTTCTGGAAATGCTGTCCATGAGTGGGGCTTCTGAACTGGTGGTTTTGACATCTGGTATTCAAGTAAAGACTGGCCATGCCATAGGGGTGGGGCAGAGAGTTCAGCATCAGAGTCTCTTCCTTTGAATGGGCCAGTTTCTTTAGATAAAAATCCCTGCAGGTCCTACCTGGAGGCTGTCAAGTTTAGGGCCCTGGAGGAGAAGGAAATGGGACATCACAGCGCTCAGCACACACTCTCCCTTTCCTGCTTTCAGTATGGCGCCATGCCTTCACCTTCACATGGCCTGGTGTCCCCAGGTCCAGACCATCTAGGGGTCAGCCCATGCAGAAGGCAGCCTCTGCCTCTCTGCTGCCAAGGTGGAAGAGGGGCAGTCTCCAGGCCGTCTGGGCTGGGGGAAGGGACCCTGGGGTCTCAGGGCTCTTTAGGAAGCCTTCCAAGCACTTCTGTTTTTCAAGTCATTATATGTACTGATGCCTGGAAGTACCAGGTGCCTTCAAATCTGGGCCTTTCTGGAGTTCTGCAGCATAAATGGACTTAGTTCTTATTAAGTCCGCAGGTTTCAGCTGTTTGTTCTATTCTCAGCCTTTACACTCATCTGCCCGCTTTCCATCACCCAGAACTTGGTATCTTTCCTTGTTGGCTGTCATCCCCTATCCTGTTTTCTTTGTCCTTATGAGTTCATGACTTTTTATAATTCCATTACCGTCATTTTAGCGGTATTTCAGGAAGAGATGGAGATAAACAAGTGTGTTCAGCCTGCCATAGTTCCCTGGAAGTACAGGTTTTACTCTTTATTTTTATTGAAAAATGATTATTTTCAGGGGTGAAAAATGACAACAAACAAAATTATTTTAGAAGTAAGATAACTATTTTTGTGAGGCAGAGAGAAGGGGTTAGGAAATTCAATCCTGATTTTGCCTTTGTCCCTTTTTACTGTAGTTAATGGAAATGAGACTCTAATGACCAAGAGAGAGTCATACTCAGAACAGCTAACCATGGAGAGAGACTTCTGTTTATTTACCAGCGTCTCCTGTGAGAACGTCGTGTTTCCCCCTGTCCTCCTTTGGCTCTATTTTCTGATATTGTGTCCAGATGGCCCTCGGTCATCAATATTGAATCTCAGAAGAATAGATTCATTTACTTGCAACTGACTAGGCTGTTTTATTTCACATTTTCTTTTTAGGACTGGTAATGTGGTTTTGGCCAAATGCTCTCATGGGTCTAGGTAATTCTCTATTTTGGAGTCTTGGAGAACTTGCAGAATGTGCAGTCATTTTCCTAGAACATTTCGAAGGTTCTTTTTCTCCAGGGATCAAGTAGAGACAGACAGACAGGGTCTTCCCAGGCTCTCAGGTTTGAGCACAGGAAGAGCTTCTGGGCAGATCAGTCCTGGTGCCCAATAGGCGTGGGTGACCCTCCATGGCCTGTCCATCAAACACCACCAGAAAACGCACCTCTCTGAAGCATCGCGAAACTTTCCCTGGATGATCCCATTTTCTCAGACGTGCATCTCAGGTTCACTTTGTTCCAACATCTTTTTGCTTTTTTTTATGCTGAGGATGAACTTCCATATCCTACAAAGGTACCACCACAGCGATGTGAATGAGGGTCCCTCCTTGTAAGACCTAAACATCCGGCTGCTTCAGAAATTGGATTCTCTGTTATTACAGTAAACTGGGAGAAGGTGAACAAGTCTTTTGGAAAGTGGGTCAAGCCCCATCCGGGCTCATTCTCGCCGGGAGAAGCAGTGTCTGTCTATAAATAGCACAGCTGATTCACAGGGCTGACCAGGAGATCATTCCTCCTCCACGTCACCGGCTGTCCCCGTGACATTCGGGTCCTGCAGTCGGCAGAGGACCGGGTCTCTATCGGAGAGGAGCTTGAAGCACCAAAGTGTGGAGACAGCGGCAAAGCAAAGAAAAGTAGGGAAACCAGACATTCTTCACGTCTGTCGTGTCCCAAAGTGTTTTCAACAGCATCCCCATCCCCACACATAGTGGACTTCCCACAAAACATTTACACACAACACGGCTGACGTAGGCCACGACCGACTTCCTCTGGTCCTGGACGCGTCAGACCGCAGCAGGCTGGCTAGTGACTCACGTGACCTGCTGAGCTGTCCCCTGGGCGTCTCCAAACTCCCTGGCTTCTTCTGTTGTTTGGGATTTGCAGTAAAAATGCTGGCTGTCCTGCCACATATACTCTGGGAGGTTTAACTCCTCCTTGCCCCAAAGGACTTGGGGGTGAAGGTGCTCCAGTCCCTTGCTGCTCTGACTCCTAGTTATCCTGCATCCTTGGGCTCAGCCCTGCTCCCTCTGTTTTTCGCCCTCTCTGGCTGGCCCCTCATCCTTCACTTGCCCAGTGTTCTCCTAGCTCTGGACGCTTGTGAGGGGCCCCTTTACTGACAGTTTGGAGGAAATGGAAAGAGGTTGTAAGTCATCACAGTATGAGGTGACAGAGTGCAGGTGAGTCTGGGCTCATGGCTCCCACTGCCCTGAAAACCCATCTGACATCCCCTCCCCAGGACGTCTCCCTGTCCGGGCCCCCGATGCAGGCTCCACTGCCGCCGAACTTTGCGTCTTCCCTGCATTAGCAGCCCTGGCGGGAGACCCCTCTCCCCCTCCCCCAGGCCACTTGCCTCCCAAGTGCTTGGCTGTGGTCCCTCCCCAGCCGCTGTCTCCTGCGGGGGGCAGGACGGATGAGTGATTTTCATTTCACCCTTTCTTGGTCGCCTCTCTCTCTCAACCAAAAGGCCCAATAAAGTTCTTTTTCTACCCCCCAAATGACAATCTATCCCCCAGATGAATTCTGCTGAACCCGAGAACTCCGGAGCTAGGCAGGCGGCATTTGCTTCTAAACAGGAGCTGTATTTTCTTCTCGCCACACCCATTTAATGTACAGAAAGGAATGTTTCTAGAATCGTCAGTGAGAGCACTGCCAGTGCACACAGGCCCCTCGGGGGTGGCCTCCCCTCCTGCAGGACACGGTACAGCCTGTTCCGCACACATGGTGACCAGCCCGAAGGCCGTCTGACCTCCCCCCCGGGGCCCCGACCGTTTAGCGCATCTGAATTGGAGTGGCCGCTGTGGGCCCTCCCAGAGGCTGCACAGAGATGAAGTTTTAAGTAAAGCAGCTTTGCTCTTTCCTTTTTAAGCAAAGTGTGAAGTTCCATCCATGGATGTGGCCACCCGGCCGCCGGGGCTAGGGCGTGACCTTGACAGCACGTGCTAGGGGCTGGGGTGCCGCCGGGCAGAGAGATCGCCAACCGTGTCTGGGCGCTGAGACGACTTCTCCATCAGCTTTGGGAAGGCGAAGTTTCCAGGAGCCAGGGGCTGGCGGAGGGGCCAAAATATTCAGTCTGAGCAGAACCAGCCTTCCTCTCCACAGGGCTTCCCCACAGCCGGCCAGTCCTGCCCTGTATCTCCAGGGTCCCCTCCAGCCCAGCCCATCCCGCGGTGGCCCTGTCACGTGGGCACCGTTGTCAGAAGCCCCCGTGTGGACAGGCTGGGCCGCCTGCTGAAGGCCGCACATAGTAGATGGCAGAGCGGAAATTTGAAGAAAGCCTGGACATCCTCCTTTCTGGTTTCAGAGCCCTCCCCCACTCGGGAGAATGCCTTGTTTGCAAGCCCTAATGACATATTCACGATGGACCATGAGGGCTCATAACATCCCACCGTGTGTCTATTTGTATTCAGACCCGGCTATGTTTATAGTTGGGTTTTATATATGCTCAACTTCGGAAGGACAGATATTAAGAGAAAGAACGTCGCTCCTGGGAAAGCAATAATAGGGCAGAAAATCTAATCCCCAACCCCACCACCTCCGCCAATATAAAGTAGGAGTCCTCATTATTCCCTTAAAACATTCTGGCTTCTCCCCCTGCTGGCACTTATCTCAGTTAATAAATAGTAATTATTTGCTTGCTTATTTTTTCCTGTGTTCCCCACCAGACTGCAGGTTCCACGAGGGCAGGAGCAAGTCTACCTATCGCCCAGTGTATCTGCAGTTTGTAGGTGGTGGGAGGACCCGAAGGACACAGTGGGATATGGTTGATGAATAAGTGGCTTGATTTAAAAGACCCAGAGAGGAAAATTCATGTATTCCTCTTCATCTTTTAATAAGTTGGCCAGGAATAAAGATGCATCTTCACTGTCCTAAAACCTTGTGTTAGCAGCGCGTGGGCTCAGAGTGGGGCTTCTCTGGTGGCTCAAGTGGTGAGGAAGCTGTCTGCAGTGCAGAAGACCTGGGTTTCTGCTCCCTTTTGTTGAAACTGATCAATGCTTAGGAGGATTAGCCAAGTCAAGGCTGATTTGGGTCTTGGTTCTTTAAAATCATTTGAAGTTCCGTTACCAAATTTGAGAACTTAAAAAAATTAATAGCTAATTCTTTCCATTATTACTAAGGAGGTTTTTACCAAGTGTTTGTTTTTATTGCTGAAGCTTCCCTTAGCGTTATTTGCAGGATATACTTTTTATTTCAATGAAGTTTGAAATGAAAACAAATCCATACTCACTATCAACTAAGTGTGAAATTGCTCTTGCCACCAACAGATCCTAAGCAGACTTTAGTTGTATAAACTTGAAGCAGAAGGAAGGTGCTCTTTGCTGAGAAATCAGAACAGAGTCACACATACAAAATTACCATTTTAGCATCCAGAGACTTCGAAGCACTGGTGTGTGCTTGTCAGCAGCTATGAGGTCAAGCCTCGTATTACGTGGATGGGGACATGTGACACAAGCCTTGGACAGGTCCTCCTTCCTAGAAACAATTGTGTCACTTGGAGTCATTCATGGGAAGTGACAGAAACTGGAAGCCAAGGAAATTAGTTGATTCATGACTTTGAGGACCCTAGCTCTGGCACAGCTGGATCCAGAAGCCAAAGCATATTCTGGGTCTTTGTTCTCTCTGTGTGTGTCTCTCCCCCAGCTCCCCACACATACTGCTGTCCGGGCTTGACCCCATCCTGCATGAAGCTCCTTCCATGGGGTTTGCCCAGGAACCAGCTCCAGGCACCCTTGGATGGCCCTTATAGTTTTCATGCCAGGGGAAGGGATGGAGGAAAAAAGAGATGGTTTCAGCATCGATATCTCAGGTCTTGGGAAGCCTTTTACTAACCTCTTTATGGGCTGTGTCTTTGCCTGAACCACTAACGGAGATCACCAACCAGGGCTGACTTGGTTCTGTGCCCTTTCCTGTGGCAGAGGGAGATGGTCCTTACAGATGGGGCTGCTGGAAAAATGAAAGGAGAGCTGCTCAGGGCAGAGGCGTGGATGCAGAGCAAGTAAAATAAAGTCCCCCACTCCATTGAACAAGGAAAGGGCGTACAGCCTGTTGTCCAGAAAGTGCTCACACTGTTTTGAAATGTAGGTGAAGGAAAGGTGTACCTTAACACGCCCAAATACCCACTACCGTTTTATTGCATTTTCCAAATATTATCCAAGTAATTCAGATGTAAATTTATTCTGTTCTTTAAATGGAACTATTGAAAACATCTCAATGGTTTATTTTCTTACCATATGCTCTAGGAAATATTTAGTAAATGTTATGTTCCAATTCACAGTCTTGTTTTAGTTACTCGAGTTTCTATCATCCACATTTGTTAGGAAGTCCTAGGTTTATGACTCTAGTCCTTTCTTAAGTTTGCTTTCCGAGCTTTTTATTCATGTATTCAACCAATCAGTATTGGGTAGTAAGTGTTATCAGGTATTATTATAGGTTCTGTGAAGGAATTCAAAAGAACGTACAGAGAGACAAACTTATATTTTAACCAGAGGATGGACAACTAAACCTCTGAAAGGGCGGTGATGAATATAAGACAGCCATGAGGGAACGCACCAGAAACTTCATGCGCCAAAGACAGAGCAGAAAATTCCAGCTGAGAGAAAAGCAGCTTCAGGGAGCCTCATAGACTGAAGGAGAAATGCTTCTCACCTTGTCCTCCAAGGGGCTGCTCCAAGGCCCTTTTCATAAAGCCCCCACCAAACCCCAGTGATGTTACTTCTGCTCCCCACTGGTCCAGGTGGGTGCCCCAAAGGTGTAAGTGCCCCTGTTCTCCTAGGCTGTGCTTGTGTGGCCACCAAGGAGGTCTTCTTGGGCAGCAGGGGCAGCAGGAGAGAGCTGCGCAGTGCCGTCATCAGGGTGTGCAAGGTGCTCGGAGCCTGTGCACAGCAGGGAAGGTGGTGCGCGGGGCTGAGGGCACCTGCAGAGGCGCACGGAGCGAAGGCAGACGCGGGCGGTCCCGCGCTGCTCGGGGCCCACCTGCGGAAGACCGGGTGGGGCCAGAGGGCCGCCCCTGGACCGGCCAGCAGCCTTGCATCTGCACCGTGCGGCTGGTCTCTGCTGACAAGGAAAGAAATGGCCAGGAAGTCAGAGGGCCTTCCAGATCGGATGCAGTGCACGCCCACAGACATCTTCATGACTAATTTGATACTGGGTGCATTCTCTGTGATGTGTGCACACAGGAAGCTGAAAGTCGCTCAGTCGTGTCTGACTCTTTGCGACCCCATGGCCTATATAATCCATGGACTTCTCCAGGCCAGAATACTGGAGTGGGTAGCCTATCCCTTCTCCAGGACATCTTCCTGACCCAGGAATCGAACCAGGAAGTTAATGTGCTTAAGTACAAACATTAGAAAATAACCAGTGCAGAAGGGATTTCAGTTTACCCAGAGGCCTCCACGGAGAAGGCAGTGGCACCCCACTCCAGTACTCCTGCCTGGAAAATCCCATGGATGGAGGGGCCTGGTGGGCTGCAGTCCTGGGGTCGCTAGGAGTCGGGCACGACTGAGCGACTTCACTTTATTTTTTCACTTTCATGCATTGGAGAAGGAAACGGCAACCCACTCCAGTGTTCTTGCCTGGAGAATCCAAGGGATGGGGGAGCCTGGTGGGCTGCCGTCTATGGGGTCGCACAGAGTCGGACATGACTGAAGTGGCTTGGCGGCAGCAGCAGCAGCAGAGACCTCCAAGTCCTTGGCAAAGAGGAGACATTCTGCTTTCCATAAACTCTGTAAAGCCGTAGAATTTGTGGGCAGGGCTTTGTCCTTAGGAAACTGTACAATCTTCAAAAGCGCAGAAAGTGGAAGTGTTAGTTGCTTAGTTGTGTCCGACTCTTTGTGATCCCACGAACTGTAACCCACCAGTCTCCTCTGTCCATGGGATCCTCCAGGCAAGAATACTGGACTGGGTTGCCATTCCCTTCTCCAGGGGATCTTCCTGACCCAGGGGTTGAACCCAGGCCTCTCGAATTGCAGGCAGATTCTTTAACATCTGAGCCACAGGGAAGTCCTCAAAAGCATAAGGCGCCTGCCAAAGAATCAGCACAGCGCAGCTACAGAGACCTGAGCTAAGCCCTGATCTGAGGAATTAGGGAGAGCTTTCCCATCAGGTCTCAGCTTCCTCCAGAGTGGGAAGCAGAGCTCAGGCTGGGGGTGATGACCGAGGCACTCACTTTGGACTCAAAATTTAATGGGCTCCTGAGAACCCAGTAACCAAAACTTGTAATACTTCAACGCAACACTTAAAAAAATCAAAACAAATGCAGAAAATCCAAAGTGAATCAACTATAAGCATTAAATGTAGAGACAGCATCATTATCATCAATGCGTCTTCTTGATTCAGTCTCTACTACGGTTTGATGTAGCGCTGTTATTCTTTAACTTGCATTCATCTTTATTTTTTAGAATATTAAAATGTTATTCATGAATTACACAGTTTGGGGCAGCACCACAAAATTTGTGCTCAAGGAGGATGTCTCACTTTCCATCCCGCTGGGAACATCACTGGGAACTTTCTAGACCAGAATGGATGCTCTGAAGCTCAGCCCATGATGTCATAGGGTTATCACAGATGAACCTTGAGTACATACCTTATTGCTGTTTTCATTTCTAACACATGCAGCATAGGACTAGAAACCCTTGCTTTTCTAAACGTGGGTCCTCACTAGTCAGCATGTCACAATCCCACTTCTGAGATAAGCAGGAGGCACAGAGTTCCCAGGCCACCCAGCTGCCCAGGGCTTGGCAAGTTGGCCCACTGTCCCATCACCTGCTGGGCTACGTGCCCTCCATAAGGATGGTGGCCTCTGAGTGTCCCTAGGGATTCTTGGGTACCCCAAGCAATACTTGGGTATCCCCATGGACACTTGGGCACCCCTACAAGTACTTGGGTGCCTCTACAAACACTCGGGTACCCTTATGAATACTTGAGTATTCCCGCAAATAATCAGGTACCCCTATAAGTAATTGGGTACCCCTTTGGCACCCCACTCCAGTACTCTTGCCTAGAAAATCCACGAATGGAGGAGCCTGGTAGGCTGCAGTCCATGGGGTCACTAAGAGTTGGACACGACTGAGCGACTTCACTTTCACTTTTCTCTTTTATGCATTGGAGAAGGAAATGGCAACCCACTCCAGTATTCTTGCCTGGAGAATCCCAGGGATGACAGAGCCTGGTGAGCTGCCGTCTATGGGGTTGCACAGAGTTGGACACGACTGAAGCGACTTAGCTTAGCTTAGCTTAGCTTATGAATACGTGGGTATCCCTGAAAATACTTGTGTGCCCCTGTGAATACTTGGGTACCTTTAAGAATATTTCAGTACCCCTAGAAATACTTGAGTATCCCTGTGAACACTTGGGTGCCCCATGAATACTCCAGTATCCCCACGAATACTTGGGTGCCCCTCCCAATTGGAAGACAGCCTTTCTTGAACGCTCAGCCACAGAGGAGGCCCATGGTGAGGGCAGGACTTGGTTAAGTGTCTCTTACCTGGAGAGCCGATGCTGAGGGAGTGACGTGGAGGGGTGGCCAGATGAAGCCTGAGCATGGGCGTGATTGAAAAATGAGGCTCCCCGCGTGAGAAACGGGCGTGCAGCAAAGGGCACCGGGCCCTCGCCCAGCACGTCTCCCCGTGAGGAATGGGGCCATCTTTCACCCGCCTGCCTGCGAGGAGGCTGCGAGCACTCTGGCCTGGCTCCCCGGCTCACCTCGGCAATGAATTTGCGGCTTCTTAATGTAAAACCTGCCTTTTCTGGTCATTGTGCCATTTTATTTACGGCCTGTCTTTGGGGGGCTCTTGATCAATAGATTGAGTCCCACAATATATTTCTTCCCTTCAGTTGTTCTTGGTTATATTTTTAAATTACACGGAGCCGCTAATGATGGTGCAGCTTGCCCTTGAGTGAGCGGGGTCTTTGGATGCTCGGTGGCCAGGGTTTAAAGGCATCGTGGCTGCAGATTAATACAGCCTCACAGGCGATTCCATTTCTGGGCTTGGCTCCCACCTGGGGGATGGAGGAGGCAAGCTGGCTGCAAGGAGTGGGCAGCAAGGAGCCGTGCGGTGTCCTCACGCCAGTCTCCCAGCTCCATCCTTGTTCGGACAGTCAGAGTTACTGAGGGCAAGATGCTGAGGGCCTTCTGTCCATTTACCTACTCAGAAGAACCCCCAGCTCAACATCCCTCCAGGGCGCCGGGTCCAAGTGACATCACCCTGCCGGTGTCAGACCGGAGCCCTGTGTGTAGTGGGGGCGTTACCCTAACAACCGCTGTTGGGTCCCCAAGGGGCCACAGCGAGGGGTCATGATTCCTGCCTAATTTGGGCCCACTCGACAGTATGAGTGCAGCGACGGTATAGACGCAGATTTGTGCGATCCAATTAAATTATTGTTCGCATTTTTATGCAAATGAAGATAAGTTCTCTTGGCACGTGAATTGTGCCTTTAATAAAAGCTGCAGATTTTCGCTGTGAGAAGAATGTGTTAACTCGGGTGGTCCTGGAGGTGTGGGTTGCCAAGCGCCTCCGATCTGAGCCCTGCAATTCCCACTGACTCAGTAATTCACGGGCCAGGTACTCTCGCCCCTCCCCTTCATTCCCCTCTCAGTATTCCACAGAGCAGCCTCGTCTCCACCTATCAATTACAGCTGTACTAATTTATTTCCCTGTATCTCTCTCCGCATGCATGGTGGGGGCATGCTCACTTAAAATATATATATTTTCTCCCTTGCTGGAGGCTTTCATGAAACAAGGCGAATATTCGGCACTTGGGATTCAAGCCGCCGCATCTCACAAAGTTCGGATGTATTAATGAACAAAAATAAGAGTGCAGAGAAACTGGAAAATTAGCAGGCAGTTGAGAGCAAGCCAACAGGAAGCTGTCTGATTATGTGCATGTGGGCAAAATCAGTAAAAGAATTTGAAATTGTCTTGTGCGCAGAGATTCTATTGTTTTCAAAGAATAATTCCATCTATTTTAACATTTTCAAGTGTAATGCCATGGGTAAGGGTTCTTCCTTTGATTGTGAGTGATGTTAATTGAAGGGTGTGGCTCCGCGTCTGTTTTGGCTGTTAGACTTACATCTTTTGTTTGAAAACTCCGTGTGCAGGCTTTCCTGCCCAGCCTCCGTCCGTGTTTCTGTTTTGGTGGTGTGATGACAGACTCGCGGTGTTTCCTTGTGTGTATGGTAACAGATGTTTATGTGAATAACAGACTTTTTTATGAAGGCATACACTTTATAGCCAAATACTAATTAAAAATAATTGCATGTAAGCATTTTTGTTTATTCCCTGTCGTGCATCTTTAATCATTTGAAATCACCTGCAGTTGGAAATTGAGGCAAAGATTTGATACTGCAATTAAAAGAGGCCATCTGACTATATATTAGCTAGGAATAGCAACATATTTGAGGAAAAAAAAAATATTAGAGCACAATGCCAGGTCATTCTGAAGTCTCTTGTATACTGGGTCAAAACACTAATACATTACTTTGTTAAACTAATAGGATTTTAAGGCAGTGTTCAGCCACCAAAACAAGCGCTTCATGAATAATATCCTATACCTGACACAGTGCGTGTGCTAACAAGCTCATTACAAGTGGGTTTTAATTAGAGGCGTAACAGATGGTTCCCAGTAAATATGGGCAGTGGTGACTCCCTGGCCTTTTTTTTTTTTTCCTTTTAAAGACAAAAATTGCAGGTAATTGTGAGAGTCTGAATCTTAGTTTGGGTTTAATAGTATGTGTTCAATTAAAACAAAGTGTAAAGTGTCAGGAATGCGACTCAGAGCGTGCACGCTGCATCAAGAAAACAGGGTTAAAAATGACTTTCCTGTTTAGAAGAGAGCTTCCCCAGGCCGTGGCAGGGATGGGCCATGTGTAGCCCCCCGTGACTCACCAGGGCTTGCTTGTCCGGGCTTTGTTTGTTAAGCATTGCCTGTCACTGCATTATGAAGAATTAATAAGACCCTTCAGAGTGTTCTTGAACTCCAGCACGGAGCACTCTCAGCACTGTGACATTTAACAAAAACATTTAAGCAGGAAAGAAAAGGAATGGTTCTAAAAGCAGCCCGTGTCTCTCTGCAGAAGCCTTTTAATACTATTTGGGGACAGGAGAGGGGAGAGGAAACAGATAAACCTGGCAGTAAGTTCCACTCTGAGAGTTTTCATTTTCGATGAGCCAGACTTGACATTTGTGTTACCGGCTTGGGGTGAGGAATTTGGTGAATCTTGCACATGAAGAAGGTTTATGTTTTGAGATGAAGTTTACTATTTAAAAAAAAAAAAAACATTTCTCTTTGGTGCAGAGGAAATTCTTATAGAAAATGAACAAGCAGACTCCAACACAAAAAATAAGTTTAGAAATGGAGAAGAATTTAGAAAAAAAATATTTCATCACTCTCAATCTTAAATGTGCTTTTTAAAAATAAAAAATAGGGATGGGGCATTGAGAGTCAACTGCAAACTCCCGATAAACACCAGTGGTTTTGTAACCTTTCAGCCCCATCTGAAAATACGGTTTTCAGAATCATGGTGTTGACTGCCCTAGAATATCAGGTCTTCCTATGAGACTGACAAAGGGCTGTTTAAGGAAAAGAGAGAGATTCCAGCTTGCAGGGAAGCTCCTCCAAAATTTCAGAATTAGAAATGTAGATTATTGGGTGTGCTTTTATATTTCAAGGGCATCCCCCCACTGGCTTCTGTCCAGCCTGTCTCTGCCTGTTTCCAAGCGGCATTTCTCCTCGAGTACACAGTGGAGGCGCGTCTCACGGTGTGCCATTGCCTGAAAATAAGGCCACTCCAGGTATAAAATATTCCACCCATATCCCCTGGGGCCAGTCGCTGACATGCCGCAGCTCCTCTGACGTGGAGCCGCCAGGCCGACAGCCGTGTGGAGGTGCTCGCACGTCTGCAGCATCCAGCTCCACAGCCAGAAATAGCACTAGTTAGAGTGTGAGGGTTTTAATTTCATTAAGAATTTTTTTGACAGCATGACACCCCAGGGTCTTGTTCCAGTTGTTTCTTATCACTTAAGGAGGGGAGGGGGTGGGGAGGCGGGAACAGGTCCCTGGGCTGGACTTATACATTTCACTTCCAAAGGCAAGAAGCCCCACTTGGCATTCCTCAACTCTGCACTTGGTGATGATCCCGCGGACATTGCAGGAAGGTTCTGGAAGGTGCCAGCGCCCGAGTGCCCCCTTGGAATGTGGACACGGGCGGGGGCGGGCGCCGGCTGATTGGAGCCTGATTGATGTGTCACTGGAGTGGCACGGTGACTAAGATGTATGGAAAGACGGGGGTGTCATTTCCTGTGACTCCAGCTTGCAAATAAGCATGGCTTCCATTCAATAGATGGAACCAAGAGGGTGTGCAGCGTTGGGCTGAGCAGAGCCAGCCCTGCCCAGAGAAGCGCCGTCCTCGGTCTTGGGGCAGCAAGCCCCTCTCCTTTCCAGATCATCCCTCTGCCGCCACCTGCCCAGCATTGTCGACAAAGGCTGCACCCCCAGAGTCTGACAGTCCTTACCACCCACCACCCCTCCCATGACCAGGCGCTGGCAGAAGAGAGAAAGTTACCTCTTACTTCTGAGATCCCAGAACTACGACTCCCCAGGACCTGCAGTAGTCATGGTCCCCGGGGCCCGTGGCTGTCACCCTTCATGCTTAACTAGTTCTCGAGGCCTCTAGTGAAGATTAATAGATGCCACGGCCTTCACTGTCACGAGCACAGAGATGAAACCCAGCCCCACACTTGACAAGGAGAATGGCCTGGTGACGAAGGAGCATCGAAGTGGAATTCGGGGCCCCAGGACCGTGCGGCGTCACCACTGATGGGTTAACCTTGGAAAGTCATTTATTTCTGTCCAGCACAGCTCTGCCGGCTGCCCCGTGTCACAAGGGGGGCTCTTCACTGGGTTTTCCAGCAGCTTGCAGGAGGCAGCTGTGCTGAAAACATGTTAACCGGAGACTGAGAGATGCTGGGGCCTTGGCATGTCTGCGGCCTGGCCAGCCCACCTGCCCTGGTGCTGGGCATTGGCTCTGTCCTGGCCTGCGGGCTCAGCTACATCAAACTACTGGAGACTGGAGGCTTACCCTGAAGCCTTCACGTCTCCCGTTCTGCAGGCCAGGGTGTCCAAGCTCCTGTGCAGCAGACCCGTGTCTGGTGCCTACCTCTGCCCAGCTGGCAGATGGCCGTATTCTTGCTGTGTCCTGCCTCGGTGGTCAGACAGGATTCTCGCCTCTGCCTCTGTTACAAGAGCCCTAAACCCATTGGGGTGGGTGTCCACCCTCATAACCCAATCACTCCCAAGGGTCCTGCCTCCTAATGCCATCAGGCTGGGGGTTAGGGCATTTGAATCTGGGTTGGGGGAAGCAGATATTCAGTCCTTAATGGGCTCTGTAACGTGGCTTTGGAAGTTTGGGGTTTTCCAAGTCGGTTTGGAGAGTATCTTTACATGTGGTGTACCTGGCATTCTCACTTCCAGTGGGAGCACCTTCCTTCCAACTCGAAGACCCCTCTCCCAGGCACGCGGACCTCGTGTTTAGCAGAGCTGTGGTTAAGCTAGATCAATAAGGGAAAAATTAAATCTGGAGAAGAGGCTTGTAAGCAGATTCTTGGGTACAGCCTTGTGCAAAAGATACTGTGTTTTTATTTCAACTTGGTTTTCACAAGATTTCCCTTTGTTTCTGCATCATACAGAGCCTAGAGCTCCATCTAAGTGACCTGCTTACCAACCAGTTGAGGAGGAAGAGCTGTCAGATCTCCAGGTTTAAAAAAGTCATGAGGTCGTGTCCAAGGAGGAGCTTGGAAAGGGAAGACTGCGCAAGGGTCGTTCTGCGGAGAGGTCGGCTTGGGGCTCCTGGACAGCGGTCCCGGCTGAGGGTGAGGCGGGGACAGAGCCAGGCTCCCCACGTGAAACAGGCTGCACCGGACAGCTGTGTGCTGTGCTTCACCAGCGTCACAGGGCCTTGGTCATGCAGGAGTCAGAACGCGCTTCGGCTCTCAGATCTGGTTCAGGTGTGCACAAGCAACGCCTCTAAGATCTCCGGTCCAGGTACACACCGGGAGTTGGTCTGTTACAGGTTTGCCTGATTCATATTCAGACGCATTCATTCACGCCAGGACGGCCCGCCTCCCTGTGAATGCCGTGATGGGGTGAGGAGTCCCTGGGGTTGCCCGAGCCCTCTCCCATTTCTCCAGCGGAGCAAAGCCCTTGTTCGTCTGTACGTAGCCAATCCAATCCAAGAGAGTGGCTGCCTCACTTCAATTAAGTTTGAATTAATTCTTGCTGGTTTCCTTTACAAAAACATCCAGGTTTTAATTGTTTCACCTAATTACTGGACTGTGACCCAGATTTAAGACCTGACATAGGTGATAGGAAACCATGGGTTTCCTTTGATTATTATATTCATTTATCCTCTCCAGAGCTTTTTGGAGCAGAATATTTCTCCTTCTGTTACTACTTATTTATGTGTCCGACCTTCCCGACTTTCTGACAGAATGAAATTTCCCTAAATAAACATCAAATCTCTAGATGTCTATGTCTTCATATTTAGGATCAAGTTTAGCTGGAACCATCCTCAAGGCAAGCCTACAATGATTTTTGATCAAATGAGGAAAAACCCCATGACTTGCCTCTTTCCCCAAATTGTGCAATGGGCTTAAAGAAGACAGACGTGCAGATTCTGTGGATGCTAATTATAGTATTCATTTCTAGCTACATATCTGCATGCAAATATCAGCCTGTATAAATTTGGCATTGAAAGCACCCCAAGGCTCCCGTCTGGCAGATGGGTATCAGATCACAGTGGAACTTAACAGTACCTGGGGGCTTTGGGGCCAAACAGAGGCGCTGAGCAACAGGAGAGCATCCGCCTCCCCCCTCTGAGATGACAGTGGGGGCCTCATACATTGTTCTGGCCAGAAATATTTAAGAGGTGGTTTGGAGAAACACTTTGGGCTGATCGCCAATCTCCCTTAACGTTCTGCAGACAGTCTGTAGATCTTGGAAAGTAGGACATCTTTAAATCACTCTCTTTGCTTCACTTAAAGTTGAGGAGAATTCGCATAAGCTGCGAGTTCAGCATGGCCCACTCGACTGCTTCACAGGGACTCTGGTGGGAGGCGGGAGGCGGAGGCAGGTGCTAAGGAGGGCTGCATAAACCCTGGGATCAATTTCCCATCCCTTTTTTTCACGATGAGTATCACAAAGATTTCTCGGCCTTATCCATTCTTACTTTGCAAAAGAAAAACACTCATCCAGGAAGAAAAAAAAAAAAAAGGTGAAATGAGTGCTTTTCAAAGATGGAGAGGGTTTTGAGAGACCTTGGGCAGTGCGGCTGCCCTGGCTGGGACCTGATCTGTAAGTAGACACAGCAGCACTTATTCCCAGAGAAAGGGAACGTTGGGAGGCCACAAAGTGCGTGGGCTCAATTAAAAAACATCAGGCTATTTGAAAGAAAAATAGGAGCGAAGAAGAAGAATTTGAAAGAGAACATTCCTCCCCACCCCTGCGAAGAGGCATTCAGAGTCGGAGGGAGTAGACGGGGTCTCATACAAGAGCATATTACATGAAGAGGCCCGTCTTGTGCAGCTGTAATTTATACACTCACATTTTTGGAAAGATTTCAACTTCTCCCCCAACGTAGATGGGCTTAAAGAGCTCCCTGAACCATGAACGCAGTCTGGCTGGGCTCTGGAATTGTTATCCTTTAAGGTAGAAAGATGAACTTAGGAAAATGATACTCATCAGATTTGTAGATGTCCAAGGAAATACATTCCACAGCGGCTTCTGATTCTCTATTGTTTCCTTGAAAACTTCCTTGCCTTGAACTTGGTAAGGCAAACATCTCTGGTTTTCCCAGGGTCTCAGGTAAATGAATAAAACCGGGCAAAACATCAAGTGTATGTGTTCTAGTTTTTCATAGTTTCCCAGATGTTTAGAGTAAAGGGCTAAAGCCCTCTCTGGCCATGGAGCCCCGCATGATCCTAACTGCGTGATCCCTGATGGATCCAAAGGATCCATCTCTGCATCCTCCATTAGGGAGGCCAGACCGCTCAGGACCCCCTGCAGTGTGGGCCTCTTCCTCCATTCCCCATCACCTCTCCCCTCCCACTCTAGACCACCTCCCGCCACCTCCCCTCACCCAATGTCAACTCACCTTCCGATTTCTGGTAAAGTGAGTGGAGGATGTGAGGTCCCGGGCTTACTCTGTCCCAGTGAATGGCGCCTCCCTTTTGCTGTGCTTGTCACATTTATAATTGCTTGGCCATCTGTCTGCCCTCCTAGACCTGACACTCCACCAGGAAGCTGGCTCTGATCCTTGGTGCCTGGGACAGTCCCTGGCACAGGCAGATATTCGATGGGTGGTTGTAGAAGGAACGGGCAGGACACCCCAAACTGCCCCCCGCCTGGCAATGAACTGAGACCAAGGAGAGATGCTTTGGATTTGTTGTATTTACAACACTTTGTTTAAATTTACACACTTTAAAGCAGTTACAAATTTCAATTGCATAAAATATTTTAAAAACCTTTCTTTTTCCCTTTGAGAAGTTCTGCTAATCCAGGAAGGAGTTTTTTAAGAAGCTTAAATGTGTTCCTTGCCTCCCTTGCCTCTGTCCACCCGCTGCTGGCCCTACTGACCCAGTAACAGCAACTCACGTGTTTGTGCTCCAGGATAGGAGGGGCTCCCTTAGATGCCCACCCCGTGTGATACCCACTGTTGGGGTTGGCACTACTATTTGCCCCACTTTACGGATGAGGAAGCCAAGGCCCCGAGAGATGAAGTGAGCTGTGTTCAAGGTTGCCCAGCCAGTGAGTGTGAGGGTTGAGTCCAAGGCTGCACTGCTCGCCGGGCTTCTTAGAAGGAAGGGCAACGACTTGTGAATCCTGGAAAGAAATGCGCCAGGGGCCAGCAGCGGAGCCAAGCACATCACCACTGACCCTGCCTTCACATTCAATTCATAATGATCTCGGTTTCCCAGCTCGTGTCCGCTGGAAGCGCCACGCTGGAAGGAATCCGGGAGGACTTTTAGAAGATGACACCATGATGGCAGAAGTGACAGCTGACAGCCCGACGCGGCGGATGGAGACAGGACTCAAAGGAACCTTGGGAAGTGCGCACTGGAAGGTCCCAGAATAGATGAGTCTTGCATCGTTAGGAAACTTTCAGGTTTTTCTAGTGCTTCTCTTTGAGAGGCTAAAAAAAAAAGGTGATTTAAAATAATGATTTTTCTTTAAAGGCATAAGCTACAGTCACATGGCAAATTAATTTCCCTGTACCCGGCAAAGGAAATAGCATGGTGGGTGCCTGCCAAGCATGCCAGGGGAGCCCCCTCAGGGCGCGTGGCCCAGGCGCCCACTGTGCCTGAAGGGTCACGGTACAGTCACCTGCCTGTCCCCAGGTGTGGGGCTGACGACTTTTCACATCTGCCCGTCCCCCGATTTTCATTATTTCATTCTCTATGCCTCTTCCTCGATTAGTATGATACAAAGTCTATCTACCACCTTTACCTTTGTCTTGCCAGCGGATTTATTTTTAGCCCTTTTAATTAAAAAAAAAATTATAATTTTAATCTTGCCCAGGTTATCAAGAACACGGAACATGGAGCATGATAGAGAATGTACAGACTGGCCAAAGGAATAAATCTCTGAGAGATGTTTTCAAGCAACTAGTTTTCTTTGAAACTTTGGGGGAAGTTTTTTTTTTTTTTTAAGATATGTTTTATTAAAATGGGTTTTAATTATTGACAAATATCTAAATCATTCAGTTTTCACTCACTGCACTCGTTTTATAAATTGGAAAGTTTCAATTCATTAGAATGTGATTTAAAATTGATGGTATATTGTCCCAATTTTTCCTTCTTATGAATTAATATTGGGAGCTAAATTACCTTTAATATAAGTTGTTGACTTCAGTAATAAAGAAATTCATATCATCTTTTAACTTGTATTTAGAAAGGCAAATAATGCTTAAACTCGCCCTTTCATTCTAAAGGCAAAGGAGGAAGGTGCTGGGAGTCACTGGGACTTGAGCACAGACAGCAGCCTTGTTGGGACCTGGATTCTGACTCCCCTGTAGGTGAGGGCTTCTCTTTAGGGGCTTCCCAGGTGGTGCTAGTGGTAAAGAAACTGCCTGTCAATGCAGGAGACAGAATGAGATGTGGGTTCGATCTCTGGGCCGGGAAGATCCCCTGGAGAAGGTCATGGCAAATGATGCCAGTCTTCTTGCCTGGAGAATCCCATGGACAGAGGAGCCTGGCAGGCTGCAGTCCACGGGGTCACAAAGAGTCAGACACGACTGAAGCAACATAGCATAGCAACCTATTCTTTGCTCTCACAGTCTTGGGAAGAGAGTCAACAAATTGTTTGCTACACATTTCAATTTGCAAAGTGATTTGAAATCTGAGTTAAAGGAAAATCGAAGCCCCATGTAGCTTTCATCTTTTGATGAGCTGCCAGTGAGTCTCTTCTGGATATACTCCCCTCTTCTCCTTCCCAGAAGGCCCCTGTTTCCACTGGGGTACCCATGGCAGAGGGAGACTAACTCCAACCCTGGCTTCGGGAGTGGAATAGGACACTTCATCCAAGCAGTCAATACATCCATCCTGGGGCCACAGCTAATGCTTTAGAGGCAGACGGGTCACTCTGATGAGACTCTCCAAACATTTGTTGGAAATTCTGGGCTGTGGGCTATGCCCAGTGAAGATGAGAGGCCTGGGTCCTTTGCAGCCATTTTGTTGCCATGAGGCAAACCAGACAGGCAGAGAGGATTAATTAGAGGAACAGGGCTAGGAGAAGAATAAAAAGATGGAGCCAGACTGCAGGATGAAAGTTATTCATGGACCTGGCCAACTCTGGTCTTGTAAGGCATGTGACCCAAGAATTCTCCTAAACCAGTTGGAACTGAGTTGTATTATGGGTCCCGATTGAGATGCACATTTCCTGGCAAGTCCTGAAACAGAAGATCCTTCTTCCCTGTTCCCCTGCTTCCTCTCTTCGTTTTTTAGTGAGGGGGACTAGGTGGTCTTCTCTTTCTCTCTTTCTCCTTGAGTTTGACCTGGTTGACAGGATCACCCAGACTTTTGATCTGAGACGACAGAGCCCGGTGAGCTGTGCTCTGGCATCCGGATGCCCTCCTGGGCTGCCTGTGGAGGTGGGATTTCTTTATTGCAAACAAATGTTAGCCTTTGCATTACTCTTCTTCATGCCTAGTTTTCTAGTGGAATGTCTTTTTCTTATTGGTCTGAATGTAATCTTTATATATTAAGAATACGCTTCCTAATGTATGTTGCAAAGGTAATTTCTTCATTTGTTACTGGTGAATTTTATTTGTTCATGGTTTTTTTTTCTGTATAAAATTTTTACTTTTTTTATATAGCCAAATTTAGTACTCTTAAAAAATGGTAAAACAGCAATGTGTGAATTTATTTGGTTTAACGATGGTAACAAAATATTAGAGCTGATGATATTTTTTAATTATGGAAAATCTAAAAACTATAGAGAAGTACAAAGAATAATTTAAGAAAATATCAAGAAATAAAATTTTAACATATTTACTTCAAGTTTAAAAAATTTTATACATAAAATGAAAACATAAACATAGTATTGATCTTTTTATCACTCATACCTAGGTTATTTACCTCCTCACATGTATATAATTACTACAATGGATCTTATGAAGTCATATTAAATATTTTACTTGGAAAAATAGATAATTATAAAAAGTATCTGGTATTGTTTTGTGTGCATTTAAAATTTCATGAGTGGTACTTTTCATTGGTAACTTTTCGTTGGTACTTATCTAAACTCACCATCATATAAAAAATAAATTCTCTTTTTAGTTTTTATTTCTTTTTAAGTTTTGGCTTTCCCTGGTTGCGGTGTGCAGGCCTCTCTTGTGGAGCACCTGCTCCAGAGTGTGCGGGCTTCGGTAGCTGTGGAACACGGCTTAGCTCCCCCGAGGTGTGTGGGAACTTCCTGGTTCAGGGACTGAACCTGTGTCCGCTGCAGGCGGATTCTTAACCACTAGGTCACCAGGGAAGCTCTCTCAGGATCATTTTGAGATGCATCCACACTGGTCCGTAACTATGTTGCTGTTGTTCAGTTGCTAAGTTGTGTCCAACTCTTTGTGACCCCAGGGACTGCATGCAGCACGCCAGGCTTCCCTGTCCTTCACTGTCTCCTAGAGTTTGCTCAGACTCACATCCATTGAGTCGATGAGGCCATCCAACCAACTATCTCATCCCCGGTCACCCCCTTCTCCTCTTGCCCTCAATCTTTCCCAGCCTCAGGGTCTTTTCTAATAAGTCAGCTCTTGGAATCAGGTGGCCAAAGTATTGGAGCTTCAGCTTCAGCATCAGTCCTTCCAATGAATATTCAAGATTGATTTCCTTTAGGATGGACTGTTTTGATCTCCTTGCAGTCCAAGGGACTCTCAAGAGTCTTCTCCAACAGTTCGAAAACATCAACTCTTTGGCACTCAGCCTTCTTTATGGTCCAACCCTCATATCCGTAGATAACTACTAGAAAAACCATAGCTTTGAGTATACAGACCTTTGTTGGCAAAGTAATGTCTCTGTTCTTTAATATGCCATCTAGGTTTGTCATAGCTTTTTGTCCAAGGAGCAAGGGTCTTTTAATTTCATGGTTTTAGTCAGCAACTGCAGTGATTTTGGAGCCCAAGAAAATAAAGTCTGTCACTGTTTCCATTTTTTCCCCTGTCTCTTTGCCATGAAGTGATGGGACTAGATGCCCTGATCTTTATTTTTTGAATGTTGTGTTTTAAGCCAGCTTTTTCACTCTCCTTTTCACCTTCATCAAGAAGCTCTTTAGTTCCTCTTTGCTTTCTACCATATAACTACACATATTTTATTTTATTTATTTGACTGCTCTGGCTTTAGTTGTGGGCACTTGAGATTAGTCACTGGACCACCAGAGAAGTCCCCATAGTTTTTTTTTTTTTTTTTTAAACTTATGGATTGATGAATGTTTGGGTTTTTCCCAGTTGTGACTATTCCAAGTAACCATATGATAAATTTTGCTCCCATCTTTAAGAGTTTCTCCAGGCATATACTTGGATATGGAATTTCTTGGTTATAGGATATCACATTCTTGGGTTTCATAGGTCCTGATACCCTTGCCTTCCTGTGTGACTGTATCAGTTGTACTTGAACCAGGGGTATGTGACATCCTGCTTTATGAATCTCTGCCCGTATTTGATACTGTCAGACTTGTAGATTTTTGCTAATCTGGACAGTGTGGCTTCTCATTGTAGTTTTAATTTTTATTTCCTGCAGTATTTATGTGAAAAGGCAGTTTTTCTGATGTTTAATTGGCTTTTAGATTTTTCTCATTTGTGAAGAGGCTGTTGAAGTATTTTGCACATTTGTCTATTGAATTGTTTGTCTTTTTCTGATTGATTCATAGGTCTTCTTTGCACAGGCTGACTCCTAATCTCTTTGTCTATTAAATCTGCCAATCTTTGTCTTCTTGGTTACTGCATTTGCAAAAGCTATTCTTATTCTCACAATATACAAATGCTTATCTGATTATTTTTATATTTGTAAATATTCAAATCTTTTTAATATTAGGAGTTAAACAATGAATTATATATAGAATGTTCTAAATGTTTTAATTCAAATAGATAGCCAACTTCCCAGTAACTTAGATTTATTAAAGAGTGTATTTTGAAATGCCACTTTATAACTTTACACAAATAAGCATGTGATACATACATGTTTTTGAACTCTAGACCACTGATGTGGTTGATTCTCCTGGGAAAACATCACTACATTCTGATGCCTGTAGCTTTAGAGTATATTTTGACATCTGATCTGATAGGTACTCCACTATGATCGATATTTTTACATCTTTCTTACCAAGTCTCAATCCTTTAATCCTTCCAATAAAATGAAGGGACAGGCTTCCCTCTCATTCTACTGAGGTTTGGGGTACAATTGCATTTTATATTTCTTCGATCCTCGATTCATTTCCGTATCTTGAACAACAGAAAAAAAGGCAAAGGATTGTGTTTTGTATTTTGGTGAACCTAAGGACATGAAATCAAGTGGGAGGCCTAGATCCTGGAACAGAAATCGCTCAGTGTGTTTGTTTCCTGCCGTGGGGACCCTCGCTGAAGAGTGAGCCTTGGAAGGAAGAGGAAGAAGGTTTTCTCTGCAGGGAGGTGGAAGGTCAGGGCTCACAGGCGACCTGTATGTTTGCTTGCGTTCCTGTTTCTCTGGAATGAAAGACAGGCAAAGATCTGATCCTGTTTACCATGACTTTGATTTCTTCAAACTTGAGTGACTGTTTCCAGCACAGACGCAGCGCGCGTTCACACAGCTGTGCACCTCGTGAGGAGTTTCATCATTTGGAAAGTCACAGGTGTCTGTGTCTCCCAGGGTCCAGCTCCCGTGAACAGTGCGGCCCACCCCCGCCTCTTTGTCACCACCGGGAAAGCTTCTCTTATGGATTCCTCTCTGGCGGTGAGTCCACAGGAACGCGTTGGCCTCGGGGCCAACCTGGCCTAAAGCTGCCGAGACGGCTTACATCAAATTCCGGCCCGGGTGGGAACCTGCCTCCTCGGCGTCTGCAAGAGCAGAGAGCTCCCCTCTCCCGCCCTCCCGGCTCTGCCTGAACATCTCTAAGCTGACAAGCCTGCCTTTCTAGGAAATTACCAGGCTTGGATTGAATGGTGGGGCAAGATGGAGTAAGATGATGACCTCAGGCTTGAGGAAAGCAACAAGCCAGCTCCGTGTGTCCCCCTCCGGGCTTCACCCACCCTGCTGTGACTCTGACACAATCTAGGGAAAATGTGTACACGTGTATAAACACACCACACGTATGTACATACATATATGTGTATCGGTGTGTGTGCATGCGGATGTTCAGTCACGTCCGACTCTTTTGTGACCCTGTGGACTATAGCCCGCCCGGCTCCTCTGTCCATGGGATTCTCCAGGTAAGAATGCTAGAGGGAGTGGGTTACCATTCCCTTCTCCAGGGGATCTTCCCAACCCAGGGACTGAACCTGCATCTCTTACATCTCCTATACAGACAGGCGGATGCTTTACCTGGGAAGCCCTTATGTGTGTGTATATACACATAAATATATATGTGTATATATTACATATATATAAATATGACATAAATATATATGTATGTACATATATGTGTATATATATATATATGCATGCACATACACACTCTGAATTTAATTTTGAGAGTCTTGAGAATCAGAATAAAAAATAAAAAAACTCAGCTGAGACGCCTGATGTGGAGGAAATTTGACGAGAAGGTGCTTTGCTCCTTGGAGCTCACAGTGGCTGTATTTCCAGTAACAGTTATTAGCAAGAAGGAGTTGCGAGGTCTTAACGGAGCCGAGCGCTCTGGTCAGAATGCTGTGTGCACCGTCCATCCGGGACGCACACGCCCGGGACACCCGTGCAGCACACGCCACGGTCCTCCCCAGGCACATGTCTGAAACAGACCTTCCAGGAGCAAGGTCAGCTGCAGGAAGTGACCCGGTCTGCCCAGTCCTTGGTGAAAGGTCCTCTGGCTCCAGAGCCAGAGGGGCCACTGCCGTGACTCGGTGCCTGCTGCTGAGTCCCCCACCGCAGCTGCAGCCGTAGGGGTCTTCTGGGCCTTCCCAGTCGCCCCTCCTCACTGGACAGTGACCGGAAATGTCTCTGGCTGGGGGCAGCTGGAGAAGCCCCCTGGCCGGGTCATGGCTGGACTCCCCTGTTTTGTTGGAGCCACCAAGGTATGTGGAGCCACCTGCTGGGCTGGCCCAGCACGTCTGGAGGGGAGGTAGGGACCCTGGACGGGATATGGCCTGACGCTTCGACCTCTCACTTTGCTGGAACGCTGGCTTGCTCTCATCTGTGTGATTCTGCATCATGCGTTGTTCACATGAGCTGTTCATGGGAGACTCACAGATTTTTTTATTACGGTCAGCTGGCCTTGCTGTGTTTATTTCCAAACTGGTCCTTTCCCTTCACTGCAGTTTTCAGGCCTGGGCGGCGACTCGCTGCAGAAAGGCCCGTGTTGGTCCTTAGCCTCTGGGCACACAGTTGAGTACAGAGGGGCGGGGATGTTACAGCCTCTTCCCCCCTGAGCACCACACCCCTATTCCTGCGGAGGACAAGCTGTGGCCACGATACTGGGAGAGGCACACGGGGCTCAGAAGGTAACCTAATACTTAGTCAGTGCCGTTGAAAACCCCCGAGAACTGACGGGAAGGCAGACACAGATGAACGCAACAGTCCTCTTAAACAGGACCCTGATTCCCAATTCCTTCATCCCTTCCCTCCACTGCCTCCTGTCCACCTTCCCAGGGTTTGTGAAGGGCCCCCACTCCGCCCCCCACCAGCTGGGCCTCCCTAAAACTGGCTCTCCATCTTCTCAGCTCTCCGTTGCCTCTCGCCCTGCCGGGGCCGCCGGAGACTTCCCACCAAGCCCTCCTCTGGAGGAATCGACTCGCCTGCCTGCACCCTCCCGTGGCCTGAAGACACACTTCCCTAATAGAGCGCTTCACGGCAGCAAAGTGGTTGTCGATAAACCCTCCGGGTCGAGCGGAGTCAAAGGAAATCTGCGCTAGTCATTGAGCACTGAATGACTTGTTTCAAACTCAAGTGCCAGCCACCTCTCAGGAAAGATTGTTATGACTGTTATTAGGTCTCCCTCTACTTCCTGTCGAACATCTTATTATCAATTTGCGTAAGCGTTGCGCGCGGGTCCAACTCCGCTACTGCGCTGTTGACTCCAATTTTACAAATGTCTAAGAAGTGAGTAAATTAAGCGGTGTGAACCCTGCCAGGGCTGTGACCCCGCCGGCCCTGCGTGCAGGCCCGGGACTGCTGTACGGCATAATGATTGCATTACAATCTTGTGATATTATTCAAAATGACTTCAGATAAATGAATGATAAACTAGGGGTTACGCTGCCTTTATTACAGAGCTGATAGGTAGCTAATCAGTGTCCAAGTATATGTCATTACAGAAATTATGAGCTGGGGTTTGATGTGAATTCCCAGAGAGGCTGGCTTGGAGTGTTGTCTGGTGGAAGGCCACAGGCTGAGCTCTGAATTCTGAAAACAACCAGCCTCTCAGCTCTCATAATTTCTGTAAATTACTAGTAGATGTCTTTAAAGGCCCGGGGAATATGCTTTAATCCACTAACAGACTTTCTTCATGGCAAATGATCAACACTTTGCTTTCAAAGACTTTTTTCCCCCTCTCTATATTCTACATCCATTGAGCAAGAAGGTTTTCTTACTCCTTAAGGTGGCGTGTGAGGAATAGTAAAGACTAGGAAATGACTGGTCAATTGCAGACTGGAGGAGAGACATTAAAATGTCAAGTTCGGAATTCTCCAAGACCAAGTCTAAAGCCAGGAATCACGTCTTGGACGGGAGGGCCGGGCTCCCAGGTTGGGCTTCCTGAGCGGTCGCAGGTCGGTAGGAGGAAGCCCTCTGCCAAGAGCTGCTGGATGGATGGCAGACTGACTTCGTCATGGAAACCGTGCTTCTCGGGACAGCCTGAGAACGTCGCATGGGGAGGGGACGGGGCGTCGCCTGCTGCAGTGACGAGACTGGGTCTGAAAGCGGCTCATCCACTTCCTACTCCTCTCCTGGGACGAGTTACTCAAATTCTTTGGCTCTCCATTTTTATCCGTGAAATGAGGCAAGAGGATACCCGCTTGTATTGATTGTGGGGATTTCATGAGAAACCAAGACAGTTTGCCAATAATTTCTACCATGTAGAGTACCTGCTGAGCATCCGGCCACTGAGAGCTGTTTCTATTATCAGCGTCCTTGTTGCTGAGAATGGCAGGCTACGTGACAGTTTGGTCCTTGAAATGTTTATCTAGGGGGCCATGATGAGAACTTTACCCTGGCAAACTGTGCCGCTTGTTCAAAGTTCCCGCTGTTAGGTCTTTTTATTATGTGCATGTGTGCTCAGTCCCTACAGTCGTTCCCGACTCTTTTCGACCCTATGGACTGTACCCTGCCAGGCTCCTCTGTTCTTGGGATTCTCCAGGTAAGAATACTGGAGAGGGTTGCCATGTCCTTCTCCAGGGGACCTTCCCGACCTAGGAATTGAACCTGGGTCTCCTGTATTGCAGGCAGATTCTTTACTGACTGAGCTATGAGGGAAGCCCATTTTCAGTATATAACTCATCAAATTTCAGGAATAACTGTGGCTTCCTTTGGTTCATAAGGTGATGTCTTCTGTGAATACACAGCCCGGTGGGCTTTGCATCAGCATGTTGTCCTTAGCAGTTACTCTGGGAAGGATGCAGAGTGAAGAGCCTGGCACCCTGCCCTGGCCCTGGCGACACCAAGTGACCATGTGGCCCTGAGCAAGTGTCTAAACAGTTCTGACCCTCTGAAAAGCAGTGTGTGGAGATGGGTGTTCTCTGAAGTCTCTTTTAGCTCTGTGAGATCTCACACAGTGAAACCTACATCTTTACACTGATGGCCTTGTCAACACTGCGCGTGACTGTTAGAGCCATACGTTCATTACTAGAGGATCCGAAAAGGACTGGAAGACCACTGGCTCCTGGATTGACCTAAGAAAACAAGAAGGCCAGGAGCACAAGGGCTCAGTCATAGGGCAGAGCCCCGAAAGAAGACAAGCGAAACGGGGACTGAGAGATGGTTTTGGTTGAATTTGAGGACCAGGTGGGAGAAGAGACTCGACCACATTGCATTTAGGGGAAGGAGGAAGGAAAACAATGAAGGGCATCTGTCATGTCCCAAGATGGCAATGTCATGCATGCCTGCTAAGTTGCTTCAGTTGTGTCTGACCCTTTATGACGCTATGGACTGTAACCCTCCAGGCTCCTCTGTCCATGGGATTCTCCAGGCAAGAATAATAGAGTGGGTTGCCACGTCCTTCTCCAGGGGATCTTCCCAACCCAGGGGTCTCACTCGCTGCATTTCTTATGTATCCTGCATTGGCAGGTGAGCTGTTTACCACTGAGAAGCCCTGTGATAACACCAGAAGGAGGTTAGAAGGCCTGAGTTTGGCTGGGGCCATGCAGTGCTCACTCTGCCAGGGTGAGGTGATTCCTCCATCACACATCACCAGCGTCTGAATTGCAGGCACCCCAGTTGCTGCCCATCTAGCACTGAGGAGGAGTACACATGGCTCCCATAACATTGTCTGGTGAAGGCTTGGCTATTGTGGTTTCTTTTTCACTTTCTTTGGAAAAAACTTAAGGTAATGCACTGATCCAGTGTGAGTGTGCCAGTTCTCTCTCTCTGCGGAGAGGGCACCAGTCAAGAGCATTTTAAGGGCCAAGGAGCCAGGAAGCAGCTGGGCACAGGTTCCTCTCAGCCTGGACACTGCTTTAGATTGGAAAGGCAGAGGCTGCTGGTCATCCCGACGATGGCACGTGTGCTGCCAAGTCCACTGGTGATTCTACCTGTGCTAATAAATATTAATACTGCCGACGAGGAGTCTAAAGTATGACTAAGTGTAAGGCATCCTGGCACTCATAGCAGCATTACTTGTGATAGCCAAGACATGGAAGCCACCTGGGCGTCTGTCAACAGATGAATGGGTAAAGAAGATGTGAGATATATATATATATATATATATATATATATATATATATATATATATATATACTATATATATGATGCTATACTACTCAGCCATAAAGAAGAATGAAATTTTGCCATCTGCAACAACACAGATGGACTTGGAGGTTATTGTGCTCCATGAAAGAACTCAGAGAAAGACAAATACTGTGTGATGTCACTTATATATGGAATCTAAAAAAAATACAACAAACTCGTGAATATAACAAAAAAGTCACATACTCATAGACGTAGGGGACAAATGAGTAGATACCAGCGTGTGGGGGGAGGGGCAAGACAGAGGTGGGGAGGGAAAGCACAGATGGCTGAGTACAAGGCTCAGGGGTATATTGTACCACATGGGGGATATTGCCAATATATTACAACAACTGCAAATATAAAAAACTTAAAAGTTGTTTAAAAAATAAAAATGAAAAATGTCCTTAGTTTAATTAGTTAACCAACTATATTTTTGAATGGCCTGTTAAAACACTTAAATACAGTTTTTGGAACTATAGATATTCGTTTATATCCAAGAAGTCAGATTATAAAAACAGTAAAGAATAGCTGTTGAGAAAGATAATGATTTTAAAGGAAGCCAGAGGAGAAAATTAGATCCTAGAATAACTGGCATCGTCACTGGGAGTTTCAGTAGGTCTAACCATTGCTGATGCGTTAGGCAGTCTCAAACACTAAAATATTAAAACACCGTGGTTCTTATGTCTGGGTCTTAGGGACGTAAGTGCTTTTATTTGTTTAATTATGCTGTTAAAAGGCACCAAACAAGAAGTGATCCACACTAGGTAAGAATCAGTGTGAGCAATCAGTGTTTGCTTTCTCATAAATATTGTGTATCCTCCTAATATGGTTTCTGCAGATTCAATACGCTGGCGCACATGGCGTGGTCCCCGGGATGGGCGTGCCAGCGCTCAGACCACACTGTGAGGCCGGCTCCATCTCTCGCCTTGGTGGCTGCGTCTGCACTTAGGAGGGACTCTCCGGGATCGTTCCTCGCTCAGGGAGCACTTGGTTTCTGTTTATTTGTGGGCCGAGGCTAAGCACAGATAATTGTAGTCCCCAAAGATATTTTTCTCAAATTTTGATAAACTCAAAATAGAAATTAAACTGGAATTCTGTAGCTGATGGCATTTATAGTAGTTTTTGCTAACACAAATGTTATGATATTTTAAAAATGAAGAAAATTGGCCTTTCTCCCAGAAAGGCAATGCTGGGAGAATTCGACAGATCTGTTGATGCACACGAATAAAAGCACAACCAGGACAATCCCCCGCCTCTCAGTCTCTCTCTCCACACACACACAGGCACACACAGGCACACACACACACAGGCACAGGCACACACACACACGCACACACATACAGGCACACACACACGTGCGTGCTCCCACACACATGTGCCTGTCTGTGGAATGCTCAGTGCTGAAGCAGGTGCTCTCCCTTCTACAAAATCCCTAAAGTTCAATCAAACAGAAATTTCTGAAGGCTCAGCCAAAACTGAGTCTGTAATTTGCAAGTGCAAAGTGAAAATACCTTCACTGAATGGTCACAAAGACTTACACTTGCTGGTCTCTAGTCTTAATGTGCCAAGAAGTGTGTGTGTGCGTGTGTGTGTGAGTGTGTGTGTGTGTGTGTGCGTGCGTGTGTGTGTGTGCATGCACATGCATGATGCTGCTTTCTTTTTTTAGTAATTCTTATACTGAACTTTCTGAACCTAGATGCTGAGTTCACATAGCTCTAAGCACTGTGAGAATTTGGACTAATAGATTGAAAGAATCTAGCACAATCTAAAAGAACTGAAATAATTCAGGTTGAAAATGAAATACTAGTAAAACCTTTTAGGATGAACTGCCTATTTGCCTGTTTGTAAAAACCAAGCAAGTCATCATCATTCACTTAGCCACCATCATGGAACAAAATATTGTGGGGCTTGCTCTATGCCGGCTGCATACTGGTACTGAGGAGGGAAAAGTGATGGTTCTGTTTTCTGGGAACTCCCCTGGCAAAGGTGAATCTTGAAGTCAGACAGTACAAACCCTGGGAAGAGCACAGAGGGGCGCAGGAGGTTACGTGATCTGGAGTCTGTCATGGAGGGCTTCCTGGAGGAAGTGACATTTGAGCTAAGAGCTGAAACTAGATCAAGAGAGGGAAGCCACCCTGATGGTTAGGGCCCCACACAGAAAACAGACCAGGGTGACCGAGTGCAGTTCACTGGAGGTAGTGCCTTGCCAGGCGCTCGGGGGTGTGTAGGCAGGCCGTGCAGGGCGGTGTGGGGTGCACGCAACATGGTTCCGATGGAAACAGCAGGTGCACTGGACAGCCATGTGAAGGAGACCTTGCGGGAGTTATCCTGTCACCCTAGGGGTCCCCAAATCAGTGTCATTTCAGCAAAACGGAAAGGACAATTACAAAGTAATACCTCCCAACTACTGTAACCACAGTGATGTTTTAAAACACCTTGAAATGCAGAATGTTCAATCTGTAGGAACATCTATTTGCTTTCCCTTTAAATAAGTGTTCATTTTCACGGGGAGATGGACCACTTTTTGAATAACCTATTGTGTGGAAACAGCAAAATCTGACTGAAACTTTGGTCCTTGACACTGGATGGGTTACGTGCTACCATGGAACCTCCGAGAGACCTTGGAGCCAAACAAAATTCAGGGTGAGAACAGATACCCGCTCTGAGGAATCTCTGGGCCCCTGAGCCCCGTTTCCGTCCCTCATGGAGGTGATGGCCACAAACAGGCGTTCCCACGTGAGTACAGCGTGCGCAACAGAGTCCTGGGAGAAGAGCCGGCGAACATTTGCTTCTGTATTTACATGCTCCATTGACGAATGAAATGGTAAATATTTAAAGCCTGAAACTCTTTCCCTTTCTCCTTCAAAGACTCGCTCCGAGCCGCTCTGGCCGACGTGGCGTTGCCGCTCCCCGAGTCATTAATCACTCTTTGTTTGGGCCGAGTTCATTGTTCCGATCGTCCAAGCCTGCCCGGGTGGGAGCTCCCGGCCCGGTTCTTTGTTCAGTGTGGGTCCCCTGGTCCCGTGGACACACCTGGGGGCGGGGACTGGCGTGCAGGGCTGCAGCGTTGCAGCTGATTCGGGAGTCCTGTGCGGCTTTCAAAACCCGGAGGGTGAGGCAGAGACCTATTGTCTGTAATTCCGTGGCTTGGAAAGCACCTAGTGGCGATTTTGGAGGCTTCGCCGGAGGCGTGATGCTCTTAAAAGCTCTGTCCTAATTAATCTGAAAACGTGCAGTGAACAACTGACGTTTTATTGGGGACGGATGATTTGGGGGGGATCTCTTTCTGCACCAAACAAGGAAAAAGATGGACAAGATTATGCAATGTGCAGGAATGAAAGAATTACCGGAAACACTCGGTTTTGCCATTTAATTCACAACTCGGAATTATATAGCTAACCCTGGGTCCTCGGAGGCCCTAAGTCCATCATTAGGAACTATTTAGGAACATTATTGGAGAGCTCTGATAATGTATGGCTGCAGAACTGTTTTAATGGAATTTAGGAATAAAAAATAATAACTTTCACCCCCAAATCTCATGACGTAAAATATCTGTTGTCAACCCGTGATTTGTAGGTGGCATCCTGCACGTGTATATGTGTGTATCGGCAGTTCTTTACAAGATGCATACATTTTTATTTTGTTTACCCGTATGCAAGGCACTAAAAAGGGTTTTATTGGAAGCACATACTCTAGATTTACAATATTATATTCGAGAGTATACATTTTCTAGCAACAACAACAAAAAAGGCCCCACTGTATCCACACCAGTGACAAATCTGGCAGGAAGTGACTAGTTGATATGCCTTTTTATTACCACAGCTGCCTTGTTTCTTCTACTCAAAATAAAAGAAAATCACAGGATCCTTAAAATAATAGCTGGCAGCAGGTAGTTACCGGGAAATGCATGTCCCGACTCTTCACTTTGTAGCATCCATCTGGATGGCAGATGAGAGGCTGGGCTCTGCGGGTCCGTGACAAACACACGGGTAATAGCATTCAGCTTGCCTAACTGTAAAAGTGAATTCACCAGTCCTCTCTGTGTGATTGTAGACCTGACATGTCGGATGAGAGGGGGACCCGGATTACCTGCCAAAACAACAGCACAAATAAACGCCAGGCCCCGGGCGGCTTGATGTCGAATTACAAACACTGCTCCCATCGTGGATTCAAACTGAGCTGATACGGAGGCCTGGAGTCGCTGCCTTAGGTGAAGGCGGCTCTCACAGCCCGACCGCACCCGGCCGCTGGCCGATGGGGTAGCGCGACCTCGTGCCTCTGGGCTGCCTGGCACCAAGGATGCCCATTTTCCACACGTGGGATGGGGGCCGGGGCTCTGCATGTAGGACAGCAATATTTAGCACCATGGTTTTCTTCTAAAAGTCCTCTGACTGTCTAATGGAACAGCTCTGAAACTGAAGCTGCCCCCTGTAGCATGGCTTGATTTAGGCCAGGGGCAGCTTGTAGGTGCGAGAGAGGCAAACACAGCCTTCTTTGGTGTGTCTTTTTCTTTACTTATGCTCCTTGCACTCATACTGAGGCCCCCGCTTAGGATGGCGATTGTGAGAAGGCGATATTTATTGGCCTAGGTGTTTTTTTTTTTAAGGTTCAAAATAAGACAAAGTGCTGCTTACACAATTCTGCCCCTGATAAAGCAAACTCCTACAATTAATTGGAGGTTCTCCTGCATTTGGGTTTATTTGGTTTTATAGGGTACACAGAAAATGCTTTTAAACAGTACTTTAGACATTCTTGAAATTTCTGAAAATAAAAGAGACTTTTATTATTTCTTTACAAACTTTTGGGTGAGGCCATGATTTTTGCCACCCCACTCCAGGATGGCCAAACAGAGCGTCCTTCCTTCCTTCTTTCTTTTTTCGTTCCTTTTTCCTCCCTCCCTCCCCTCTTTTTTCTTTCGCAAAAGCCCCTGTGAAAGGTGTAAGGAAAGCATATTACAGCAGGCCCACCCTGTAAGCAGACTTTCCGGGGATCCGGGTGGAAGCCTCTGGCCCTTGGGGCCACAGAAGCTCTTTGCCTCCATCACCAGACGGACGGCCTTCAGTCTGACTGTGCGGGTTTGCCCTGTGCTACCTGCTACCCTTTATCACTGACAGACTGGGATCTGAAAGATCTCGAAGAGGCTTAAATGACGCTCAGCGTGCGGACCGAACACCGTGCCCAACTAACTGACTGGTGGTACTCAGAGAAAGGTAATTTTAGCTGCTTTATCTTCTGGGTGCTCATTTTAAAAATTACGCGCATGTTTAAGATATGCCGCACACTTAAAATACACATTCTCTATTTTCAGCCCGTGATTTAAATAGTCTCCCAATTAGCCCAGTTTTAAATGATTCCAGAGAACTCTACGTCCATCTAAATTCCTTTAAAAGTGCAGCCAAGGGCTGTGATTCCCAGATCAGCAATGATTCCACCAGCGTGTCTGGGTTTCTGATTTTCCAAAATGAGAACCCCTTAAGTTTACATGTGAACATCCAGTATCTGAAAACATTTAACATTTTCTCAACATACTTAATGGTATGTCACATTATTTCTAGCTGAGCCGAGTCTTCCAGCATCCCAGGGACATTCTTATTTAGCAAACAGATTCTTCAATAAGAGAACTAAATTTAGCTCTTTGCAAGGAGGTTATAAATACTAATTTTTTCTGGTGCCAATATTGATGATTAAATCACTCTAATTGGCATTGTTTGAGCTAAGCACGAGGTGATTTATTTACCTGCTCTGTTTACATGAAGTAGATAGCAACAATTACATTTATTTTAACTGTAGTTATTAGAAATACAGTAAATGTAATATATGCCAGAAGCAAATAAACATATTAGCAGGAAATGTTTGAATGATCTGAGTCACCCTACGAGTTGGCATAGCAGGTGGTGATATCCTGTTTTTAAATTACATTTCAGCAAGTGAACATAATAAATCCTCCTGTGTTATACATTTCGCTGGTAGCGACTTACACTCACATTATTCAGTTTGACCTCATTCCTGCTAATCACCATCTCGGTTTTAATAGCTGCCACAGTGAGTGAAACAGTTAATGCAGTATTTCTTGCCGAAAGAGTGCCTGTCAGGCTATTGATGACAAATTAAAATTAATAAAGAAGATCTGTGTTGAATTGGAGGCAATGGAATAGCACGGGTGCCCACGTGATGGCCGTGGCCTCTGGGGCGCTCTGTGAAGAATAATGTTTTTGGTGTGCGTGCATTGTCTTGAAAGGCAACGCTAAAACTGCCAAATCCCTGCCTTCGCCGGGAAGACTTCCTGAAATAGGAACTGTATTCTTTTAGCCCTCATCACATGTAATTTATCCCTTGGAGGGTTATTTCCCGTTCTGTGCACCTTAGCTCTGTGCTGTAATAATAGTATGTTTCCAAGGTTCTACAATTTTATTTACCTCAGTAAGACCCTTTACAAGAACAATCACATACAGATAGGAGTCCGAAAAACACGGCAAGAATGTTCTGCCTTGCTGCCAGATAGACGTGCCTCCGTTTCAGGGGCCCTGGCACTTTGTTAAAGAGCTGGCACCACTGCTTGTTTGAAAAGCACTCAGCGTTTTGGGGTCATTCTTTCCTTTCTTACAGAAAGCAAGGTCTCATCACACAGCGTTTATCCTTCTGGTGGATCCACAATGAGAGAGTCACACTCTGTAGAGGATTAGACTAAATATCCTAAGTACCTATGTCCCCATAGCTTACATACGCCATGTGTGTGTGTGTGTGTGTGTGTAAGTGTGTGTGAGTGTGTGTGTGTGTGTGTGTGTGTGAGTGTGTGTGTGTGCCCAGCGGCTCAGTCGTGTCTGACTCTTGGAGACCCCATGGACTGTAGCCCGCCAGGCTCCTCTGTCCATGGGATTTCCCAGGCAAGAATACTGGAGCGGGTTGCCATTTCCTCCTTCAGGGGATCTTCCCGACCCAGGGATCGAACCCATGTGTCTTGTGTCTCCTGCATTGGCAGGCAGGTTCTTTACCACTGTACCGCCAGGAAAGCCCCTAAGTATGTTTTATGTCTACTTATATATAAAATGGGGAGAAGGCAATGGCACCCCACTCCAGTACTGTTGCCCAGAAAATCCCATGGATGGAGGAGCCTGGTGGGCTGCAGTCCACGGGTTCGCTAAGAGTTAGACATGACTGAGTGACTTCACTTTCACTTTCCGCTTTCATGCATTGGAGAAGGAAATGGCAACCCACTCCAGTGTTCTTGCCTGGAGAATCCCAGGGACAGAGGAGCCTAGTGGGCTTCCGTCTATGGGGTTGCACAGAGTCGGACACGACTGAAGTGACTTGGCACCAGCATATATAAAATGATAATTAAAAGGAAAAATGAAGATTCCGCTGGGGAATGGGAGGCAGGGGAGGTCCACCCACCATCCGGGACGGTGTAGGAGGCCGCTCGGGGCCCTGAGTTAGATGACCACGGCAAGGTGACCTCATTGCAGGGACGGCGGCAGTCTTCGCAGAATCAGCAGAGGTAGTTCTTACTGTACCTGGGAGACATGGCTCAGAGATGGAGCCGTCTGATCCCCAAAGAGGCCGTCCACGGAGGCAGGCATGGAAGGTCTGGGCTGGTTGTCTGGTGAGCACTAGGCCTGGTGGCTGCCCTGGAGCGAGGAAGTGGGGTGACAGCCCTCCCCCGGCTCCTGCAGGGAATCTAGGGGAGCCCCGAGCCGTCCCCACTGTCCATGAGGAAATGAGGCTTCTGGCAGCACCGGCCCTGGCCGCTCAGGGGCCCACTGTCCAGACTCCATCGGCTGCTGACGGCTTTGTGATCTCAGGTCTGCCCTGCCCTGGCTGGAGCCAGGATTTCTTGTGTGTGTCCTATCTCTGAGTTGTCGGCTCGAGGATCCCACTGGAGAAAAGACCAGCGGGGAGCAGTCCTGTCTGGGCCCCAGGGCCCCGGGGGAACCACTCTGCCCCTTGCAGAACTCCGAGTGGGGTCGCTGTCTTGCCGTGTTCCTGCACCCCTCCCCAGGCAGCCCACCTGCCCTCCAGCCCTCCCTGACCACAGTGGGGCTGCCTGGTCCCGTCTCCCCGACCACCCCCAGACTTGGACGTCTGGGTGCCCCCCCCCCCCCCACCACTGGCTGCTTTGAGTCGGGGGCACAGGCTTGCTTCCCTGAACTGGAATCCTCTACGGCAGAGGTCATCTGAATTGTAACTGCTCACGAAAGGACTTGGACACTGGCGGGCTGTGGACAGACTGGCCGTCCGGCTTTTCCTCGTCTTCCAAGAGCTGTATCTGGACCCTGTCTTGTCTCCATGTGACTTCAGATAGGGAGTTTACTTTAGCAGTGCATCAATGAATTGATTAAAATATATTTTTTATGGTGGTGACATTGTTTATAACATGATAAGTTCCGTGCGTGATGACCTAGAGGGGTGGGGTGGGGGCAGTGGGAGGCAGGCTCAAGAGGCGGGTGATGTATGTGTGTGTGCACGGAACTGATTCACGCTGCTGTGTGGCAGGAACCAACACAGCATTGTAAAGCAATTACCCTCTAATGAAAACAACTCTAAATAAAACTCCACGTGTACACATTGTATTTCTACTTGTGTATACCCTCCAGCGCGCTCACCACCAGACTTTAGTTTCCACCCACCACCGTTCAGTTTTACTTCTTCCATCCTCCCCTGACTTTCCCCTCTGGGAACCACTGCTCTATTCTCATATCTGTGTGTGTATTCTGGTGTGGCTGGGTTTTTTCATCTATTTTGTTTTTGGTTCAACAATACATCTGACATGCAGATTGTGCCAACAGGATAAAAGAGACTTGCGGTTTAGGTATTTAGTAATGGTCTTTACCAGATTTCTAAATCCTTTTCTCTCTTCTGTAGAAGTTCATACAAGGACTTTATTGGAAATTGATGTGCACATTATAACCTAACGCAAGCTGCAACCTGTGTTTCGCATGTAGCGCTTGTGTATTCCCTCTGGTGATCAGTGGCCATCCATCTAACAGGTGTGTAATGGAAGCTGTGCATTCGTCTCAGTCCTGAATGTGGAATTGTTTTAATACAGGATTAAGAGGGTTGACACCTTGAGTAATCGAGACGAGGTCCTTTGCAATTCATAGGGTTGACATATACTAGTCAAATTGCTCTGTCTCTGAGTTGTAAAATAAAAATATAGAAAATGAGGAATTAATTCAATTAAACATTTTCCCACCCACATTTTACCTTTCCTTGCTACTCTGGGGAATAATTTATGAAATATATATCACCAGAAGACTTATTTTTGCCATTATTTTTAACTTAATGAGTGTACCTTGCACATCAGAGAGAAAGAACAAAGGTTAAATTTTACATTAACAGCACATTGCAACTTGGTATGCAAATATCTATATGCAAATATAAAGCCCCTGGAAGATGAATGTGTTATATTTTTAACCAGTTAACTATGACTGTGAAGTATTGTGTGAGATATTCAGTGGTTTCATTTTTATATCTTTCTTGTAAATAATGCATAAAGTATGTAGATGGTGTCAAAATATGATTAAACTATTAGCTTTATAGTTTTCATAGTTAAGAATGTGTTCAGCATGGAGCCCCTAATAACTCATTTCTAAAGGCAGCGACCAGTATGAAATATTTCTTGTTCAAGTGAACATTATCATGTGACATAATGATTTTGCTTAAAACCAAGTTAAATGAGGAGTAAAATTAAACAATATTGCATGAATTGTGTTTGACTAATTTTGTGTCACATTATATTAGCGAAGCTTTCAGAATATGTGTTAATGACAAATAGTGTAAACCCCCGACATACTTTATATGTCTGTACAACCACCCTTAAGTCATTAGCTTTTTAAAGGTTCATTTTGTTTGCAGTTTTTGTAGCCGGTGGCTTTTCTTGATTATTTTTGCCCATAAAAGTAGACACAATTCAGAAATGAATTTCACATACATCGTGGGGACTTAATTTCAGTAGCAAGGGTGTGATTTTTATAAGGAAAGCAAGTCGTTTGAAAACTTGAGACTTGACGAATGCTATTTCTAAATTAGTCATCCTAATGACTTCTTAAAATACAATTCAGCTTCAAAAGGACCATCCTGATGTGTGGTGGTGAACTTCTCTGAATTGAATTTGATGATTCGCTTCCCCTGAGGAGCGCACTGTCGCCGAGGCGTGGGTAGGCTGACTTCTCCCGTGCGATGCCGCGGTGGCCCGAGGGGGTGGTTTGTCCAGTCGTGTGTGGTTTGGCTGCAGGCCGGCTCTCATCCTCCCTGGAGGGCTGGGGGATGGTGCTGCCCTGAAGTCGGACACAGCGGCAGAGGCGCCCAGGTTCACCAGAGCAGCAGGAAAGACCCTGATCACTGTTTACACTCGGCCCTGGAAGGAGATTTGACCTTTACCCAGAGCAGGGGCGACCTCATGGAGTCATAACTCTGATCTTTGCCGATCATATAAAGGGATTTAAGGTGTTGGGAACCACCACGGGTGGAGGAATAAAGCTGACCAAGTATGAAACCAACATCACGTAGGTATCGATGCTGTTTTCCACACTGTCTGCGGTCTCAATGAGCTCTCACGATGAGCCCCGGCTTGGGAGGTGAGAAGCGGGCTCAGGGGGCAGTGTTTACTCCGGCAATGTCGGACCGAGGGCCCAGGGCGCGTGTGGGCCTGTGTGTGTGCTGGGGGGGCAGTCGGGGAGCAGATCAGGTACTTTGAAACCTGGGGGACGTCTGAGAGGTGCCAGCAGAATCTGACAAGCTTCTGCTGCAGCTTCTCGACCAAGTTCTGCTCTGGACCACTGAGGTCTGTGAAAATAGTCTGAAATGTGGCAGGTAGGTAGAGCACAGTTTTCAGTTACTAGGAAAATACCATTATGCTTCATGCCTTTCGGGGCTTAATGAAATGAAATGCTGTTAGGCGCCAATGGCAATGAAACCACGGTTGGATGCAGGTGTTAGAAAGCAGGTGCTGACATGGACCCGAGCTGTTCCCGGGGGTGAGAGGGTGTCCCCTCGGGCACAGGTGTGCCTGTGACCTTCCCCTCAAGGAGGCAGAAGTGACTGAGGGCCTGCAGAGAGCATTTGCCGAGGAGTAGATGGGCCCACATTTATAGTAGAAGTATTGTGACGATGGCTGAGCGCATTGCGTCAGTAATCAGGACACTGGCTCATGATTTGGTGGTGCGTGCACAGAAAGAAGATTCTAGAACTTTGTAAAGGCTGTAGTTACTACAGTTTAAAAACACACGTGCATTTCTCCACACATAAAACGTGTGGAAGAAGTTGATCCCACTGGTGAACAGCTCTTATCTAAGGATATGTGGATCCTCAGTGATTCCTGCTTTTTCCTATATGCCATATTGCATTTTCCAAATTCTTTTAAGAACATTAAGTTTTAACTTTGATTTTATTCTGTGGAATTTATTCATGTTTAAAATTCGAGATAAATATAAGGGAGAAGTGAAATATCCCATCATTCCAGAACCTAGATAACCTCTGTTGACATGAAAAAAATAAAATTTAAAAGCAATATATGGGGCTTCCCCAGTGGCATGGTGGTAAAGAATCCACCTGCCAATACAGGAGACCTGGGTTTGATCCCTAGGTCGAGAACATCTCCTGGAAAAGGAACTGGCAACCCACTCCAGTATTCTTGCCTGGGAAATCCCATGGACAGAGGAGCCTAGTGGGCTACCGTTCACGGGGTCACAGAGAGTCGGACATAACCTAACGACTAAACAAAAGTAATATATTTGAGTTTTTGAAATCTTTGCTCTTTCCATACTTCTAGGATAATTGACACTCATGGCTTTAATACTTATAGAAAGATGGTATGTGTAAACCAATGTGCAAGTAAAATTTATACATAGGAATCAGACTAGGTAAACCCCTTCGAATTTGCTTTCTTCATGTGATAGATTTCGGGTCTCTTTCTGTGACTGTCTAAGTATATCTGTTTTCCTCTGAGTACATTTATGTCAGTTTGCAGTATGTATGCTCAGAATATGAGGCTGTGCGCACATAAAGAACTTTGTAAAAGGCTGTATGCATTATTAGTTCTTAGACTTGGAAAAAAATTTTCTACTGCAGGTCAGTTTTTTGATTAGGAATGAGAACAAGACTAAACAATATAAGTTGTTCTGAAGACCCTGTGACCGTGAAGGATTCAGATTTTTCTGGTGTGCGGGGTCCAGGTAGCCCAGCACTGCTCCCGCTTCTCCTTGGCGGCTCTCAGCACCCTCTGTTCCCTGAGGGCCCAATGCCTGCTGCCTAGAGACACGTCTCCCAGCTTCTGCGACATCATGTTCCAGGGATGAGCTTGCTCAAGTCACTTCTCCAACCCTCAGGGACCCCACCTGGAGAGAGATGTGAGCTACCACTTCTCGTCTGTTGCCGCCCGGGGTGACTAGCCCTCCTGGACCCCGATGGTCCCCGGGAATGCTTGATTCGCCTAACACGAAGCTCCTCAGTCCTTTCCGTTCAAGTGATTGTTTTAAAGTAAATAAAAGTCAAAAGTCTTCCTTGTAAAACGTCAAGCCATATGAAATAAGAGCCAATGCTCCCTCCCTGGAGGAAACTGTCGTGCGCAGCTTGATACTGCCTTTCAGACTCATCCGAGCCTAACCCACGCACACACATCCTTACACACGTGTGCATGTGCTTCTTCGTGCACAAACAGGGTCCCTTCCCAGCTTGCCCGTTGTTTTTTTCACCTGCGAGCACACAAACGGCCTCCTTCTCATTCAGGGCTGCAGGGCTCTCCACTGGATGCGCAGACTCCGGGATGGTTGTCGAGGTTTCACCACCACGAACAATGCTGAGATGGACATCTACAGAGCCTGCGTCCACATTGCTGTTTGTGAGCTGGCCTCTGTGGCTGGAGTCGAGGTGGGTGGTCAAAGTAACCACACTTTGTCTTTTAAAGGATGTTGCCAAAACAGCCTCCAATGTGGTTTCCAGTAGAGTCCAGCCACCAGCCATTGCCATTTCCTGGTCCCTCAAACCTCTTTCAGCTCTGGTTTTATCAACCCTTTAAACCTTGACCAACAAGGCACATGAAAACAAGAATCTTGGCGACAGGGAGTCCTCCCACAGCCGCTGTTCTGCTCTTCATCCCTGCGGGTGCTGGTTTCTGGCTGATCTTGTTCTGCGCTCTGAGCTGGGGGTCTCCTGCCTCCCCTGATGTCAGCTCTCGCCTTTGCACCTTGACCTCAAGTTCCACCCAGGGAGTCCTGACCTCCCTCGTGGCTCTGAGCTTTACCTCTGATGTCTGGCCACTCTGCGACTTTATCCACCCCACGTGCCCCTAGGTAGACCTTTCATCTCCCTCTCCAATCCTGCCTTGCGGGCCTTGGCACTCACTAAATGTTTGTGGAATGGTTACTCGAACACATGCAAGGATATCAGGATAAGGAAGAGGCTATGTTTAAATCTCTGTGCTATTTTCCGACCAATCCTGTGTTGTATTCAGTATAATTTAAGAGGAGAGGCATTTTTATGCTCCCCTTTTCTCTTTCAGTACAAAGTTGACTTGGCATAATGCATTACGATTTATTTAACCAATCTTCATTAAAAAAAAAAAAAAACTCCTTCACGTTGCTTTTATATTCAGGAAATCAATCAATCAGCGATCAATAAGCCTCGATTAAAAAGACTCTGCACACACTGCCTATGGGTCCCCTTGCTGGGTGGGGCTGAAGGTGCACCGGAGCTGTTACTTTCCCTCTTTGTCTGCAGGATTTTGTGATATTGGTTGATCCAGCAATCTATCTTACAAATTAATCAGAGTAGTGTGTAAAGTGAAAGGATGCTTGGTAAGAATTGATGCCCAGGAGTAGAGAAGTGGTTCATTAAATTAGGATACAGCTGCAGAATGGATTAAATGCAGTCATCAAAAATAACATGTGTGTGTGTATATATATATATATATATATATGCATATACATACATTGTTATATATAAATGTATGTATAATGGCAACCCACTCCAGTGTTCTTGCCTGGAGAAGCCCAGGGACAGGGGAGTCTGGTGGGCTGCCGTCTACAGGGTCGCACAGAGTCAGACACAACTGAAGCGACTTAGCAGCAGCAGCAGCATACATATATATATATACACACACATATATTTTGAAATAAATGTCCACAATTCGTGGTCAAATGAAAAAAGCAAGTATAATCATACTCTATGTAGAGTATGATTCATTTATTTAAAATATATATTAAAATGTGTATATATACACACTTTAGGACTTTTTTCAGGGGTCCATTGAAGTCAACATTATATTTTTTCACTTCTGAGTCAAAGCTAGTTTCAAAATAGCTAAGATGTTTTTTGCCTTCTTCACTTTCATTCTCATGACTATATGGCAGAATTTTCCAGAGTCTTCGTGAAGTGTGATAGCACAACAAATTGAACACAGAAGCAAATAGGAGAATCCAGCTGTCTTCCATTAAGCTGGACTTACAGAGATTTGCAAAAATGTAAAACAATACCACTCTATATGTTCTTCATATTAACATGTTGTGGATTTATTATTTCTTTAAGAAAGGAATTAATGAATAAATATTTCTAAAATGATAAATTTTAGCTTTGATATAGTAAATAGCAACAGACATAACCCATATAAACAAAACCTTTTTGTGTTTTTGAATAATTTTAAGGATATAAAGGGACCTTGAGATCAAACAGTTTAAAAACTGCTGGCCTAGACCACAGTTTAATGTTCAAAAACATGTGTGAAATAAAAGAATGAATGACTCAGTGGAGGTTACTATTTGGATGTCATTTTCAGTTTCCTTTATATGTATTTAAAGTTTTTACGTGCTTTGCTTTTTTATTAAGCACACAAATTAAGTTCATTCTTATCCTTCTAAAAGTGCTATAGATATCATTTTGATGGTTGTATAATAGTCCATGTAGTATAGTGATTCTCTGTTGTAGGGGAGGATCAGAATTGCCTACAGAGCTTTAAACACTTATAAGCATTCCTGGGTAGGTTTTGGTCATTTTTAGGCTCTTTATGGGCATTGCCTGGAGAAGGCAATGGCACCCCACTCCAGTACTCTTGCCTGGAGAATCCCAGGGACGGGTGAGCCTGGTGGGCTGCAGTCCATGGGTTCGCTAAGAGTCGGACACGACTGAGTGACTTCACTTTCTCTTTTCACTTTCATGCATTGGAGAAGGACATGGCAACCCACTCCAGTGTTCTTGCCTGGAGGATCCCAGGGACGGCGGAGCCTGGTGGGCTGACGTCTCTGGGGTCGCACAGAGTCAGACACGACTGAAGCGACTTAGCAGCAGCAGCAGCAGCAGCATGGGCATTGCCAAATTGCCTCCCCAGAGTTGTACCTATTTGTATCCTTCTCACTGTTAGGAGCAGTTACATGAAAAAAGATCGTCCGTCCCACGCGTGGTTCCCCGTGGACAGGGCTCCTCCCGAATGGGCGCAGAGCAGCTGTCTCCTGCCCTTGTGGGCTATCAGGTCGTGCATCTAAGGAGGCCCCTGAGAAGAATGCCCAGCTTCACCTCTCTGGCCTTCATTTCTTCTCAGAGTTTGGCCACCCCTGTGACTGCCGAGCCCCAGGTACCAGACCTGCTCCCGAGCTTTCCTGCACTTCGGCCTTCATCTGAAGAGCTGCCTCAGGGCACTCGCCCGCGTGTCACCGTCTGCCTTCCTGTTTGACCCCAAAGGAGATGCATTTCAGTCCAGTCTCTGCCATGAGACAGATTCAAAAACCACAGCCTGGGTCACCCAGTGGCGCTCTACCCACCCGAAGCCTTCTTACAGCCCCGGTCAAGTACTAGTGGTGTCCCCGAGACACACCTAATATCCAGCCAGTGTGGAGCTGGCCCGTGGAGAGTGGGCTTGCATGAAGGAGGAACCACAAACAGCCCAGGAACACGGCGGGACACGCTGAACCTCCCTGGTAGGGAAAAGGCACAGCAAACAGGGTCAGTGTGATGTCATTTTGACCCGGCAGTTAAGCAAAGATTAAGTGGATGATAGTATCTGATGCTCGCAAGGTGGGCACGTCCAGAAGTAGCTGCTGAGGACGCGCTGTGGGTGCCACCCTGGAGAGGGAGCTAGCAGCAGGTTTAGGAGTCCTCGCTCACCCCGTGGGCACAGCGACCCAGGGTCTCAGTATCTCCTATCCTGTGAAAACCCTGAGACACGCAGTGCAAAGCTCTGTGTGCAAAGATGCTCTTCTTAGTGTTAAGTCCAATAGAGAAAAATTAAAGGTCCCCAAAAGGGGTTTGATGAGGTGAATTCTGGAGCATTAGAAAGACAGACTATCATGTTGTTCGTCAAGTTGCCATTTTTTTTGAATAGTTTATAATGATGAGAAAAACCTCATAATTTATATTTAAAAACCTGACTTCAAACCTGATTGTTATTTTCTAAATTATGTACACAAATACAGATATATTAGATACAGATAGAAGATAGAAATACATAAAGGTAGTTAGAAAAAAGTCTGGAAAGAAGACATCAAAACATTAATAGTGGCAAATTACATCTGGTTTTAGGATGTCTATCTCTCTGTAACTCTATAACCTTAGAACTCATGTTAAGACATATATGCAATTTTCCCCAATAAATATATGTCTACAATAAGTATTTACTTTCCTGGAATCAAAGCAACTTGAAAACAGAGCACGGTCCCGGGTTTTAGGAAAAGGTATCTGTGAGAAAGGCCACCCAACGTGGGCACTGATATTTAACTTGGGAACTGGACAAGTCTGAGTCAGCAAGCAGTGAGGGAGTGGAGGGCTGGCGGGGAGGGGAGGGCACAGGGTATTCCGGGGCCCCTGTGGCCCCAGCACGACTGCCCTGCAGAGAATGCGCCGAAGGAACTGTGCAGACCTGGGTCCTCAGACTGCAGCCTGCAGGGCGAATCCAGCCAGCTGCATGTTTGTCAATAAAGTTTTTATTTTGTTATTTTTTATTGATGTATAGTTGATTTACAATATTTGTGTTAGCTCCAGGTGTACGGGCTTCCCTTGTGATTCAGACGGTAAAGAACCTGCCTGCAATGCGGGAGACCCAGGTTAGATTCCTGGGTCAGGAAGATCCCCTGGAGAAGGGAATGGCGACCTACTCCAGTATTCTTGACCGGAGAATGTCATGGACAGAGGAGACGAAACTTTCACTTTCGGTGTACGGCACAGTGAGTCAGTTACATACGTGAATCTGTGTGTTTTCCCCAGATTTTCCCCCCAGTGTATGTTATTTGTTGGTGTTCACTCAGTCGTGTCCAGCTCTGTGTGACCCCATGGACGGCAGCACGTCAGGCTTCCCTGTCCTTCACCATCTCCGGGAGCTCAAACTCATGTCCATTGAGTCAGTGATGCCATCCAACCATCTCATCCTCTCTCGTCCCCTTTTCCTCCTGCCTTCAATCTTTCCCAGCATCAGGGTCTTTCCCAATAACATGGGTTATTACACGATATTAAATGTAGTTCCTTATGGCATAAAGCAGATCTTTGTTGTTTATCTACTCTATGTGTAGCGTATTAACATATGTCATGTGTGTACATGTTAATCCCCAGCTCCTAATTTATCCCTTTGCCAACCATTTTCCCTTTGGTAATCATAAATTTGTTTTCTATGTCTGTGAGTCTGTTTATGTTTTGTATAGATATTCACTTATTTTATTTTTTAGATTCCACATGTAAGTGATGCCATATGGTATTGGGAAGTGGTGAGTAACTGGATGTGTGAAGTGGCTTCCCTGGTGGCTCAGTGGTAAAGAATCCGTCTGTCAGTGCAGGAGACACAGGTTTGATTCTTGAGTCAGGAAGATCCCCTGGAGGAGGAAATGGTAACCCACCCCAGTATTCTTGCCTGGGAAATCCCATGGACAGAGGAGCCTGGTGGTCCAGTGGTTAGCACTTTGCCTTCCAAAACAGGGGGTGTATTTTCAGTCCCTGGTAGGGGAACTAAGATCCCACATGCCTTATGACCAAAAAAGCAAAACATAAAACAGAATCAGTATTATAACAAATTCAAGAAAGGCTTTACAAAATGGTCCAGTAAAAAAAAAAAAAAAAACTTAAAAAATTAAAATAGCTATATGAGACTAGTGGCAATATTTTTACAATCCTGATAGCTCTTATCCCATCCTCATAAGCAGTGTCTGATTTTGGATCCATAATGCAGTTTGCCCCTCTCACCTGGGGCCGGAGACAAGGAGGGAATGTCCTGACCCATCCCAACCACCATGAGGTTCTGGAGAGCCTCAGAGAATGCAAAGAGTGGTTAACATGACAAAAGAACTTTTGCTGAGACATTTTATTTCTTCATTCACAATTTTCTGGTGAAGTGGAGTGGGTGTGGGCTGTATGCCTTCTCTCTTTGGGTGTCCTAGACACACTGCCTCTCCTGGGCTTGCTTCTGTGTTTGATACTGTCCTAGAGTCCCCTGGGCTAACAGAAGGTACTTATGTCATACATTGCAGGTGTTTATCATATGTACTATGTGTAATGATATATGCACAATACTCTCTTTCTAAAATAAAACAATTTGATTCTATAACACAACTGCCAAGAGTTTGGAGGGAGGACTCATGGGCTTGTGCTGAAATTGTGTCCACTTGTGTCCGGAGTTCCCTGAGGGCCATGATGTTGTACACCTTGTCCTTGTCCATCCTCAGCATGCTCCAGAGTTCACGGCACACAGTAGGTCCATGTCGGGGGTGGGGTAGGTGGTGAGGGGTAGGGGCTGGGCACTTTAATCAAGGATGTGTTGATGGCCCCTTTGCATTTGGGGCTCAGCAGGTTTGAAGAATAGTTGTAGCAAATTCAGTGGTGATCAAGGTCAATGTCTAAGAGGTTCAATCTCATGAATGAGAAGATCCAAGAAGGTCTGTTTCAAGACCACTCCTGTGAGAGGACTGTGTGGAATCCAGAAACGGAATTCTGCTCCAGGAAGGGGGACTAGGAGAGTCTTGTCAGCTTTAGCAAATAAAATACAGGACTCAGTTCACTGGAGTTTCAAGTAAATGGATTTTTTTTTTTCTTTTTTAGTATAACGATGTCTCAGATACTTAAAGTAAATTGTAAATAAACTACCAGCTGAGCACCGAAGAATTGATGCTTTTGAACTGTGGTGATGGAGAAGACTCTTGAGAGTCCCTTGGACTGCAAGGAGGTCCAACCAGTCCATCCTAAAGGAAATCAGTTCTGAGTATTCATTGGAAGGACTGATGCTGAGAGCTGAAATTCCAATACTTTGGCCACTTGATGTGAAGAGCCAACTCTGGAAAAGACCCTGATGCTGGGAAAGATTGAAGGCAGGTGGAGAAGGGGATGAAAGAGGATGAGATGGTTGGATGGCATCACCGACTCAATGGGCATGAGTTTGAGTCAACTCCGGGAGTTGGTGATGGACAGGGAGGCCTGGCATGCTGCAGTCCGTGGTGTAGCAAAGAGTCAGGCATGACTGAGTGACTGAACTGAGCTGAACTAAACCAGGACATACTGTTTAAAAACATTTCCATCTTATTTAGGGTTCAGATTTAACTGGTGTCCTGGATTTTCTCTGGCTTCCCAGCACAGGGAAAAGTGAGCAGAGTCAAGTCCTTTACTGTGTGTGGAACTGGAGAAGGAAGAGGGACTGGCCCCAAGAGAGGGTCAGTGGTCCGCATGGCAGTGAGGGAGCAGCCTCAGGGGGCTCCAGGGGGCTCGGTCCATCCATGGGGCGCCTCCCCTGGGGCAGCAGCAGCTGGGTACTGCCCATTCCTTGCTCTGCTTGCTCAAGGAGTGGGGACCCCACCTGCTGGGTCTGCCACCTGCTGGAACTGGTGGCTGAGTCAGCCCACATGCAAAACCAGGACCCCCGGCTCTGGGGTAGAGGCAGGCCTGTCCCAGCCCTGGCTATGCCACCTGCCCTGCCTGGTGCCCGGGATGGGGCCGGGGTCCACAGGCTGAGGGGCCGTACCTGCATACGTGGCCCAAAGGAGCCATGTGGAGTCCTGTCCCCAGGGGCTCCCCTTTGTCCCCGTGACGAAGTCCATCGCTGTCTAGCCTACGATGTACTCCCCTCTTCCTCCTCTCCTTTATTCAGTTCAGTTCAGTCGCTCAATCGTGTCCGACTCTTTGGGACTCCATGGACTGCAGCACGCCAGGCCTCCCTGTCCATTACCAACTCCTGGAGGTCACCCAAACCCATGTCCATCGAGGCGGTGATGCCATCCAGCCATCTCATCCTCTGTCGTCCCCTTCTCCTGCCCTCAATCTTTCCCAGCATCAGGGTCTTTTCAAATGAATCAGCTCCTTTATTAACTTGTATTAAATTCTGTATGACCAATGCTGTTAGCTTAAGAAGCAAAGATTGACTGCATGGTGCCTTTGCTTCTCGTTTGCAGAGTGTAATTGCAGCATTAAGTCAAAACTAAACCATCGGCAGAGGGGATGAGTCAGCCTGTTGTAAGGCTGTGCTCTAAGCCAGTTTAGATGCCTTTGCAAGTTATACAGAACTAGTCTGGGTTGCTTCTTCCCGACGGTGGTAGCATTTTTTCAGAGGCATCGATGTTACCTTGATATCACATGACACAGAACAAAACCTTGCCCTGTCTTCACTGGACTTCCCAGAGTTCCTCTCACTTTTGGGACCTGACTCAGCCCAGGCACTGAGGCATGGGTGGGTGCAGTGTCTGTACGGGTCTCTCATAGCCGGGAGGTGGCTCCTTTCTTGCTCTCCCTGTCTCCGTCGTGGGCATGAGTCTAAGATTAACAGGAGCCCTGTTCCATGTTGTTAAATGATGTCCCCCGTCCAGCCTTCCACGCCCCCCTGCACTCCCCATCGTGTCCCTTTATGGCCTGGGTGCCAGTGCCCGTGATCCAGGCAGACAGCATCGCACGGTGGACACCGCTAGGGCCCCGCTCTCCTGTCCTGGACGCCCCGCTCGGGACGGGAAATGTGGCTCACAGGAATAAATTACTGTGCCTTACGCGCCACCAACACTGTGGAAGGGACGAGACTCTTTCTAGGTGTGGTTTTAATGCTTCGAAGACCCTGGAGCGCTCGTGGGGTCCCGGCTGCCGGTCCTCCTCCGGGAGGTGCTGACACGATGATTGAACGCCGGAGCCGTGTGAGCAAGAGCGGGACGCGTTAGAAGGGCGTGCACGGACACAAGTGTCCCAGCGTGAGCACTGCCGGAGAAAAACGGGCCCGAGCGCCGAGGGAGGAGACGTCCAGACTGGGGAGGAGCTGGACCTGTTTCCAGGGGCTGCTGGGTCCTGGTGACGCGGTCACGAGCCCCAGGCCCCCAGCTCACCTCTGGCCGCTCGGGCTCGGTGCTCCACATGTGCTGCCTGCACTTGACATTCCCAGGCGTGGGTCCAGGGCCACGCCCATCCCACCAACCCCCCCCCCCCACCCCCCGACCCTCCGCCAGCACCACTGACCCCCCAGGCCCAGGGCTCTGCCTCAGCCCATCCACACTGCAATCATGCCGAGTAGCTGTTCCTTTCTGAGATTTTATTTTTAGGCAGTTTCAGGTTGACAGAGGTCTGGGTGGAAAATGCAGAGAGGTATCCCTGGTTCCCTCTCTCTCCCTCACCCCTCAGCTTCCCCTCTTATTAACCAGCTTGACCTTGGGAAGTTCATTCCTTAGAGTTGAGGACCCAATATTGATACATTATTATTATTATTACCTATCATCCATACTTTAGCTTGGGCTTCCCAGGTGGTGATCATGATAAAGAACTCACCAGCAATGCAGGAAACTTGGGTTCAGGCTCTGGGTTGGGAAAGTCCCCTGGAGGAAGGCATGGCAACCCACTCCAGTATTCTTGCCTGGAGAATCCCAGGGACAGAGGAGTCTGGCAGGCTACAGTCCATGGGGTCGCACAGAGTCGGACACGACTGAAGCGGCTTAGCCGGCACACACAGTCTAGCTGAGGGTTTCCTCCTGTTCTGTGCATTCTACTTGTTGCTGAGTTCAGCTGCTCAGTGGTGTCTGACTCTTTGCAACCCCGTGGATGGCAGCATGCCAGGCTCTTCTGTCCTCCACTGTCCCCTGGAATTTGCTCAACTTCACATCTGTTGAGTGGGTGATGCTATCTAACCCTAAGTTTTGCCAAATGTGTGACTTCCCGTCACTCATCACAGAGTCACACAGGCTAGTCTCACCGGCCTCAGGCCCCTCTCCCCTGCCAACGCCTGGGCTTTTACTGTCTCTACTGCTTTGCCTTTCCCAGAATGTCAGAGTTGGCATCATGCTGTATGCAGACTTTTCAGCTGGCTTCTTTCACTAAGCAATACATGTTTAAGCTTCCTCCGTGTCTGTGTAGCTCGATGGCTCAGTTCTTTTAATCGCTGGATCATATTCCTTTGTATGGATACACCGTCGTCTGTTTATCTGAAGGAGCTATTTTAGTCTTTAAGATGAGGTGACTGAGCCTGATGCTGGGTAAGCTTTAGGTCACACAATTCTGGGGATATAGCAACAGAATTTGAGCCCAACCCGAGGTGTTTGACACCAAATGCAGCATGATGCTGTACTCCATCTGGAATGGGGAAGTCTGAGCCACCCTTTGTCCTTTACTTTCTGCACCCGAGGTGGGAATCATTCCGTGGTCATTGGCGTGGCTCTTAACGTTGCATTCCCAAGTGAGACCAGGCGTCCTGGGACTCCGGGCCAGACCGTTCCTCGGCGTAGAGGTGGTGTGGGGTGTACCTGGTGCAGCCAGGAGATGCTTGCCTGAGAGGACCACCCTGATATCCCCAGGGCCCACGTCACCCCCAAACATGTGTGCAGCAGTGACATGTCATTGGGACAGAAACTTTTCCTCCTGCTGAAGAGGGGGAAGAAGCATTTAAAACATGGCATCTAACCCTTCCCTTTCCCTTCAAAAGCCTCTGGAATCATCTTGCAAAACCTTCTCTCCCCCTTTGTCCTAAGGTCTGGGTGCGAACACCTTCCTTTGGGAGGCAGTGGCAGGGTCTTAGATCTCACCATCAAGAAAGCCCCTAAGATTTTCGGAAGCAAGCCTCCGATTAGACTGATCTCCTCTGCACCGCGGCTGTCCTCCCGCGTCCTCACTAAGCCACAGGGAGAATCTGCATGTTGGCTAAGCTATTTGTGGATGTCTTGCCGTGTGCATTTCTGCCTGCCTGGCTCAGCCACTCAGATTTAGCTATTTAAGTTTCCCTCATAAATCAGCCACTCTGAACATCTTAATCATCTCCCTCCACTTTGTCTGTAGCTCTCTGCCCTCCAAGAAATAAATTACCCGCAATTACTTAAAGTTAGTAATTGAATTTATTTTAGTGGTAGAGAGAAAATTTATCCATTTTGCTAGTAATTTGTAGTCATTTTTAGTAATTGATAGTAATTTTCTAGTAAATACTAATTAAATGTTTCACTAAGTAAAAGAAGTACAGAGTAATGCATTCACTAAGCATTAGTATTTCCAATTTATCTTTATACCAGCAAGTGATTTAGGTTGAGTTGATAGGATCCAGTGGAATTATTCTCATCGTGTTAAGCTTTAAGAAAAAGCCACAGGAGCGAAGAATTAAAGAGTGCGTGCCCAGGGCTCTGCGGTCTTGTTACAGATGTGTAAGCTGAGGCAGAGGATGACCGAGATGCTTGTCCAGGATCAGCCGCGCAGTCGGTGGAAGGACAGAGGCCCTGGGCTTCAGACTTCCTGTTTCGGAATCTTACCTTTGGCTCCATGCAATCTCCCAGAGGACGGCACGGAAAAAGACAAAAGCGCTCCAGAGTAAAGGTGTCAGCTCCCACAGGTGTGGCCGGTGTGGTCCAACAATGGAGGCGTTCTCAGCTCATGTGACCCCCAAGGCCTTGACTACGATGCTGATTGATCCCTGCCTAGGTCAAAAGAGCTTTATTTGGGGCCATTCTGAAGGTGTGCTAATTTTGCAGGTGGATCTGCCAATAAGATTTCATAGAGGACGGCAGAAGAAGTTATTTCACCAAATGAATCTATTAACACTTGTTAGGTGGCCAGTGCTTACTTTTTAACAGTAAGTTGCTTTGTTTTTTGAACATTATTCTCAGGGACTACTCCATGTGGGGCCATCACATTTATCATATGGCACCAGAATCTTTCCTTGTCTATTTTTCCAGCCAGACCCTCAAAGCATGTTTGCTGGGTGGAAGAGAGAAGTGGTGATTTTCCCCAGGACATGCTCCTAGTTAGAAAATAATAGCTCTCTAGAATTAATTAACTAATAGGAGTTGATGCAGTGAACAAATATTGATGACAGACTCTACAGAGGTGTTTGCTTCCAACGAGCGCTGTAAGGAGCCTGCAGACCCCCTGGCCTCCATTTCCCGACCAGTGAAGTGCTGGAGAAGACTCTTGAGAGTCCCGTGGACTGCAAGGAGATCAAACCGGTCAATCTAAAAGGAAATCAACTCTGAATATTCATTGGAAGGACTGATGCTGCAGCTGAAGTTCTCATATTTAGGCCATCTGATGCGAAGAGTGGACTCACTGGAAAAGACCCTGATGCTGGGAAAGAATGAAGGCAAAAGGAGAAGAAGGAGACGGAGGATGAGATGGTTGGATGGCATCACTGACTCAGTGGACATGATTTGAGCAAACTGCGGGAGATGTGGATGGACAGGGAAGCCTGGTGTGCTGCAGTCCATGGGGATGCGGAGTCAGACACAACTGAGCGACTGAACAACAACGAAAAGCGAGGGGCTAATCTGTCAGGCCCTGTGGTGCTCTCTCTCCAGTTGTTTTTTTTTTTTTTTTTTTTAGTGGAGAAACAACAATTCAAAGATGTTTTTATGTTGACTTTAAATGTAATACTTGGTCATGAAGAATATTGTGAAACCTGAGAAAAAAAAGACACTGAAATCATCCATTGTTCCTAAATGTGATTACTCTATCAGTACATTTTCTTAGAGACTTATTTTTCCCTGTAGCTTTGTGTTTTAGTAGTAATCAATCAGAAGATAAAACTTCAATTTGTTTTATTTTTCCTTAGATGGGAGGTCTAAATACGTCAATATTGGCTTTGTAAATACAGTTTTTAATGGTTAAATAATATCCCATCAAATGTAAGGACAGTAATTTGGTTCCCATTTGGTCATCTATTTTTGTGACATTTATTATTTTAAATGTGATTTAAATTTTTCATTGTTTCATTATTATAAACACTTGCATGTTTTCATTATTATAAATAACACTTCTGTGAACATCTTTATAAAGCTTTTCAGATGGTTTTCTTAGGTTACATTCCCAGAACAAAGTTATGAGGTCCAAGGATACGAGTATTTTAAGGTTCACATTACTTCTCGCCAAATTGTTTTACGGAAGCACTGTGTCCAATAATATGTAACATTTCCCATTTCACTCATGTTCCATCTCTGCATTGGCTACTATGAGGAAAAATTCTGTCAGTTGGATGGGAGAAGAATCGTGTCATGTTTAATATTCATTTTTTTCTTTTACCATGTAGTTAAATCTCCTTCTTCAAATTAAAATTTGTATTCTCTTCTCTTGGAATTGCTTGTTTCTGCCCTTTTCCTATTAATCTGTTGGGACATTTATGTGTTTCTTACCCATTTATATGAGCTTCTTATTATATAGAGGTATGAACCCTTAATTATATTTCTGCACATCTTTTTCTAATGGCATTGATTTCCAAGTCGGCTTTCAAGCTCACAGTAATTCTTAAATGATCTAGGGGACAATGTGGCCTTTCTAATTTCTTTCCTTCAATCGAACGTAAAGTTTAGAAGGACAGGAGCCAAGGGAATAGAAACCTGTGTAATGAAGATGTTGGGTGTTTTAAAGATCCATGGGAGCCTGGCTTTTAGAAGTCTCTTCCATCCAGCTAAGGAATCCTTCTGTGAATTCAACAGGAAACTTCCACCCCTCACAAGGTAACCGTATGACACCACATGTGTCCATGTCACACCTTGAGGGGAGCTTCCCTGAACACATATGAAATGGGTGACTCTCCAACATACATGTCCAATCAAAGCACAGCCCACAGGGGTCCTGGAGAAGGGAATGGCTACCCACTCCAGTGTTTTGGCCAGGAGAATTCCAGGGACTGTGTAGTCCATGGGATTGCAGAGAATTGGACCTGACTGAATGACTTTCACCCAACCCACCCACCTGCAGGGGTGGACCACAGTGCCCCCACGCCCGGGCACAGTCAGCCTGGCAGTTTCTCAGGGCCCAGGTGCCACCGCCTAGGGAGCCAAGGCCTGGGCAGAGGGACCCACAGCCCTGCTGAGACGTCCACCTCCCAGGGCAGAGCTGGAACCTCTGAGAGCAGAGGGCCCTGCGGTCAGTCAACTCAGCAGGGGGCTCTGAGATGACCTGAAAGCAGCCCCTTCTGGGAAAGATCTGAGGGCCGAGCGACCCTTCCACTCCTGCAGGTCCAGCTGGGTCCCCTTCTCATTGTTCTCAGCAACAGGGATCCGAAAAGACACATGAGCATCTATATGAGCAGTTTTTTTAGAAAAGTCTTACGAACTTAAAAACTTCCACCAATCAAGTCGATTCCCCCTTGAGCTCTGTGGGCCTCCTGTCCCTGCCCAGTCATTCCCTGAAGCCAGTCCTGGGTGCCCTGCTGGGCATCCTGCTTTGCCCTCACTTGCAGAAACACACACACCTAGAAATGTGGTGTGGGCGCAGGTGTGTGCCTGCACGCATGTGCTTCCTCTCACGTTCGTGTATGTGCATATGTGCTTGTGTGCGTGTATGTGCATTTGTGCTTGTGTGCATGTATGTGCATGTGTGCATTTCCATGCGTGTGTGACAAGGAGCGCACTGTGCACACGCCGTAGCCCAGCCTTCTCACTTCACCCAGAGGGAGACCTTCCCGGGTCAGCGTGTCAGCCTGTCTCCTGTGGAGCTCCCAGTGCTAGAGGCTGTACTGGGTAGGGAAAGAACATGATTTAGCAGAAATGGAGCATCGACTGCTGCTGCTGCTGCTGCTAAGTCGCTTCAGTCGTGTCCGACTCTCTGCAACCCCATAGACGGCAGCCCACCAGGCTCCCCCGTCCCTGGGATTCTCCAGGCAAGAATCCTTGAGTGGGTTGCCATTTCCTTCTCCAATGCATAGAAGTGAAAAGTGAAAGTGAAGTCGCTCTGTCATGTCCGACTCTTCGCGACCCCATGGACTGCAGCCCACCAGGCTCCTCCGTCCATGGGACTTGCCAGGCAAGAGGACTGGAGTGGGGCGCCACCTGTAGTAAACCCCTGTGATGAAAGGCCACCACTTTTCTTCTGCAATTTAATTTTCTTACCTCTGTAAGGACTCCCACGTCTTCTGCAGTGCTGTGATCATGTTTAAAGCAGGTTTTTGACGGGCAAATCAAGAGATACTTAGAAAATCTGTCAGGAAGAATCTAAAATATTTTTATGTTTACTGTTTAGAAAGCAAATCTCATGATAATGTGCCATTATGTGAATTCGACTATAAAGAAAGCTGAGCGCTGAAGAACTGATGCTTTTGCATGGTATTGCTGGAGAAGACTCTTGAGAGTCCCTTGGACAGCAAGAAGATCAAACCAGTCCATCCTAAAAGAAATCAGTCCTGAATATTCATTGGAAGGACTGATGTTGAAGCTGAAACTCCAATACTTTGGCCACCTGATTTGAAGAACTAACTCATTGGAAAAGACCCTGATGCTGGGAAAGATTGAGGGCAGGAGGAGAAGGGGACGACAGAGGATGAGATGGTTGGATGGCATCACCGACTCAATGGGCATGAGTTTGAGTAAGCTCCGGGAGTTGGTGATGGGCAGGAAGGCCTGGCGTGCTGCAGTCCATGGGGTCGCAGAGTCGGACACAACTGAGCAACTGAACTGAACTGAGCTGACTGAAAGTGGCATTTGGTTAGCACTGATTAATACGATACAGCTGCATGGATCTAAAAGGGACTTTACAGTATAAAGATTGCTGACATCTCTTGGCACATGATGGGAAACAGTTAGATCCAGAGGCATATGGACACTCAGAGGACCAGAATCTGAGCCTGGACCCCACCTGCTGCCTCAAAGGACCTTCTCCCAGTCACTCCCTGCCTTGGTTTTCTCATCTGTATTAGGGGCTATCTCACATGACTCTGAGAGCAGAATGAAATAACGAAGTATGTGACAGCTTGTGCATAAACTATGAAAGGGCTTCCCGGGTGGCACAGGCTGGTAAAGAACTGGCTTGCTAATGCAAGAGACTAAGAGATGCAGGTTCGATCCCTGCGTGAGCAAGCTCCCCTGGAGGAGGGCATGGTAGCCCACCTCAGTATCCTTGCCTGGAGAACCCCATGGACAGAGGAGCCTGGCGGGCTACAGTCCATGGGGTCACAGAGAGCTGGATACGACTGAACAAGTAAGCACACCCACCCACCCGCACCCACATACACACACACAGACGGCTGGGAGGAAGCTTCAGATTAACAGGATGAAGCTGAGCAGTGACCCACAATTTCCCCAAAAGGAGCTGCTGTGGAAGCTTGTTGGGGCCCATCTTGGCTGCCTGGCGGGGCTGGGGTCTGCAGACACACACCCGGTCTGCGGTGGGACCTCACTCCAAGGAAGACGAGCAGCTTTCCTAGGAGAGGAGGTCCTGGGGAGCTCTTCTGCTGGTTCAGGGCCCTCCTGGAGATCATGCCAGAAATTCCATGAGTCACCAGAGGATAGGGGTGAAGCCTGCCCCCTGGAGCGACCGTGCCCGGGGGTCCTGTGACTAGACCTTTGGGTTGGAGGCCGTGGGGTCTGAAAGCCCGGCCGGGTCCTGTGGAGTGGGCATTGCGGGCGGCCCCTGGAGCCAGGGCCGCACCGCACGTCTCCCGCCGCTCCCCGGGCCGGTGTGCACGGCCCTCCGGGGCTGCCCCATCCGCTGCCCGCCTGCTGCACCAGGGCCCGCCCCACCGCGCTGCCCCCTGGGCCGCACTGACTCCCTGTCCTCAGAGTCGCAGCGGTCACTGTGACGGCAACGGAAGGGGACACGATGTTCGTCTGTTCGTCAAAGTCCGTGTTCTGCTCTATTTAAAGGAAGGTGCGCTCACACCAGTTCCAAAGGAAACTGTGCCCACATTCTATTTTAATGTTTCTGTCTTTAAGAAAACTTTTATTTTATTTATTTATTTTTTATTTTTACAATGTTGTGTTGGTTTCTGCCCTACAAGAACGCGAACCAGCCACAGTCATATACACACCCCCTCCTGCCCCTCCCCTTCCCCTCCCCCGCCCTCCCCTCCCCCTTCCCCCTCCCCCTTTCCTCTTCCCTCCCCTGCCCCTCCCCCCTCCCCTCCCTCACGTCATCACAGAGCCCCAGATTGGCTTCCCTGGGCTACTCGGCAACGTCTCACCAGCTATACTTGGTAGGGCGTATATGTTGATGCTATTCTCTCCATTTATCCCACTCTCTCCCTCCCGCACTGTGCTCACAAGTCCATTCTCTAGATCTGCGTCCCCATTCCTTCCCTGCAAATAGGTTCAGCAGTAGCATTTTTCTAGGTTATATATATATATATATGGTTTCCTTTGTGTATATATATATATACACATACATACACATATATATGATATATGTTTAAAAGCTTGGTCAAGTAGCCAAGAGGAGCTTGAATGCAAAGCAAGTTTAACAAATACACGTAAAACCTGGTTGTCTCATGAAGATAATCCTTTTCTTAAAAAACAAAAAACAAAAAAACCCAAAACAAACAAACAAAAAACCCAACAAACCATAAATAAAACCTTACCACAACAGGCAAAGTTGAGCTTGAAAAAAGTGTGGCATTTAAAATTCAACAATGCTTATCTGCTACAGGCTGATGCATGTTTAAAAAGATCTACTTCTTATAAAGATCTCCTATTTAATTAAGAAAAACTAATATCAAAGCGGTTTTTTGCATTTAAAATTCGTGTTTAAACTTCTCCTAGATTAAGTGAGCTTAAACAGTTGCGATTCCTGACTTTAACAGCATTATAAAATACATTAGAGATTGAGAGGATAAAATTCTGCCATGTTAGGTTATAACCTAACTGCTATTTGCAGTTGTAAGGAGTACTAATGGCACAGGGACAAGATTTATTGTCTCAAGACGTTCTGCGTAACATTAGCCTTGTCATTCCATTAATAATGACTGCTTATGAGCCATCTCGTTGGCATCTTTGTTGTCCTGAAAACTTAAAACTCACAGCACAATTCTTTACGACGCGGTACATTGCCCCCTCTGGGTATTTCTGACCATTATCCCATTTGGTTATATTCAAAACTGCTGCCTCCGGAGAGAGCATTGGGCCGACCTTTCACCTCCCAATATTCTTGGTTCAAATGGCGTAATAACATGTAGTGAATATTTACAAGCACACTTATGCTATAATAGAGTATTGCTGTGAACATTAGCACATATTTTCTGCTCAATCAGGCTTTGATGTAGAGCTCACTGCGTACCCCAGAGAAAATGCAGTCCCCAGTAAGCCGTGCTAGAGAGACACCCTTGAACCCGCACGGCTTACATAACATAAACGGACGCGACGCAGAGGAGGCAGGCGAGACCCGAGTTCCTGGATGCCGAGCCCTCCCAGCGGACCGTGCCGGGCAGGAGGCAGGGGCCCCCCACACCTGGAATTCAGAATGTGCCTGCACGTGGGGCTTATCCAGGAAAAGGAAATTGGAGCCAAATGACGTGGTGGCACCAGGTGGCTTAGTGATCTTCTCAGGGCTTTAAATTTTTCTCATTAATTTTTTTTAATTAAAAAATGAGACCCCCCCCCCCCACATTGATAGAATACTTCCTTGGCCTTGCCCCTCCTCCCTTCATTGCAGTGGTGGTGATTTAGTTGCTAAGTCTTGTTCCACTCTTCTGTGACCCCATGGACTGTAGCCAGCCAGGCTCATCTGTCCATGGGATCTCCAGGCAAGAATACTAGAGTGGGTTGCCATGCCCTCCTCCAGGGGATCTTCCCCACCCAGGGATCGAACCTGTGTCTCCTGCACTGTAGATGGTTTCCTGCGTTGCGGGCAGATGCTTTACCACATGACAGAGTCACCAGGGGAACCCTCGTCCCTATATTAACCTGGTCATTTTTTCCTGACCTCGCCCTCCGGTGAAGCGCCTGTCATGAGCTCCACCCCTTCTTTGGCCACACCCCTTGTTTTTAGTCCCACCCTTTTCTGTGCTCTGCGATACCCACGCTGGGAAAGACTGGGGGCTCACGGAGAAGCTGGCGAGGAGGAGGAGATGGTTGGATGGCATCCCAGACTGGTACACAGACTCAGTGTGTGCACTGTACAACCTCTGTGTGTACAGGTTGGGTGTACACACAGAGAAGTACATTGGAGTTCTGTTTGCCTGCTTCTTGTTTTCATCCTGTCCTCCTCTGGGGTGGAAGAACGCTAAAACTTTCTCTGCAGAGCCTGCGGCCAGGACCAGCAGGTCGGCTCCCTCTGTGCTCTCAGCCGCTCCTGGGAGGACACGCATTCTCCTGGTAAGGTGTCACATCCTTGAACACAGACATTTATATACACGTCTGTCTGTCTGTCTGCATGTAGTTGCTTTTTATTTTTCTTTTTGCAGAGCTAGCATTAATAAGAGTATTGAATTTTCAAGCGATTTCTGCCTTGCAAATTCAAGAGGTCAGAAGCTTCTAATAAGATTCCTGTAATTCAAAGGAACCTCCTTGGAAGGTCTGCCACCCAGAGAAATTGCATAGCTGTGGCAGGGGCTTGTCTGTCATGGGTTCTGGGAGATTTATGCCTAAATTTATGGGTGCTGCAGGGGTCCCAAGGCCTGGGTGGAGTCCGAGGTCCTCACTTTGGTGTCCTGATCCTGTCGTCCTACTGACCTGTTAGGAGGGGCAGGTGAGGTGGCTCCCCTTGAGGACCGCCCTAGGTTTAGGCAGACCGCAGCCCAGGTGGCTTGGAGATGGTGGTTTTCTCTGCTTGGAGGGGAAGGGTTGAGGGTGGGAGGCCTGCCTGTAGCCTGGATCGGTGGGGATTTGCCCACTGTCAGCAGGACAAGGGCTTGACGTCGTCCTGGTCGGTGTCCAGCTGCCTGGAATGAAGACATGCATGCTTGATGAACACCGCACTGATCCACTTCGTCCCGTTTCTGCTGCGGGTTATCCGAACGAGTGACACAGTGACGGCCCACGGGGCTGCCTCCTCTCCCGAGAACTCGTATTCATGGAGCTTGTTTTAATACAAGTCATCAAACAGGTTTAAATTTACCACAGGTTAAGCCGCGCGTCCCCTGGAACACTACATATAATAGAAGCCTGATACAGGATGACTGGGTTATGACACAGCGTTCGTCCATCTCCTGGTTTTATTGTCGGGTCAGCGTGAAGGTGGGGTGAGCCACGGCTACTTAGTGGGAGTTAGAAAAGCCTCTTGGCGTTTCTTGTATTTTGCGAAGCCACTTTTGCCCTTGTCTGGGTGTGTGGCAGCATCTTTGTTGAGTTCTCCCCCTTTTAGCTTTCCTACTGTTGTCTTTATTTTAATTTTCCTGGAGAATGTGTTTGCACTCTCATGTTTTCCATGCTTATTATGTGCCCCGTGCTGCCCTGAGCCCTTGACGTGAATTATGTGATTTATCTTTCATAAAAACCTCAAGGGGGAGTTATTTTTGTCCCCATCCAGTAGCCCAGGAGCCTGAAGCTCAGACACACTCGGACACTTTCCCAGAGTCGCACGGCCGGTAGACTGCAGAGCCAGGACTCCAGCAAACAGAAGCATCCTCCGTACTCGGCTCGTGTGGCCTTAAATGTTGTCAGAATCGCTGTTTACATCACAAATATGTCTTAAGATTTTAATGAGACACAGATCTTTAATGAGATCACAGAAATCTTCCTTTGGAAGTTCTGTTTACTACTACTACTACTAAGTCACTTCAGTCGTGTCCGACTCTGTGTGACCCCATAGACAGCAGCCCACCAGGCCCTGCCGTCCCTGGGATTCTCCAGGCAAGAACACTGGAGTGGGTTGCCATTTCCTTCTCCAGTGCATGAAAGTGAAAAGTGAAAGTGAAGTCGCTCAGTCGTGTCTGACCCTCAGCGACCCCGTGGACTGCAGCCTTCCAGGCTCCTCCGTCCATGGGATTTTTCAGGCAAGAGTACTGGAGTGGGGTGCCATTGCCTTCTCCAGGAAGTTCTGTTTAAGTTTGGATATATAAATCCTTATGTTTTCTAATTATGCAACAAGCACTTTATCATCAAGACCCTCTCTTGAGTCCATACACTTTTATTGAGCATGTACTATGGAACCTTCATTAGCTGCCAAATGAAGATGCTCTAACCCCAATGGGCAAAGACAAAGATGGAGAGACCACCAGTGGAAGATAACAATGTTTACATCCGTGAAGGGATTTCTTGAAGGTTTTCAGAGGAGGGCAACAATCTAATTCCCCAGTGGGGCTGGGGGAAGCCAGATCTGGCTGACACTTTATGAATAAGGAAAAAGTCTTGCTCTCACGAGCTGGATTTTCATTAGCCAATGCTAATAACAGAGCTGAAACTTAAAGCCAAAGGCAGGGGCGAGGTCACGTGGGGAGATAGGACAGGGTGAGAGTGGAGAGGGTCTCAAGAGGCTCAGATATTTAAGAGAGAAAGAGGAGAGACCGAGTTGGGTGAGAAACCAAGGAGGTAGGCAGAAAATCAAGAAGCGTGGGGTCACAGGAGGAAGGAAGGAGAGAAAGGGGAGGGGAGCTTGGTAGCTGGATGCAGCCAAGGGATTTGGAGGAGGAGGCTTTGCAGAGCCCATTTGACATGGAAGTGGGAGGTTATCAGTGTTCACTCAGAGAGGTGGTGGGAGAACCAGGCAGAGGGCAAGGGAGGCTGGGCAATGTAGACACTACAGGAGGGTGACTTGGAGAGGAGTTTGATTTTAAGGTGAAGGGCAAGATTGGGAGGGCACCTGGACGAGGTGTGGGGTCCAGGGGAGCTTTTGGTTGGGGGTTTTTGAAGACTCGTGGAAGGGTCTAGTAGGGATGTTAAAGATGCAGGGGGAAGAAGGAAGAATGTCTGTGTAGGGCTTTTAAGAGTCTCATGTTCTACTGGCTGAGCTAGCTGGGCACTTTGTGCAGGGATTTGTCGCTTTGCGACACTGTGGTGGTTTTGCCGTACATCAGTGTGCGTCGGCCATGGGCCTACATGTGTCCCCCAGACCCCGCACCCCCCTCCCCACCCCATCCCTCCGGGTTGTCCCAGAGCACTGGCTCTGGTTGCCCTGCTTCATACATCAAATTCCCAATGACTCTCTGTTTACATATGGGGATGGATGTTTCAATGCTATTCTCTCAAATCATCCCACCCTCTCCTTCTCCCATGGAGTCCGCAAGTCTGTTCTTTTTGTCTGCACCTCCTTTGCTGCCCCGTGCAGGGCTTTTAAAGGCAGGGAGGCTCGAGCATCCTGATGGATGACTCAACTTAGAAAATTTCATTTTAATATTTTGAAGCCTTGTCCCTTGCCCAGAGTTTGGCCCGTTGTTAAAATACAGAGCCATTATGGATGAGGCTTTCTTTCTCTGCAAAAATCAGTGATCACAAAGCATTCATGTCTGTGTAAGTGGATATCCTGCCCTGATAAGTGGTCAGAGGTGTGTCTCATCAACCTGTCCCCCAGCGAAGCTCTGTCAGCTTCAACAAAGGCTGTTTCTCAGCATCTTCACTTGCTCCCCTGGGGAGCATCTGTAAGAATCCAAAGCTCGTCCTCCAGCGCGGCCTGCCTCCCTCTCTGGGCACTTGCCACATTGTGTGATAGTTCTGTTTCCACATGGCCGACTTTTCCTGGAAGGACTCAGATGGTTTTTGTCTTTGCAGGCACCGCAGTCTCAGTTACAATTGCTCAGCTCTACCCTGGAAGCTTAGAAGCAATCAGAGACAATAAGTAAACACCAGCGTGCGTGGCTGTGTCTCAATAAAACTTTATTAGCGACACAGAAATTGGAATTTCACATAATTTTCACATCACAAAATATTGTTCTCATTTGGAATTTTTCAACCATTAAAAAAAGTAAAACCTGCATAGGAAACGGGCAGTAGGCTGGCCTTGACCTGTGGACACAGCTTGCCATGCTGCCCTTGGGATGTGTCCTGGGAGAGGGGTCTGTGAACTCTTGCCATGCGTCCATCTAGCCCAGTGGTAATAAGTAAAAGAAGTAGGGACCCGTTCAAGCCTTTGTATTTTCATTTATAGGATGTCCCCAAAGGTAGAAGTCCTTTTGGATGTAATTGAAGTTTTCTTCTAGTCTCCTTAGGTGATGAGGTCTGTCCCCACAACTGATGACCAGACTCTTCTGAGAACCAGGCATCTCTTCCAGTATTAATTGGGTTCCAAGTAGTTAAGTTCAGATGCTGTCCTCAGGAGGAGACTGCACTCCTTTGCTTCTCAAATTCCCCCATAAATACCAGTACACAATAAAACTGAGGGTTTTCAGCCTTGTTCTTACTGATGATTAAAAAAAAAACCCACTCTGCTCAAATATGCAGAATGTGCTGTTTTACATGAGTGTGTGGTGTGGGTCCTTCCCTGAGCAGGCAGCCAGGTCTCCCAGTGACCCCACCCCTGTAGTCGACTTGTCACGGGGGAAGGTGGTCCTCTGAGGCCCTGTATTTCCCATCAGGGAGGAGCCTGCCTTGTCACTCATCTTCCCTGTGAATCTTTTATTTTTAGCAATTTTTTGCTCTAAGTTTACTAAAGCTTTTTTTGTTTTAAATAAGCAGATTATTCCTTGTGTATCTAAAATTCAAGTCTAATTGGGCTTCCCTTGGTGGCTCAGACAGTAAAGAATTTGCCTGCAATGTGGGAGACCTGGGTTTGATCCCTGGGTTGGGAAGATCCCCTGGAGAAGGGATCAGCTATGCACTCCAGTTTTCTGTCCTGGGTAAGTCCATGGACAGAGGAGCCTGGCAGACTGCAGTCCATGGGATTCCAAAGAGTAGGACATGACTGAGCAACTTTCACAAGCAGATTATTCTTTGTGTATCTAAAGCTCAAGTCTGACTGGGCACCTTATGTGTTTGTTTGCTGAGTCTGGCTTTGCTCTGTGGGGTTCATCACTCAGGGTGGGTGCAGACCTGCAGGCCACACCCCCTTCGCCAGGTCTGTGTGATTCATAAACTTTGATTAGTGTCTGTTCTTTTCTGCTTCTATTTTTCCACCTCCCTGGCTCCTACACGCAGATTCTGTGAAGGTGTCAGAAGAGGAAGATCCAGCTGGCTTTGCACGTTGTCCACGTGTGAGATGCGGGGTCAGTCCTGCCCAGCACCCCAAGAGGGTACTCTGCCCTCTCTTGGCATTTCGGAGGTGAGAAACAGAACCTCCCAGAGCGTCCCCAGCTCTCCAGAGGCCGTCTGGGTAGAAGGTGGAGGAGCTTCGGTGCAGAAATAGGATGGGCCGCTCCGTGTGGACCCCAAGCTGGAGGTGGATGGCAGACGGAGGGGTCCCTGTGGGGAAGGACTCGGAAGGCACAGGCCAGCAGAAGAGCCAGGCTGATGAGAGCTGCAGAGGGAGCTGCAGAGGGAGCTGCAGAGGGTGCTGCAGAGGGAGCCACAGAGGGAGCCGCAGATGGTGGCGAGGGGGTCTGGAAGAGCAGACAGCCCCTAGTCTGCCAGGAAATGTAAGAGAGCCTGGCCAGGAAATGGTCCGAGAAAGCTGCCCGCTGCACCCCAAAACCAGAGCTCTTGAGGTCAGTTCCGTCCTGTGCTAAACCCCGAACCTCGCTTCACTCTCGGCCTGGAAACTGCTGTGGCCACTGACCTCTAGAGACACGAGCTTCCGTATTTCAGGATGGGACCGGGGCAGGTCACATCTGGGGGTCTGCAAAGCAAAGGCAAGGGGAGGAGAATATGGGCCTGGGGAAATCTCTTTGTCCCCTGGCTCGTGTGATCTCCCTGAGAAGTGTTTGGATGCAGATAATTATTGATATACTGGGAGCATCTCCAGCCGTATCGGGTGGGGGCCGGGGACCTGACGCGTCTGCTCCCACAGCCTCCGTGACGGATGCCCGGCCCCGCTGTCGATGCACATGCGTGCCGTGCCCATTCATCTCGGCCTAAATATGCATGCGCATCGACGTACCCGTTAAGGGCCTGGGCTTGGAGACATAGATCAGATCAGATAAGCCCCTAAATTTCCTCTTTTAAAATATGCAGAGTAAAAGGAGTTCAAAATACCAAGTGCTGATGAGGACTAAAGGTCTAGGAGGAATTGACAAACATCTTGGAATTCAGAATTAATGCTTTAAACTTTAGGCTTCTTTGGCAATCAATATGTACACAAAACTCCCATTAATGTTCACGGGGGTTAAAACATGCATATCACCCGAAGACCATCTATTTTCTAGGTGTCAGTGCTGGATGTGAGGTGGGCTCTCTTCTCTGGAAGACGGGCAGGAGGCAGAGGAGCTGCAAGTGTGGAATTCTGTACAGTTGAGGCCAAAGCCATCTAACTGAAGATTTCTTCAGTGACTGCATTTTTATCCCAGGTGGACCTCTCCTAAGTTCATCTAATTCTCCCGCTGACAGCAATCCAGAGCAGAGCAGACCCCAGTTCTGGAACTTTCTACACCCTCCCTGAACCCAGACGAGTCCAGGTGGTTCCCGCGCTCCCCTTGCACCTCTGTCCATCATTCTTCATATGAAGTCCTTCGAAAGGAGGGAACTAGAGACCGAGAGTCCCCCTCTGCCAGCTGCCTGACCACTGACGCACAGCCTGTAATTTATCATAAAAGGTTACCAGGCTTCGCTGTCCCCTTGTAGTATTAATCAGATCGTTTTGGCAGGTTGGGTTTCACCACCTATAAATATTCATTACATTTGGATTGCTTTATTAACAATAACATTTCCTTCTGTTTTTAGAGAAAAATTTGTATCATCTTACCTACTTTCTAGTCCTGGTTGTGGCCTGAAGTTAGTTGATGTCTTATCAGAATTGTGGGTCATATTCTCAGTGGTAGGATGTGTCTTAGTGGTTCCTAGACACCTGTGCAAATTCATAGACTTGGGAGCGAGCAGATGCTCCCAGCTCTAGGCAAATATGCCCTGCAGAGGGACTGCAGTTATCTTTATGAAAATAATTTTTTAAAATTAGGAAATATGTTGAGCATTCTAAGAAAATAGGCAATAATAGACATGTGCCTATATACCCACCATCTTTATAAAATCTTAACAGTGTAGATGAAGTGAAGGGCCCCCATGTTCCTCTCAGTGACCCCAACCCCTCCCTGCATTCCAGAGGTAGCCCCCCATATGAATTTATTGTCTATCATTTCTATATATATTTTTATACTTTTACACCATTTTATGTGTCATATATCATGCTAAGTTGCTTCAGTCCTGTCTGACTCTTTGTGACCCCGTGGACTGTAGCCGGCCAGGCTCCTCTGTCCTTGGGATTCTCCAGGCAAGAATGCTGGAGTGGGTTGCCACGCCCTCCTCCAGGGGATCTTCCTGGCCCAGGGATGGCCCTGCGTCACGTCTCCTGCGATGGCAGGCAGGTTTTTTACCACTAGCGTCACCTGGGAAGCCCATTTATGTATCAGTAAATGTTATCTGTATTAATGGTTTGCAGAGTTTAAAAAATAAATGGTATCATACTGTATATATCTTTATTTTTTTCCACTCAGCATTCTATTTTTGAGGTTGCACATTCAATTCTAGTTCATTTATTTTGCCTGCCCGTGTTCTCTCATTGTAGGAATCAGCACAATTTAAACGTTAGCTTTTTAGTAGACATTTAGCTTAGTTCCTGTTTTTCCTTAGAACCAGTAACATGGCTGTAGACATTCTCACACTTGTCTCATTCAGACTCATACGTGTGAGCAAGAATTTGTACCAAGAAACCAAAGCATAAGGCACTGGTGTTTCTAATATTGTCAGATATTCCCAAATCACTTTCCAAAATTGTGTACGATTGTACATTACCACTACAGCGGGCTACAGTCCATGGGGTCATAAAGAGTTGGACGTGACTGAGCGACTAATACACACAGACACACACACACACACACACACACACAAGCAGGTATGAGAATCCCTCGTTTTTCTTTTTATACTTGACATAGTTGTAATGGCCAAATTTGACAATGTTTGCCGGGCTGGTGGGCATAGATTGGTGATTTGATGACCGATTATGCAGGAGGCAGAGCGTCTTATCTGTTATTGGCCGTTTAGTTTCCTCTTCTGCAAACTGCCTATTCCTGTTACTTGGCCGTTTTTATGTTGGAATGTCTGTTTTTATCTTATTGATTAGAAAGACTTCAAAAATATGCATGTTTGCATATAATAACTTATGCATTATTATGCACATGGTAGATATTTTCTTCCAGCTATGGCTTGTTTTTCCACTGTTTATTTTTCACTTATTTGTTTTACTGTGTCTTTTGATGTGCAGACATCTTACTATCAATACTGTCAAATGATTACTCTTTTAATTTGCATCTCATGCTTTTTTGGCTGTGCTGGGTTGTTGTTGCTGTCAGGGTTTTCTTTAGCTGTGGTGAACCTGGGCTACTCTCTGGTGGCAACGTGAGGACTTCTCATTGCAGTGACTTCTCTTGTTGCAGAGCACAGGCTCTGGGGCGTGCGGGCTTCAGAAGTTGCAGTTCCTGGGGTCTAGAGCACAGGTTTGGTAGTTGTGGTGCACGAGCTTTTTGCTCCATGACATGTGGGATCTTCCCAGATCAGGGATCGAACCCATGTCTCCTGCATTGCAGGCGGACTCTTCACCACTGAGCCACCAGGGAAGATCTTAGGCTTTGTATGTTTGTTTAAGAAACCTTTCTTTGTTGTAAGAGACTAAAGACATCCTCCTGAATGTTAGTATGAAAATGGTGAAATTCAGTTTTCACAGTTTGGACTTAAATCCATCTGTGATACAGTTGAATGTGGAGAGAAAAGTAGGGATCTCATTTTAAATTTTTCTTATGGATAACCACTTGTCACAGCCTCATTGATGGAACAGTCCAACATTTCACTATTGTCATTAAAATATTTTTATTGTAAAACTTACCAACAGAAGAAGGATCTACAAACACACACACAAAATTAAGGATTATACTAAGATAATAAAGCATAATGAAGTGAAATAATAAGCCATCAGCTGTGGTTATGACACGGAACATTGACAATATGTCAGAACATTCCTGATCTTACCCCCTTCCCTCCTTCCTCCCAATCCTGATGATAGTTGATCCTCTGGTTTTCTTTACTGTTTTCCACATGTATATGTACCCTTTCACAATATAATATTTAGCTTTGCCTTTCTTTAAATTTCATATGAACGGAAATATTCTCTATGAATATTATTTTTAACTTACATTCTGTTGCATTAGTCTTTCATTTTCTCTATAGTAAGAATTTTTTTGTCTTCTCTAATGTCATTTTATAATAGCCTTGACATCTCCTCCCACCGTTAATTTTGTTCAACATTCTCTTGACTGTTCTTGACCCTTTGCTTTATTATTTGAATTTTAAGATGAGCTTGCAAAGTTATATTAAACAATCCTGTTGGTATCGTAGTTACATTGACCTTATAAATTACTTTTGGCGCATTTGACATATTGATGACATAAATGTTCAAAGTCATGTCTGTAACATGTCTTCTCATTTATTCTGGTCTTGTTTTACATATTTTGATAATATGTAGTTCTCTTCTCATATATATATATATATATATATATATTTTAGGTTTAAATCTAGAAACCTTTCATATTGTCACTGTGAATGGGAACTTTAACAATTATGTTGTATAGTTGGTCGTCTGGTGATGGACTTGCTGTTGACTTTTATTTTTTCATTTTTGTATGATTATCTACTGCTGCTGTTTTAAAAATAGCACAAGTGTAGAATCTTAAAACAGTATAAATTTACTTTTGTGCAGCTTTGTTGACAGATCTCACTGGGATAAATTAAAGATGTCAGTAGGATTGGGTTCCTTTCTGGAAGCTTGAGGGCGTGTCTGTTTCCTTGCCTTTTCTCACTCTTTGGAGGTCACTCACATTCCTAGGTATACAGTCTTCAGTTCAGTTCAGTTGCTAAGTCGTGTTCAACTCTGCGACCCCATGAATCGAAGCACGCCAGGCCTCCCTGTCCATCCCCAACTCCCGGAGTTCACTCAGACTCACGTCCATCGAGTCAGTGATGCCATCCAGCCATCTCATCCTCTGTCGTCCCCTTCTCCTCCTGCCCCCAATCCCTCCCAGCATCAGAGTCTTTTCCAATGAGTCAACTCTTTGCATGAGCTGGCCAAAGTACTGGAGTTTCAGCTTTAGCATCATTCCTTCCAAAGAAATCCCAGGGCTGATCTCCTTCAGAATGGACTGGTTGGATCTCCTTGCAGTCCAAGGAACTCTCAAGAGTCTTCTCCAACACCGCAGTTCAAAAGCATCAATTCTTTGGCGCTCAGCCTTCTTCACAGTCCAATTCTCACATCCACACATGACCACAGGAAAAACCATAGCCTTGACTAGACGGACCTTTGTTGGCAAAGTAATGTCTCTGCTTTTCAATATGCTATCTAGGTCGGTCATAACTTTCCTTCCAAGGAGTAAGCATCTTTTAATTTCATACGGTCTTACGTCTCTTCAAATGGAAGCAGTATTACATCTCTCTGACCTTCCTTCCATTATCACATCTCCACTTTTAAGGACCATGGGATTAGATTGGGCCTACTTTGGATAATCCAGGATCATTTCTCCATCTCCAGATCTTTAATCTTAATCATATCTGCAAAGTTCTTTTTGCCATGTAAGGTAGCATATCCACAGGTGTTGGGAATGAGGGATAGACATCTTTGGGGACCATTATTCTGCCTGCCATAATTTGATATCTAGTCACATGTGGTGGGCTACTGTCCATGGGGTCACAAAGAGTCGAATATGACTGAGCGACTAAGCACAGCACAGCAACCATGCAAAATGATCACTATTTCTAATATTTATCTGTAGATAAATAGGCTATTCGATTGTCTCTTCTTTTGCTGTTTATAAAACTTAATTTTTTTTATTTCATTGGATAGAATGTTCAGGAAAATTTAAATGTAACTAGTATAGCAAGCAGCCTTGTCTTGACCTCAGTTTTAAGGAGACCTTCTGAAGTCTTATATGATGTTTGTGTGATTTATGTAGTAGATGTTGAGAAAGTGTCTTTTGTCAGGTTAAGGGACTTCCTTATTTTTTGTAGTTCATAGTTTGCAAATATTATAATAGTGGGTTTATTAATTTATCCTTATGATGTTACCAGTTGGGACATGCTATGTTTTGGAGTTTGTTGTTGAAGGGTACAGTTTATAGTTGTTGATATCTTCTTGATAAATTTTTTCCCTATGATATAGTGTTATTTTTTATAGCATTTAATGCTTTTCTGGCTTAAATTGCATTTTATTTTCTATTAATATAACTCTCTTACCTTTGGATAATATATGTGTATTTTTTTTTTATTTATTTTCAATTTATCTGTGTGAATTTGTCTTATGGGTGTTTCTCAGAAGTGGTATATACCTAGTTTTCTTAAAAATCCAATCAGATAACATCTTTTAATAGGTACATTTAATCCATTAATATTTGTTGTGATTAACAAAAATGTTTGGTCTTATATTTACCATCTTATTTTATTTTCTGTTAGGAACAGTTTCTTTCTTTTCCATTCTTCCCTCCCTCCCTCCCTCCCACTTTCTGTCTTTTGTTATTTCCTTCCTTCTTTCATTACTTTGAAAGTTCATTAAAAGTTATATGAGAAAGTTTTTCCCTTCTGCTAAGCTACAGATGGCATCTCCATTCTTTTTGTGATTATCCTTAAAATTTTAAGATATTTAACTAAAATTTTTGTAATGAAGACTAGAGTTTCACAGTATTTCTATTTTATTTCTTTTGACCACAATAAAGACTGCCTCCTGAGAAATCTGTATGCAGGTCAAGAAGCAACAGTTAGAACTGGACATGGACAATGGACTGGTTTCAAATTGGGAAAGGAGTACATAAAGACCACATATTGTCACTCTGCTTATTTAGCTTCTATGCAAAGTACATCATGAGAAACACTGGGCTGGATGAAGCACAAGCTGGAATCAAGATTGCCAGGAGAAATATCAATAACCTCAGATATGCAGATGACACCACCCTTATGGCAGAAAGCAAAGAGGAACTAAAGAGCCTCTTGATAAAGGTGAAAGAGGAAAGTGAAAAAACTGGCTTAAAACTCAACATTTAAAAAAACTAAGGTCATGGCATCTGGTCCCATCACTTTATGGCAAATAGATGGGGAAACAATGGAAACAGTTTCAGAATTTATTTTGGGGGGCTCCAAAATCACTGCAGATGGTGATTGCAGCCATGAAATTAAAAGACACTTGCTCCTTGTAAGAAAAACTATGACCAACCTAGACAGCAAATTAAAAGGCAGAGACATTACTTTGTCAACAAAGGTCTGTCTAGTTAAGGCTATGGTTTTTCCAGTGGTCATGGATGAATGTGAGAGTTGGACCATAAAGAAAGCTGAGCACTGAAGAATTGATGCTTTTAAACTATGGTGTTGGAGAAGACTCTTGAGAGTCCCTTAGACTGCAGGGAGATCCAACCAGTGAATCCTAAAGGAGATCAGTCCTGAATATTTATTGGAAGGACTGATGCTGAAGTGGCAGCTCCAATACTTTGGCTACCTGATGTGAAGAACTGACTCATTAGAAAAGACCCTGATGCTGGGAAAGAGTGAAGGCAGGAGAAGGGGATGACAGAAGATGAGATGGTTGGATGGCATCACTGACCCGATGGACATGAGTTTGAGCAAGCTCTGGGAGATAGTAAAGGACAGGGAGGCCTGGCATGCTGTGGTCCATGGGGTCGCAAAGAGTCAGACGCGACTGAGTGACTGAACAACAACAGAAGACTTTAGCATATGTGTACCACTGTTTGAGTTTGACCACTATTGTTTAAATCAAGAAGTTATGTTAAAAATTAATCGTTAAATTTACTGTTATATTTTCTCAGCTGCATTGCTCATTTTCGCTTCTTATTTCCCGTAGATTTCTTTTGCATTTACTTTTTCTACCCCTGAATGTATGCTATCATAGTTTTTTTTTTTTTAACTGAGATCCATAGGATGTAAATTCATGAATTCTTTGTGTACATAAAAAAATCTTTATTTTGCTTTTGCTTTTTATGGTTGCAAATTTTTTATTGTGATAAAGTATTCATAACATAAAATTTACCATTTTAAATATTTTTAAGTGTACAGTTCCTTGGCATACTTATATTCACTTTGTTGTCCAGCCATTACCATCATTCATCTCCAAGAATTTTCATCTTCCCAAATGGCAACTCTTTACCCATTAACAATAACTTTCCATTCCCTCCTCCTTTTTCCCTGGCAACCACTATCTACTTCCTGTCTCCATGAATTTTTCTATCCTAGGGACCTCATATAAGTGAAACCACACACTATGTGTCCTTTGTGTCTGGCTTATTTTACTCAACATAATGCCTTCAACGTTTATCCAGATTTTAGCATGTATCAGAATTTCAGTACTCTTTTAGGCTGAATAATAGTACGTCAAGGTTGTATATTGTCACCCTGCTTATTTAACTTGTATGCAGAGTAAACGCTGGCTGGATGAAGCACAGGCTGGAATCAAGATTGCTGGGAGAAATGTCAATAACCTCAGATATGCAGATGACACCACCGTTATGGCAGAAAGAGAAGAAGAACTAAAGAGCCTCTTGATGAAAGTCAAAGAGGAGAGTGAAAAAGTTGGATTAAGGCTCAACATTCAGAAAACAAAGATCATGGCATCCAGTCCCATCACTTCATGGCACATAGATGGGGAAACAGTGGACACAGTGGCTGACTTTATTTTTCTGGGCTCCAAAATCACTGCAGATGGTGATTGCAGCCATGAAATTAAAAGACGCTTACTCTTGGGAAGAGTTATGACCAACCTAGATAGCATATTCAAAAGCAGAGACATTACTTTGCCAACAAAGTTTCGTCTAGTCAAGGCTATAGTTTTTCCAGTGGTCATGTATGGATGTGAGAGTTGGAGTATAAAGAAAGCTGAGCACCGAAGAATTGATGCTTTTGAGCTGTGGTGTTGGAGAAGACTCTTGAGAGTTCCTTGGACTGCAAGGAGATCCAACCAGTCCATCCTAAAGGAAATCAGTCCTGGGTGTTCATTGGAAGGACTGTTGTTGAAGCTGAAACTCCAATACTTTGGCCACCTGATGCAAAGAGGCGACTCATTTGAAAAGACCCTGATGCTGGGAAAGATTGAGGGCAGGAGGAGAAGGGGATGACAGATGAGATGGATGGCATCACCGACTCGATGGACACTGGTTTGGGTGGACTCCGGGAGTTGGTGACAGACAGGGAGGCCTGTTGTGCTGCGGTTCATGGGGTTGCAAAGAGTTGGACACGACTGAGTGACTGAACTGAACTGAACTGAATATTCTATTGCATGGATATACCAAATTTTGTTTATCCATTCATACATCAATTGACATTTGCATTGCTTCTGCCTTTTGGCTGTTGCTAATAAGGCTGCTATAAACATGAGTGTGCAAATATCTAAGTCCCTGCTTTCAGTTTTGTTCGGTGTGTGTATACTCTGGCGTGGAACTGCTGGGTCATCTGGTACTTTGCTGTTTAATTTTTTGAGATGCTGTCATATGGTCTTCCTCAGTGGCTGCACTATTTTCGATTTACAACGTCAAGGCACAAGTGTTTGTTTCTCCACATCCTCAACACTTGTTATTTCTGGTTTTTTTTTTGTTGTTGTTGTTGTTTTTAATTAATAACCATCCTGATGAATGTAAAGGACTGTCTCACTGTGGTTTGATTTACATTTCCCTAGTGATTAATGACGCTGAGTATCTTTTCATGTGCTAATTGTCCATTTGTATTTCTTCTTTGGAGAAATGTCAAGTACTTTGCCCATTTTTTCATGACTAGTTTGTTTTTGTGGTTCATTGTTTTCAGTCTTGATTGATAGTTTGATTGGTTTAAAATCCCTTAAGGTTATATCTTTCCCCTCATTTACTTTAAAGATGTTACTTCATTGCCTTCTGAAATCTCTTGTTGCTGCTGAGAAATCTATTGTATTGTACTTACCATTCTTTTATAGGCAATCCCTTTTTTTCTTGAAGATTTTGAGGTTGTATCCTTATTTTTAATATTCTGTATTTCATTACACCATCTAGGCATAGATTATTTTTATTTATTCTGACACTCTTGCAATCTGAGGACTTATGTCTTTCTCCAATTCTGTAAAATTCTTATCCATTATTTAAGTTTTCAAATGTCACTTCTTCCCTATTCTCAGTTCTAAGAATTTCAATTTGCTGTATATTGGAGCTTCTCGGTTTTTTCTCCCTGCTTCATAACAGGTTTTCAAACATTAAAACAAATTGTTGCCGCTCTCTGCACTTGGTGGGATCCTCAGCTCTGTCTTCCATTCTAGTCTTTTGACTCAGGACTGTATTCTTGATAGTTTATCCCATCTGGTAAATTAAAACTTTTTAGTGGCTTTATATTTCATTTATAAGATGTTATCATTGGTTCTGTCTCATTTACATCTATTCTTATTTCATTTATTCCTCTTGTTCATAATTTTAAATTGTTTATGAATACATTAGATGTTTTATTTATCCTTTTAACATTTTAAAAATAGTTCAGGCTTTTGCTAGGCTCTCCTATGGACTTCAGTGTATCTGGAATGAATTCATGTTGTTGTCTTTATTGTGTGTCTTTTGTGGCGTGAGCTTTGTTGTGCATGTTTTGGAATTTCGGTGTGTGGGCTCTCTCTGAGTGGGACCGTTTGTGTTTGTGGCTTGCGGTCACATCCTCTCTCTCCTCTGCTCCCTCCCTAGTGCTTTGGTGGCTGCCTGCACACATATCTCTAGCAGCACTGGAACTTTTGCTCTGCTCTGGTGGTGGGTGTGTTGCTGATCAGTCATGAAGCCAGAGAGGGGCAAGATTTGATTTTGATCTCCTTTTCAGCTTCCTTTTGTGAGTAAAAGGAGAGGTGAGGTCCCACTCCATCCTCTGCCTCAACAGCAGTGATTTTGGCTCAGTTAATCTGCCTTTGATGAAGCTCTGTAGTCCCTTCTGCGCTGCTGGAGTCTAACTCCTGGATGCTGCTTCCTGCTTCCATGTATGGAGCCCCCTAGCCTGATGCTGCCCTGACCCCGACCGTCTCGTAGTTCAGCTCCGTTCACATTCATGCGGTGTTTGTCTTGAATTCAAGGAGACTGTGCTGTTCTGCTTTTGTCTGGAGCATTAACATACCCTTTTATTTAGTCCCTTGCAACAGGCAACTCGTAGCCCATGAGAGGCATATTCATTCTTTATTTGCTCAACATTTGTCCTGTTGACTTTGTCTTTCAAGTTCAGTTCAGTTTAGTTGCTCGGTTGTGTCCAAGTCTTTGCGACCCCATGAACTGCCGCATGCCAGGCCTCCCTGTCCATCACCAACTCCTGAAATTCACCCAAACTCATGTACATTGAGTCCGTGATGCCATCCAGCTATCTCATTCTCTGTTGTCCCCTTCTCCTCCTGCCCTCAATCATTCCCAGCATCAGGGTCTTTTCAAATAAGTCAGCTCTTCGCATCAGGTGGCCAGAGTATTGGAATTTCAGCTTCAGCATCAGTCCTTCCAATGAACACCCAGGGCTGATCTCCTTTAGGATGGACTGGTTGGATCTCCTTGCGGTCCAAGGGACTCTCAAGAGTCTCCTCCAACACCACAGTTCAAAAGCATCAATTCTTCGGTGCTCAGCTTTCTTCACAGTCCAACTCTCACATCCATCCATGACCACTGGAAAAACCATGGCCTTGACTAGATGGACCTTTGTTGGCAAAGTAATGTCTCTGCTTTTCAATAGGCTGTCTAGGTTGGTCATAACTTTCCTCCCAAGGAGTAAGCGTCTTTTAATTTCATGGCTGCAATCACCATCTGCAGTGATTTTGGAGCCCAGAAAAATAAAGTCTGACACTGTTTCCACTGTTTCCCCATCTATTTGCTATGAAATGATGGGACCAGATGACATGATCTTAATTTTCTGAATGTTGAGCCTTAAGCCAACTTTTTCACTCTCCTCTTCCACTTTCATCAAGAGGCTCTTTAGTTCTTCTTCTCTTTCTGCCATAGGTGTGGTGTCATCTGCATATCTGATCGGTTATTGACATTTCTCCCAGCAATCTTGATTCCAGCCTGTGCTTCATCCAGCCCAGCGTTTCTCATGATGTACTCTGCATATAAGTTAAATAAGCAGGGTGACAATATACAACCTTGATGTACTCCTTTTCCTATTTGGAACCAATCTGTTGTTCCATGTCCAGTTCTAACTGTTGCTTCCTGACCTGCATACAGGTTTCTCAAGAGGCAGGTCAGATGGTCTGGCATTCCCATCTCTTTCAGAATTTTCCACAGTTTATTGTGATCCACACAGTCAAAGGCTTTGGCATAGTCCATAAAGCAGAAATAGTTGTTTTTTTTGGAACTCTCTTGCTTTTTTGATGATCCAGCGGATGTTGGCAATCTGATCTCTCGAGGCAAATTTGCCTTTCAAGTAGAGTTTCATATTCAAGTTATCTTTCTGTAGGAAAAACAGAGTCTAATTTTGACACTTTCATTGCTGTAATCCTGATGATCATTTATACCCTTTGGTATTTACTTCTTTGTCCAGCTTTTGGGAGAAAACATGTGAATGTAAACACCTTTGCAGGAATCCATCCCTGGAACACCCCTGCCACACTGGCTTTGGGGTTTCACTCTGCGGGTCTTCTTCTCGGACATTTCATTCACTGAATGCACACATTTTGAATTCGTTCTGTGGGCACAAGTGGAAGTGTCCTGCTGTCCTGCTGCTCGAGATGAGGTCTAGGGGTCATGGGGGTGGGGGTGGTAGCGGCCTCTGCAGGGCATTCCCCATGCCTCCTGAATGAGATCCTGCCTTTTTAACAAGATTTCCAGGTGATCTGCATGAACCGTGGAAGTTTGAGAAGTGCTGTCTGTGTGAAGATGACCCTGTGCCCTGGCTTATGTATTTGTGGGGCTCCTGTTCACATGCTGTCCTCATTTAGATGGTTGATTGTGTGGTTTCCCTCTTCATAGTGAGCTGGATGCTTCGTTCTCTAAATTCTGAAGAGTCTGATACAGACACTCTGACATCACTTTGAGTTCTTTGGAGAAAAAGCCAAGCTAGAGTGAGGCTGCAGTGGGGTGAGGGATGCTGGAGGGGATTGTGGGCAAAGGACTGCCCTCTGTATGGTGCTGAAAACCACAGCAGAAAGTGCTGGCTTCTGTTCTTTCCCACAGTGTAGCTTCAGCTTCTCTGGCCCATGAACTGGGAGGTGCTGGGGTTTCTCAGAGGGGTGTGCGTTTATTTCTGGCCCCACAGCAAGGCATCTTGCCAACTCAAAGTGGGCAGACCTGGAGCATTCTCTCCATTCTTGGCAACAGCCTACAGGGCACTGAATTCTACCTTTTTGTAAAACTGTTTATACTGTGGCCTTCGTAGGAGCCTCCTGTGGCTGCTACAACAGATTATCATGAACTGGGAGGCTTAACAGAGCAGGAATTTATTCTCTAGCAGTCTGGAGGCTGGAAGTCTAGGTCAGCATCCCTGGGATGAAGTCAGGGTGTCGGCAGGCTGCACTCCCTGGGGAAGGTCCTTCCTGGTCTCTTCCAACTGCAGGTGGCAGCCTGCGTTCCTGGGCTTGTGGCCACATCAGTCCATCCTCTGCCTGCATGTCCATACGGCCTCTTCCTCCTCCTCTGTCCCTGTCAAATCTCCCTCTGTCCCCCCTCTTAGAGGACCCTTGTGGTGTCATTTAGGGCCCACCTGGATCATCCAGGATAATCTCCCTGTTCCAAGGTCCTTAATTTAGTCACACTTGCAAAGTCCATTTCACCACGTAAGATTGCGTTCACAGGTTCCAGGGGTGGGATGTGGGGGTTTTGAGGTGGGGGAGACCTTTTCCAGACAACCGCAGCATCCAAGAGAAAGGATGGGGGTACTGCCAGGGAGACCAAATGGGGCGTCCCTCTCCAAGAAGAGCGGATAGAAGGTGTTTTTCTAAAAGAAAGAGATTGCTGAGTATTTGTTGAGTCTCAACCATTTTATGTTTCAACCCCCTTCACCCCTTTCTAGGCGGTAAGGCTTTTAGGGGAGAGCTCTGTGGCCCTTGTCCCTGGCTTCTGGGGATTGGTTAGGACCCCTGAGGGCAGGAATTGGGGTAGATTAAACTGGGAAGATTTCAGAGGGCACACTGGTGGGGGGGTGGGTATGCATGCATCCTTTCGCCTTATTCCAAGTGCAACAGCTGAAGACCAAGTTAGGCGCTTTAATTGGAAGCAGAAACTCTGAGCGTGCCTACACCCTAGGGCTGTGTGTATTGTATTCAGACTCCGGGTTCTGGGGCTGGGTGCCACCCATTAGGCTGTGTGGGCACCAGCTGGAAGTGGGGTTTTCGCCTTCAGGGCAAAAAATGCTCAGGGCTGGGCAGAAGCCAGCTCCCCTCTGTGTCCGAGACCCCCCTGGGATGCTATGGGCGCCCCTCCCCATGGCCCCCCTCGTGGAGGCGTGCACGCTGCTCCCAGGTGGGCTGCCGCTGCTGCCTAGGGGGCTGAACGAAGCCAGCACGGGGCTTGGCAGCGGAGACAGGGCACTATTGCTGCCCTGTCCTCTGCCCTCCTCCTCATCCCCAGGGTGAGCCGAGCGCCTGGAGCCGTCTCTTCGGAAGCCTGGCAGGACTGCTCCTCCTCGGTGGATGGTGCAGTTGTAAATCGTGTAACCCTGGAGAAGAGTTCACTCCATCACGGTGTTTTACACTCTTCTCTGCCGAGCGTTGGTGACTTAATTAACCTACTTGCAGATGTAGGTGCTGAAAGATACATTTCCCCATGCCTCTCCATCCCATTTTCAGTCGTCATATGCTTAAATTGCAAATCCTCATGAACTGTAACCCAGTGTCTTATGGCTCTTGATCCTACATTTCCCTGAAGATCTTCTATCTTCACATGTGTCAGAGTTAGAGCATGTGGCTGCTAGAAAAGGGTATAGCTATATTAAACCATGCAAAAAAACCCCTCTATTGAAATAAGGCTAAGAACATGACTTAATACTCCTGATGACAGACGGTTCCAAGTTTGGCTTCAAAGCCAACTGTTTGCCTTCAAAACCAATTGTTTGCCCAACGCCATTGCACCTGCGTGTGGAAAAACAGGTCCCAGAAGGTGCTGAGCTCGAGGGGATAGACTTATTTATCATCAACACACTCCCAGTTCTGTGGGAGCCAGTGTGTGCATCTCCTTATGGAGCTTATTTTATAAAATCCTTGCTTCCCTCCATAGGCACTTACTCCTTCTCTTTCCATCTCCAGGAAACCCTCTTCCCATAATTTTAGAAAAGATTCACTGATGCCTTAACGTTTACAAAAATTTGGAAATAAAACGAGGGCAGAGGATCACTGAATTCTGACCAAAACCAGTAATGGTTCCTTTTTGAATGATTGTTTTCCCTTAAGGAAGTTAAGAAGATATTTGCAAGTACCCCCGCCACTGGCCCTTCCCCCTTGCAACAATTGATTCTTTTGAGCTCAAAATGTTGTATCATAAGCACATTTTTTATGGCTAAAAATTGGGGTTTACAGAGAGAAAATGACAAGCCTGTAATTGGCATACTTGGTATGAAAGTTTGCTTGCATATGAGAGATTCATGTTTGTAATTTCGTTTTAGGAAAACATTCTAAGCATCCAGGGAACCGCAGGAGGGCACGGGCTGTGGGAACTCTCTCTCCAGAACCACCTGGTTTCAGATTCACCCATAAAAGTGGAACCACATGGAGTTTTATTCCAGTGTTCTGGGCTCCATGGGCATCTTCACCCAACTGGAGATGAAATCCAAGTGCAAACATTTGGCGGCTGGCAGTTTCTGGCTATATTCGCCACTGTATATTATCCTTTTTTTTTGGTCTCTATTCCGAGTTCCTAATTAGGCCTGTGTCATGTCACGCTTGGCTCCTTTGAATTCCTGTGTGCTAGCTGTCACTGGGGCTTAGCCACAACCCGAAACATCTCACGGACACGGAGAAGACAGCGGCACACAATTAAGCGTGTCTCCCAGCTGCACGTGAGCAGAGCGCGTCCTGACCTGGCGTTTGCTGTGTGGTTTTCTCATTCATTCTCTCTCTCCCCCCTCACCTTGGTGCATCAGCACAGTGATGGTGTGTTGGCTCTGTTCTCCCTCTGTTAGATGAGGGCAGGTGCAAAGATCTTTGTTTGACTGTGGGAAGTTTTCTCTTGGCTTTACATTTTAATGGAAAATTCCTACAATAGTGTAAAAATGAGAAGTAAGTACCTATTTTCTGTGTTGTTGTCTGTCTGTCTTTCTGAATAAATAACATCTTACTCCACACTTGGCTTTGTGAACGTCCTTCCGCCCTCCCGTGGGATGTTACTCCCCAGGAGCTCTCTTGCTGACGCCCTGTGGCCCGCCCAGCACGGATGCAGTGCAGTTTTCTCTTTTCCGTACCTCTCCAGGTGGCCGTTTAGGGTTTTTCCAGTTTTCCATGTTTGTAAGGCCAAGGACATCTTTACTTATTCTCTGGGACACTTGTGAGGTGGTTTCTATAGGAGGCATTCCTACAAACGGAGCAATATTCCTTTACTGATTAAATTGTGAGCAGATAATCTGCCCTGAGAATTTGAGGAAGCAGATGTTGGTGGGGTCAGGCTCTGGGAGGTACTTTTTGATATCATCTCATTTAGTACTTTAGGGCTTCCCTGGTATCTCAGTGGTAAAGAATTTGCCTGAAATGCAGAAGCTACAGGAGATGCAGATTCGATCCCTGGGTCAGGAAGATCCCCTGGAGGAGGGCATGGCAACCAATTCCACTTTTCCTTCTTGGAGAATTCAATGACCAGAGGAATCTGGTGGGTTACAGTCCATGGGGTCACAAAAAGTCATACGTGACTGAAGCAACTTGACACGTAGCACGTTTAGTCCTGATGGTGGCCCCAGGATGGTGATTTTAGTTGGTTCATAGAGACGATGGCTCTGAGGTTCTATAATTTGTCTTAGGCACCACTAGGGGAGCAGCTGCCTGGGATTGGAACCCCAGCTTTTCACGCCACGTCTGGAGCTTTTTTCCCAATAAGCCTGTCTTTGCATACAGTTGAGTATATCTGTGTGACAGTCAGTGGTTTAATCCCGCTCCAGTATTCTTGACTGGGAAATCCCATAGATAGAGAAGCCTGGTGGGCTACCGTCCATGGGGTCACAAGGAGTTAGACACGACTTAGAGAATACACAACGACAACAGCTGGTTTAATCACCCGCAGTGGCTGACTGTGCCCAAAGGATGAGCGTAGTAGTCCTTAGCAGGGGCTTCTGGGAAATTCTCATCCATGCGCAGAACCTACCGGCAGAGTTCAAAGTATCAACATTCTTCTCTTGCTCACATCTTTGGTGACTTAGTGTGTAAAACTACAGTTGTCCATATGGCCAGGGCCTGGAGATGTAGCTTTTTTTTTTTTTTAATGCCTATTTATCTGTGTTTTTTTCCCCTCAGTTTTAAATACATACAATTTTATTTGCCAATAAAGTATACAACGTGATCTGATATACATGTGCATGGTGGAATGGTCACCAGTTTCCAGACAATGTACGCATTGCTGGTGATCATAGTCACCATTCTGTAGGTTGGGTCCTCAGAACTTACTCTTTTAAGTCAAAAGGCACACACTTTCAGTTACCTCTCCCTGTTTCCTCATTCCCCCAGCCCTGGACAATCCTCATTCTATTCATTTTATATGAAATCAGCCTTTTTTTTTTTAAGATTCCCCAGAGTACTTATATGGGCTTTCCTGATAGCTCAGTTGATAAAGAATCTGCCTGCAATGCAGGAGACCCCAATTTGATTCCTGGGTTGGGAAGATCCCCTGGAGAAGGGAAAGGCTACCCACTCCAGTATTCAGGCCTGGAGAATTCCATGGACTGTACAGTCCATGGGGCTGCAAAGAGGTGGACATGACTGAGCAGCTTTTTCAGTACTGATGTCATACAGCATAGAGTATTGGTCTTTCTCTGTCTGGCTCATCTCACTCAGCATAATACCATCTGGTTTATGTTGTCACAAAAGGCAAGGTTCCCTTTTAATGGCTTAACATTATTCCATTGTGTTACACGTCTCATACTCTCTGTATCTGCCCGTGCGCTGATGAATGGACGCTCAGGCCGTCCCCATGTCTTGGCTGTTGCGTGTGCCCCTGTGGTGAACGCAGGGGTGCAGACAGCCCTTTGAGATCGTGGTTTCATCTCCTTAGAATACGTGCCCAGACCAGGATTGCCAGATCACGTGGTAGAGTATTTCTAACTTTTAAGAAGCCTCCATCCTGTTCCCCACAGTGGCTATGTCAGTTTACGTTCTGGCCAGCAGTGGACGAGGGTTCCCTTTCCTTTATGTCTTCATCAGTGTCTATCTCTTGTTTTTTGGTGATGGCCCTTGAAACAGGTGTGAGGTGATGTCTCACTGTGGCTTTGATTTGCATTTCCCTGATGACTAGTGATGTTAAGCGCTCGTACCTGTTGGCCACTTGTACGTTGTCTTCATTAAAATGTCTATTCGAGTTCTCTGCCTATTTTATTGTTTTAGACTGAGCGACTTCACTTTCACTTCTCACTTTCATGCATTGGAGGAGGAAATGGCAACCCACTCCAGTGCTCTTGCCTGGAGAATCCCAGGGACGGTGGGGCCTGGTGGGTTGCCATCTATGGGGTCACACAGAGTTGGACACGACTGAAGCGACTTAGCAGCAGCAGCAGCATACTTGATTTATATATTCATCTATATATTTATTTATATATTATATATAAATCAACTATAGTTGATATAATAAATATTATATTTATATATAAATTGTATAAAAATATTTTATATAAATACATAAATTTTTGTCAATTTTATATAAATCAACCAAACTTCAATATAATATATTACACTATTTGGTTTCAGGGGTACAACATAGTGATCCAATATTTTTTGTAGATTATAATCCATTTAAGGGCTTCCCTGGTGGCTCAGAGGTAAAGAATCCACCTGCAATGCAGGAGATGTGGGTTCAATTCCTGAGTCAAGAAAACCCCCTGGAAAAGGAAATGGCAATCCACTCCAGTATTCTTCCCTGGAGAATTCCATGGACAGAGGAGCCTTGTGGGCTACAGTTGGACATGACAGTAGCTAAAAGCACCTCCATTTACAGCTATTATGCAGCCCTGGCGCTGCCCCTGCGTTGTACAGCACACACTTGCAGCATGTTCATGCTGTTCGCGGTGGTTTGTGCCTCTCTCTCCTTCTGCATCCTTCCCCTCCCCGCCTCCCCATCCCCACTGGTCACCCCTAGCTTGTTCTCTGGCTTCTGTGATTGAAATGCAGACGCAGAGGACACAGAGTTAGAGGGAGGCTGGGCCATCCCCTGGGACGGGTGCTGAATCCTAAGGGTCAAGTAGGAGACAGCCCGCCTCTCCCAGCACCATGGGCAGGACACTGTTTAAGGACGAGCTCAGACCTAAGGATTCATGGCACCAGAGCGTAGCCTCTTCACAGCGATGGCAAACTAGACGGCGCCAGGCTCAAGGCAAGCAAGCCAAGTACAGCAGAGAGGACAGGCACACACACACCCGCAGACCCTCTGCAGGCGTGTGGACGGCGGCAAAGGTGCCAGGCGTCTCATAAGAGCATCTTACAAGATGAGAAGGGAAGCTGCTTGAATGTTTAAACCTGGACCTTCTGGATACAGACAGCTAAGAAAAGCCTTTTCCGGCAGGAGGCTTTGCCTCTCAGAACCTTCATGGAGGGACATTGTAGATAATGTGGTTTCTGTTACAGGGAGCAGAGAGCAGGATTGTAGCCTAATGGGCAGAATTAACCTTCTCTGTTTCATTGTTTTCCAGATTCATTGTAACCAAGGGCACTTATATTTGCCTCTTGTCCTTAAAAATCCATTATATTTGATTTTTTTGTTTTGCTTTTGTACTGTCATTTCAAAGAATCAAACAATTTTTAGTAATCAGTGTTTGGAGCTTAAGATAACATTGGTTGAATTTTTCACATTCATAGGCAAGTTTCAACCTTTAATATCCACCAAAGTTCAATGAATTTATTTCCTCTTTAAGGACTTAAAGGCGATCTGAATCATTTTTACTGTCATGTAACATCCCCAAACAATATTTTATGAGGCCGAGTTTAGTTTGTGGTTAATAGATTCAGGCTTAGTTAGGGCTTTCACATGGGCAGCTCCTTGTTTTAGAAATGCCTGTTTATTATCAGTTTCATGCGGATGGAACTACTTATTCACTCTTCAGAAACCCTTTATGACTCCTAATTAAAGTCTTTGTCTGAACACAAAATAATTAATACGTAAGATGAAGCCAAGGGAAAGAAGCAACTGTGAAATCGTCACTCGGTTGTATGGTAAGCAGTATTTAATCATTAGAGGAGCAGTGTTTGCACTTTTGGAAAGAAAGCAAGGCGCAGACGTCATGTTTATTTAACACTTGGACTAGCTCTTCTTGGAGGCCTGAAATGAGCCTTATGGAGCGCCACAGCACTAAATCACGGGTTCTGGAAATCACTGGGTCTTAAACAGTAGTGTCATTTTAAACCTAAATAGTTTGGTGGTGCTCCGGCCCATAAAACTGACCTCTTAGAACAACATGGACTGTTTACACTGAAAGACAAGTAAAGGAAATAAAACACAACACATAAACTATAGTGCTGCCAGGATGCCATTTATTCTGGTTGGGTTTGGGCTGGAAATCTGATCCTGCTGATGGGCACGGAGCCCTCCCGTCCACCAAAGAGGGATCCACATCTGCACCCCGAGGCTCCCCCGGTCTCTTCTGCCCCGTGAAGGCTTCTGCAAAGCACTGCCGCCTTTTCAGGGTGGGCTGTGGTAGCCAGCCCCCCAAAGGTAGAGATGTGTCCAGAGGAGACGAGATCTCATTAGTGGGTGCACGAGGGCCGGGTGAAAATTCACAGCAGGTCCTTTTTATAGAAACTGTAAATAAAGGTGACTGGCCAGCCCGAGGGACTGGTCACGGGATGAGGGATTTTCACCTCTGGGCCACTGCTTCCAGCTACACCTCGACGGAGACCTGAGGTCCCCAGTGCAGCAGTGGTGTGTGGGGCTGGTACTCGGGGAGGGGCTTTGAGCTCCATCTGGAGAGAGGTGTGTGGGCGCCCTGGGGGAAGGGTGATGGGGAGGCAGGTGAGTGGAGACAGAAGGTCACCCCGGTGCTTACCTCGGGACCGCCGGCTGGGGTCTGGGGTCCAGGTAAGGACAGTGGGGCTGGAGAGCGAGAAGCATCGGGGAAGGAGGCCACAGACCTGGACTCGAGCACTCTGCTGTGCCCTCTGCGAGACGCCTGTATTTCCTGGGCTCTTGAAGTGGCTGTTCAAATCCTGCAGGGAGCCTGGGGGCAGTTCTGGCATGGCCTGTCCTCTGGATCCTTTGTGGCCAAATACACTTTGGCTCAGAGCGTGTGCTCTGAATACTGAATACTCGCTCAGTCATGTCCGACTCTTTGCAACCCATGGAGCCGCCTGCATTTTTATAGTGATTCTGTTGCCAAGACCGAGCCAAGGCCACATCCCAGCATACTCCCTCCACCCCCATATGGCCCCTGCCCCGCATATGTTATATATTCATTTTTGATAGTTTGGAACACATAGAAAAGCAGAAATGATCAAATACCCGCAGATGCAGGTTTGCATCCGTCTGTCCTCGGTCTGCCTGGTCTCTCATATGGTTGTGCTGTTTGATACGATAACATGATTCTGTGATATTTCACCGACTGCACCTGCCATAATTAGGAAACCAGTCTCCTACCGTGGGACATTCAGGTCGCTTCCAGTTTTGTGCAGTCCTAATGTCCCGAGCTGTCTGTGTCTCATCACCTGGGCTTCCCAGGTGGCCCTAGTGATAAAGAACCCGCCTGCCAATTCAGGAGACATAAGAGATGTGGGTTTGATCCCTGGGTGGGACCATTCCTTGGAGGAGGGTACGGCAACCCACTCCTGTATTCTTGCCTGGAGAATCCCATGGACAGAGGAGCCTGGTGGGCTACATCCATGGAGTTGCGAAGAGTCGGACATGACTGAAGTGACTTACCATGCAAGCAAGCAATGCCTGTAACTGTCTGTGATTCATTGAATTGGGCAGCCTCTGCTCTCCCTGGGGGCCCATCTCCCTGGTGGCCCATCTCTGTGGGTACCCATTTCCCGGGGGGGCCCATCTCCTGGGGGCCCATCTCCCGGGGGACCCATCTCTGTAGGGGCCCATCTCCCTGGAGACCCATTTCCTGGGGGCCCCATTTCCCTGGGGGCCCATCTCCTGGGGGCCCATCTCCCTGTGGACCCATTTCCCAGGGGGCCAATCTCTGTAGGGGTCCATCTCCCTGGGGGCCCATCTCCCAGGGGGCCCATCTCCATGGGGGCCTGTCTCCCAGGGACCTGTCTCCCAGGAGCCCCATCTCCCGGGGGCCCATCTCCCAGGGGGCCCATCTCCCAGGAGGCCCATCTCCTGGGGGCCCACCTCCCGGGGGGCCCATCTCTGTAGGGGCCCATCTTCCTGGGGGACCATCTCCCTGGGGACCCATCTCCCTGGGGACCCATCTCCTTGTGGGACCCATCTCCCAGGGGCCCATCTCCCAGGGGGCCCATCTCCGAAGGGGGGGAGGTGTGGCTCTCAAGGCCCCCTACACTTGGCTCCTCTTGACCTTCATGACCCCGAGGCTTCCGTTCCTCTGCCGCCCACTCTCTCTGGCCCTGCAGCTCTGGAGGAGGCCGGGACCGAGAGCTCATGCCCCATCCACACCTCCTGTTCAGTAGGCATATCTTTACACCCGCTGTGGGTGGGGCCCCAGGACCAGGTGAGTGGCTGATAGACTAGTGAGGCTTCTGTGATCAGCCGCCCTCAGTGTGTGCGGAGGGAAAGGGAAGCTGAGACCATGCCTATCATGCCCCTAGTGACTGCTGGACCACCATCAAGGACATGAAGAGGCCACTTGGATTGTGCTGCAGGTGTGGGCTCAGCTGAGCTTTGAGGAATGGATGGGGGCGAGGAGGGCAGTGAGGAGGGAGGGGGCGTCTAGGCTCAGGGGGCTCAAGGGCTGGCGGTTGCGTGCTGTCAGCTGAAGCAGCGGAGCACATCTCGTAAATACAGGGTGATTTTGTGCATCTCTTTAGGTGTCTTAGTGATCTTTCCGAGTTGCCTAAGACTCACCACTTCTGGGGGCAGGGTCCACACTGGAGGGTGAGCCAGCCGGAAGCTGCGTCCAGAGGTGGACAGATGTTGGCTCGAGGGCTGTCCAGCTGGTCCTCTCTGGATGCGGCTGAGGTGGCCTCTCACTCTCAAAGTCAAGGTTCAAGTGTTTGTCCTGAGTCCTAAGCACTCTTTTCTAGTGACAGCCAAACCATTTCAGGGGCTCTCTTTCCACGTGGAATGCATTTCCCTTTCTGAGTCCATCGCTTTGCAAGGACACCAGGAAGTCCAAGGACTGAGGTTCAGATTCAGTATTTTGGGAGCTTGAGAGGGTCTGCTGTAGCCTTTATTAAACCTCTGATGAACAGGCCACTGTAAGTCTAATTATTAATCTTTAGGAAACTTGACCCTTCAATTAACTGAGTCATAATTGCATCGTGGACCATCAAAAACCTTGCATTATTAATGAGCATTTAAGGTCAATATTCGTTCACTTCGCTTTATTGTCTGTGATATTTATCACTTGTAATATGACTTCCTGGTTAATTATACAGAACCATGCAGCATTCACTTTTGATTAATGTGGAAGGTTCATGCAGACTTTGTTAAAAAAACATTTATTATGTGTGATGTATTATAATAAACCGTTTTTTTTTCCCCGAGCTTTGTCCTATGTACATATGTTTTCAATATTAAGAAAATTTTCCCATGTGGAGGAACTTCCTAATACATGAAATTGAGAAAATTTAATAAATCATGTTAGCCACCTGCACAGTGTGTGTTTTTTATTGTGATACGATCTTCTGGTGGGAAGGCTGGGGTCATAACTTAGGCAAGATGATAAACGCATTTTAACTTGAAGGAACTGCTGTGAAATCGTATTCCAGGCGTTCCCTGATTGCACAGGGGATCACGGGGAGGAGTGGAAGGAGTATGTTCTTGGCGTCTCAAGACTTGGGCCGTAATTAGCTGTGTGACCTTGGGCAACTTACTCGGCATCTCGTCATCTCATAAATTAATCTGTATTCATTGATTAATACCTCCCCAGCCTCGCTCATGGGGCAGGGTGGAGGATCAAAGACTCCAGGGCCTGTGAGCGGTCTTTGTGTGGTGAGACACGCCACGCCAGGTTGTCGGGATCATTTTGGGTGGAATTCCCTCCAGTTCCTCTTGCAGCTGTGGCATTAGCCCTGGTCCTGGCTGGGCAGAGGCTGGTTCTGATGGAGAGAAGCCAGTTTGGTGATGGACAGTCTGTAGCATAAACAAGCTTCCAGAAAGGGAGCAGGAAGCCAGGTGGGTGTGGGTGTGTGATATGGGCTGAATGGAGTGCCCCACCCCCGCTCCCTAGTTCAAGTTCGGCCAGCACCTTGGAGTGCGACTGTGTTTGGAGATGGAGCCTTCAGACAGGTGATTGAGGTAAAATGAGGCCATGGGGGCGGGGGGAAGTTGATCCAGGTGACTAATCACATGGGCACCCTGGGCTTTGCGGATGGGCCGAGTGCTCAGGCCCCACCCGGCCCTGCCCAATGTCTGCTGCCCTGTCGGGTCTAGACCGCCCGGGGGAAGGGTCACCTGAAACTCTGGCGAAAACGAGAGCCAGGAAGGCCCCCAGTCCGGACGCGCGCCTGCAGAGCCCACAATGAACTGGTCGCGGCCACGCTCCACGGCCTGTGGCAGGCAGGCCCCCCGACTGCCCCCTGTCACAGCTTCTGTGTCTCGTGGTGATCCATGTGAATCTTGTGTCTGTCTCCCCATCTTTTAAAAAGGGGTGCTACTTTGTACGTTCACGTGCCAGAGGGAGCTAGACGTGAATGTTAAAAAGGCATACAATTCCCAGGACTGTCAGGTAGGGAGGAAACTTCCAGAGCACCAAGAAAATCGTCTTGCTCCAAGCTCATTGGAAAGTGAGGCCCTAAGACTTGGCCTCCTTTTCTCTCTCATCTGCGTGTAGGAGGGTGACATTCTAAGGCCCTCCAGAGAGACCGCCAAAGCACCAGGAGACCCAGGCAATGGGAATGTGGATATTAGGTCAGAGAACTTCCTCCTGCTGGGCACCATCAGCTGTGAATGGTCTGGGGCTGGAAGGAACCCAAGGGGCTTGTGCCCTTGTCAGTCAGTCAGCTATTGGGTGGCAGCTATGGGATTAGAGGGCAAGCAATGATTTTCAGTGAGAAGGACTCAGTTTACAGAAAACAGTGGAAACTGCTAAACGAAGGAGGAAAGTTGGCCTGCTTTGCTCTGTTGTTTGCTGTTGCTGTTTAGCTCAGTCAACGCTTTGCAACCCCAGGGACTGTAGGCCACCAGGCTCCTCTGTCCATGGGATTCTCCAGGCAAGAATACTGGAGTGGTTGCCGTTTCCTTCACCAGGGGATCTTCCCAACCCAGGGATCGAACCCGTGTCTCCTGCTTTGACACTGAGCCACTAGAGAAACCCTGATTTGTTCTGAGAAGGACCAAAGTGTGTGCAGGCTGAGGACTCTTGAGGACATTTTCAAGGGCTTGGGACATGGAGAGAGGAGTCTTACAGAGAGGGGAGTCTCATCCTTTCAGGCCCCAACTTTTCTTGGACACGGAACTGGCAGGGTGTGCGGAGCTGCTGTGCAGAGTGAAGCTTCGGCACCCCAGCCCCGCCTGTCTCCCTCCCTTCCTCCCCTGGGTTGGGGCTCGGTCTTCCCACAAATGATGTTCCACCTCTCTTGGGGACAGCTCAGGCCCAAAGGCCAGTGACTAATTTCCCGAGCCACCTTCGCTATGAAATATTCTCTTATTTAAAACATTTTTTGATAAATTATCTGTCAACAGTAGATGAAGTTAACATTTCTTTTGATCGATAAAATAAATATTGAGGTTATGAGCTAAATACCGTCTAAATTTCTTAGGACTATTGCGTATTTCAGTGCTCCTCCGCTTCTAGCCCGTGCGCTTTAACAAATTTTGCAGAACTGTTATAATTTTCATTCATAATATATGACGGGTTTGTACGAATTTCCTCCATGTGTGAAATCTATTTAATGTTAACATTCTTAAATTGGAGTGGGTTATAAATAATGTACCAAGAGATGTGAAGCAGGGCACACGATTTCTTTGTGTTGTACCTGTCAGGGCAACGGTTACATTTTTCGTATTTAGCAAATAGTTTTGCACAACTTGGCCCCAGATTACTTCTGTCAAAAAGACAGGGCTCTGTCACAGTTTCTGTAAATTAAAAATCTTTAGCCAATTTGTGGCCAAAATATAAATAGTGTAAAGAGCTTGCAGACAACATTTATTTTGTATGTACATTAATGGGCACTTCCGTTTTTCCTGGAGGCCAGAATCCACTTTGAAATTCATGTTTGATAAATTCCCTGGCTTCCTGAGTAATTTAACTGTCTATAGGGCTGTTGATCCTCAGAGTGTATCACTGAACCTCAGGGACGTGTGTACCATTTCTGCATATCCAAGTTCAAATATATGCTCAAGATCGGTTTAAATTTTAAGTTGTTGATCTTATTTCTGATAGATTTGTTAGCTTATCCTCCATTTCATTTCTAAAACCTGCTCCTAATCCTCAAATACTCTCTTCTTGAACATGTCTTTGCTAAATTCATTGATTGCGTTAGTAAAATGTATACTGAACAGTCATCCTGCAAGCACGCTGTACCGTGAATGGTGCTGGCGCCTTCAGTCAAAGACCAGAAGTTTGATAACCTAGCTGTCAGCTATCACCTGCCTTCTAATTTGCTCTTAGTCTTAGGTAAGAATAAGAACAAAAACGAGTAAGTTTTTGTGTCTGCCCCAGTGTGTCTGCAGCATTTTTACCGGTTCTCAGATTTTAACTAGTTTTGGTGCTATCAAGTTTGCTATATAAAATGCTAACCTAGTCTTAATTTTTTTGTGTATTATTATAATTGACATTTTGTTGGTATTAAAAATACTGTTTTTTCCAAATAAAGTTTTTAACTGATGGTTATTGATAAAAGTAACTGACTTTTTCTCCCTAGTCTATTTTTAAAGGAAATTCTGAGCATTATTAAATGAATTCTGCAAACACTGAATTCAGACCATTTGCCCTATTCATAAACAACTTTTTCTTAGGCATGTTAAGATTCCCCAGACATTTTAATAAATATGTCTGCTTTTTGAAATTGTGACTCTCTTAATCACCTTGGGCTATCACTTGCATTTGGTGGGCGAAGGGACTGGGACTAGAAGGTTAGATGCTGGTGTGCCCGGGGTAGGGCTGGTTCTAGAAACTCAGGAATGCCGTGCCTCAGGCCAGGGCTATGCTGAATGTCATCTGCCTCTCCCTAAACTAGATCGTGCTCTCCTGAAAACAGCTCTCCCAGCAAAATACCTATTGGTTCAAATTGGAAAATTCCATCCGTATTCCTTCTCTTTGTCTCTGTTCTGTCTGTCCTGTTCGTGGAGCTCACCTACCCCGGGCCAAGCGCAGGGGCAGCTGGAGACTGGTACTCTGCGTCTCAGCAGCTTATTTCTTCTCCCAAGTCGGCTCAGAATTTTGAGGTCTTTCTTACTTTTATATTCTTCTCCTGTACAAGGAAATTAGTCTAAGGAAAAAAAATCCTTCTGTGTGGCCTGTTCTGCAGGACTTAGGAACTTCCTCGTCTTAGTTTTCAGGTCCAACCTGACTTAGCAGCGCCAGAATTCAAATTTACAGTCTCTGGGGCAACATTTTAATAGAGTTTTTCCTGGTGTTAAAGCTTAACTCTGGTGTTATATTCATACTCTACCATGGAGGTTTAACCACCCAATTTTATTAGCAGCAAAATAAAAGTATCAGGGAACTGAAATCTCGGTGTTTGTGTCCTGGGAGGGAGCAGCCTTGCCCCCTTCTCCCAGTGGTAATTTACATCTTCTTGGATCAGGGTGCCTGTAAACTTGGAGAGTGGTAAAAAAAAAAAGAAGCCATTTGAGAACATTTCTGCCTTAAATGAATTATGTGTAGCAAAAGAATACCCAGCCCATATTATCTTTGCCTTTTCAAGGAAATAAAGCTTTGATGGCAGGGGTATTTGATACAGTTATGCACCCTGGACAAAGATTACTTCAGAGGCTAAATTAATAGATCTGGAACATGAAAATGAGAATAATGAACCCATCTCATTTGAAGACTTTTTCCCCCAAATCACTTCTAGCCAAAGCGTCTGGGGCTTTCGGAAGAGTGCTGGGCCCCGCGCTCCGTGCGTGAGCTCGGTGAGCCTCAGCTGCAGGGACTGCGCCCCGGGCTGCGCTCGGGGTGCTGGAGTCACCTTCCCAGGGTGCACTTTCACGCTGCTCGGTTCAAAACATGAAAGTGAAATTGCAGCGCTGGCTCTTAAAAGGGGCCAAGGAGTGTCCGTTCAATGGCTGAAGATGGGTCGAGGTTTAATTTCTCATTTTAGTTTTAAAGTTTACTGGAGTATAGTTGCTTTACAATATTGTGTTAGTTTCTACTGCACAGCAGAGGGAATCAGCGGCACATGTGCATACATCCCCATTGGTTGGATTTCCTTCCCTTTTAGGTCAGCACAGAGTAGAGTTCCCTGCGCTGTCCAGTAGGATCTCATTATTTACTTATTTTACATATAGGATTAATTTTGTGTATATGCCAACTCCAGTCTCTCATTTCCTCCCACCCCTCCTTTTCCCCTTGGTGTCCTTATATTTTTTCTCTATGTCCGTGTGTCTGTTTCTGTTCTGGGAATAGGTTCACCTGTAGCATTTCTAATTTCTCATTGTAAGCAGAGAGCCCTGGACTCACGTCAGGGGGCTTGTGCCCTGGCTCTGCCGCTCAGTTTTCCAAGTTGCTCCAAACTCATCACAGCTTCCTTTGTCCATGTTGTGGGGATAATGATGCCCATGCTCTAGTTCTGTAGGAAGGACTCGATGAGATAATGGGAGAAAGTGCTTCAGAAAAAAGATGAAATTCCCTGCAGTGCTGGCCTCTGGGAGGGGCACGCCACTGGGCGTTTTTCATCTGTCCCCAGGACTTTCTCCCTTGGGTCAGAAGTGGAGTTGGAGGAATTAACATTTGCCTTCACTAGCGATGCCGGCTAAAATACCAAGCACCCAGTTAAACGTGCCTTTTAGATAAACAATGAATATTTTTTTTGCCTAAGTATGTCCCACATACCTATATTAAACATTATTTGCTGTTGATCTGAGATCCAGATTTTCCTGAGCATCTTTCAAGGGCCAACTCTGGCAACCCTAGCATTCTCACCTTGATACAGAAGGGCTTCCCTCCTTTCAGCTTCCATCAGGACCTCAGATCCCAGCCATTGGCTGAACACAGTTTCCAGTGGCACCTGGATTCGAGGTCAGATGTCAGCTATGGCGTTCGTCCACCTTAGCATGTGACCCCTGACCTTGCTGAGCCTCAGCTTTCAAAAAAAAAAAAAATTAGAGTATAGTTGATTTACACTGTTGCGTTAGTTTCAGCTGTACACCAAAGTGAATCAGTCATACATATATCCACTCTTTTTCAGATTCTTTTTCCATTAGGTCTTGACAGAGGACACAGTAGAGTTCTCTGTGCTATTCAGCAGGTCCTTATTAGTTACTTACTTTATATATAGTAGTGTGTATATGTCAACCCAATCCCCCAGTTTATGCCCCCCCGCTTCCCCGCCCCAGTAACCAGAGTTTGTTTTCTACATCTGTGACTCTATTTCTGTTTTGTAAATAAGTTCATTATTTGTACCGTCTTTTTAGATTCTACATATAAATGGTATCATATGGTATTTGTCTCTGTCTGACTTGCTTCACTCAGTATGACAATCTCTATGTCCATCCATGTTGTTGCAGATGGCACAATTTCATTCCTCTTTATGACTGAGTAATATTCCTTGTGTATATGTACCACATCTTCTTTATCCACTCCTCTGTGGATGGACATTTAGGGTACTCCCATGTACTGGCTACTGTGAATAGTGGCTGAGCCTGTTTTCACAGCTTTAAAATGGACATCAGAGGCCTCCCAGCAGGGCGCTCTCAGGATAAAATGAGCTGATGTGAATTTAGGGGACTCTTGAGAGCCGTGGTGCCGCAGCATTTCCATGTGCCCTGCTCGGGAAGCAAAACCATCTACTTGCCCTTTGTGTTATGAATGGTGGTCCAGTGCAGGGACACAGTAGTGTGATCAGGCTTTTCCAACAAAAAGTTTTGATCCAACCTATTCCCCCCTATTTTAAGCTTTACCTGTCTTACACAGGCTTCACACATTATCAGTGAATTGCTTCTATTTGCTTTGTCTGTTGCTGGCAGGAGCTGGGTTTCTGGTTCCACTTTGTGAGCAGGCACTGAAGTACCTGGCCTTTAAAAGGAGCATAAGGTCGTGGCCATGACATCTGGAGAAGCCAGTGGGGAGCGATCTGTCCCCAGCCACCAGTGTCTTATTCCTCCTTGTAGCCAGTGAAGCACGCTGCCGTCACTTTTAGAAGATGGCAGGGCCCCAGGGCTGGGGGATATTCCATGCTGCTGTGCCTTCAGTCAAGGCCTGCAGACGGTTGACTGGACCAGGAGCCAGTCGGGCAAGACAGCGGCAGGCGTGAAGAGGAGGGCGAAGTGGGGCCAATATGGGCTTCCCTGGTGGCTCAGATGGTAAAGAATCTGCCTGCAATGTGGCAGACCTGGGTTTGATCCCTGGGTTGGGATGATCTCCTGGAAGAGGGCATGGCAACCCCCTCCAGTATTCTTGCCTGGATAATCCCATGGACAGAGGAGCCTGGTGGGCTGCAGTCCATGGGGTCGCAAGAGTCAGACACAATTGAATGACTAAGCACAGCACTGGCCCATGCTAGGTTAGGGGAGGCTGGGCTTCCCACCTGCAGGTTCTGCCCGGTGGGTGCAGGGGTAGGTGTGCTGGACTCTGCTCTTCGCTCTCTGCTCTCTCTCGTCACCGCTCACATCCCCACCATCTGGCAGCTCCAGCCTTTTCCTGGCTTCTTCCAGGAGCCTGAGTTTACTTTTGCAATTCCTTTCTTTTCCTCCCCACAAAGGCTGTGTTTTCTCAGCCATTCTCGGCATTTCCCTGTCCTTTCCTGGGAAAGAAAAGCTCACTCTCTCTCCTCCTGCCCGCAGCGGTCCTCCCCGTCGAGGCAGTAGTGGTTCCTAGGCATCCCCTCAGATCCATGTGGCCCAGCCACCTTGTTGACTCTCTGATTGGCTCTTTCTCTCAGCTGCATTTGGCCTTCTGACGCTTCTGAGATTCCTTCTGCTCTGGTGGAGCTATTTGTAAGGCTTCCCCTGGGTCCTCTGAAGCGTCTGCCGTTTTTCTCCCCCACCCCCCTCCCCACTCTCTCTTTGTCTTCCATTGTTGCGGCAGGCTTTCCTTGCTACGGAACTATTTTTTTTTTTCTTTTTGGCTGGATTTTGCTTTATTCTTACAAAAGAGTGGAATTTTACTGTTCTGCACCCACTGTGATTGATGGAAAAGAATATTGTACCAATTGATTGAGATAAAAAATTAGTGCTTTGCCATAGGGAAGCCAAATTAGTCATCAGAAGTGGGTGCGTAGAGTATTTTAAGAGTCTTTTGATTAATTCTTGTGATGTGAGACCTTTTGACACCAAGTTTTATGTGCTGCGAGGTGGGAGGAGGAAGAAGTGGCAACGGGTTATTACAGATTTTACTCTTACCTTTAGTTGATTTATTGACCGACTCTTCTGTGATATGAAATAAGGGCACTGCAGATCCAAGGGTGTCTCTTTTTGGACAGAACAATTCCTGTGTGTGTATTTTCTAGAATGCAGCCTCAGGATTTCAGCCAAAAAGACTCAGAATAGAATGTTAGTCAAAATGCCTACAGTTATGGAAACAAAACAGCAAAAAGCAGTCCTTCTAACTCAGATAGGTGTCACTCAGCACCTAGAAGTGACAGCTAATCAATTCTTTTATCACCCATTCAGAAGGAGAAAATCCTAATTTAACAGAGTGTTGATAGCAAATAATTATTCACAAGAAACATTTTTTGACAGTGACTCATTTGTTCTTACTTTAAAAACATAAAAACATACTCTGTTTCTTAAAAGCTGTTGTCACCTTCCAGGGCTCCTTCCTGCATCACTGAAGGATTAGTTTTATTACAATCCACAATCTAACCTAAATTATAACAGCAGCAACTCTTCACTTTTGCCATTTTAAAGTGCTGTTACAAAACACTGCCGTCGAGGTTAGGGTACGTTGAGAATTTCGTAGGCTACGCTCAAATGCATAGTTAAAAAGTAAGTATTCTGTAAGTCAAATACATTTGCTGATAGAAAGCAATTTTACCTATGTGAGTTTAACAGAAAAACAGATGTATTGAATTCATAGTTCCAGTTAGTTGTGAGGTATGATGCTGGCACCATACTTTCATCTCAAAGAAGTGGCAAAGACTCCATTTTTATTCAGTTAGTAGAAACACATTTAAACGTCTTGCATTGAAAATTTTACTTGTTGTGCTTAGTTTACAAATGTCTTGTATGAAATATTGCTGCAAGTGAAAATTGAGAGCAAAAGTATATAACTGTTTCTTGGCAATTTGACCAAAAAAAAAAAAACACCTCTATGAGCACTTCTGGCTGGCTATTTTTGATGGTTATAAAAACGTTGGGCTTTTCTTTTTCCCTTTGTGACAGAAGGTTTGGTGAATATACATATGCTGCATTTTCACTAATCTATGAATCAAGTTTGAATTTGGACGAATCATCTAGAAACATATTGAACGGATTGCCCACCTCTTTGACTTTTTAATTGCTGTGATCGCTTTTTATCTCTGTTGCTCTCTGGTTAAAAAATACCCAAGTTGTGGAGGATGCGCTGTGTATGGCTTCCTGGTCTCCTCGCCCTGCCCTTGTTTTAGGAGTCGGGGCACAAGGATCAGTACTGCCTGCCACAAGATGGTGCTCTGCAGATGAAGGTCCATGAGTTTTGCCAAAAGAAGAATATAATTCTCCTGGACAATTGGAGTGGCAAGTAAAACCCTATTATTTTGCTGAGTCTTTATCACAGGTCGTCTACATCTGGGGCCCTGGCTACTGGCTAATGTTCTCAAATACTAATGGGCGCCAGATACAGTCCAAGTAGAACTGAAGCACTGGAGGCAGGACAGGGCCTTGTGCTTTATGCGTTTCGACAAACGTTTTTCACCTTGAAAACCTTGTTTTAGGCCTCAGGGAGATTTGATCCGTGGAAGGGAGGAGACCGGCTTTCTCCCAAACTACGTTTCTCTTCGTTTTTTGGTTGCATACTTGGAAGAAAGAATGATGCTCATTAGAACAAGTTTTGCTTGGAATGACATACCTAAACTCAGAGTCAAAAAACCAAGTGGCTGGCAGGCCTTAGTAGTTCATGCTCCTCCAGCTCCCACACTGCCCGCCATGCGGGAGCAGCTGCCCCAGGAGCAGACGCCCGGAGGCTGGTCCATGGCCAGTCAGCCCGGTCCACGCACGCGTTGCTTAGCAACATGGGCCTGGGGATGCTGACACGTCGGAGGAGAGCAGCTCCATGCCCACCCACCAACGACGGGAATAAATTCGTTAACTAGGGGAGGAGGAAGCCGGCCTGGCGCTGTTCCTCTAGACCCGGTCTCCTGGTGCCGAGGAGGGAAGCTTCACTTATCATTCGCCTTTATGAGGGCAGGAGGGGGGAGCCTTCCATGGTGCGTTGCTGAGATCCCTCAGGGGTAAATTTTTAGCTGCAGAATTTATGAGTTGCACATTTATTTGATTTGGCTTTTGGTTAATTTTTTTTCTCCTCTTGTCAACCTGACAACGCGAGGGCAGACGAATGCAGCCCCTGTAGAAGAGGCAGTAAACGCTGCTTGTGCCGCTGCTTTACAGGGGGCTTCGAGCTGCTCCCCTGTCCCTGCCCTCTCCCCTTCTGCCTCCCTCCTTCCCACCTTCTCTTTCCAGCGCCAGTTCAACAAGGCTCATGCAACCAGAACACTCCACGCCAAGTAAATAAATCCTGAAATAAGTACGGTTGTGCGTCTCATTAACATTACCTGGTAAATCCCTAAGCACAGGACCTCAAATGCCCCCCTGGGTCTCCCAGTAATTTCTGGCAAGCACAGAAAAAAGATGATGAGTGGATGTGTTTGTGGAAATCATTAGCAGGGTGGGGGAAGATATGCTTATAAGTCAATAATTCTTCTTGACAGAACCTTAGCACTGGTTATGTGATGAGTCTCCTTAATGGAAGGAAAAGACATATGGCCCGAGTTTTATGACAGATGTCAGGAATCCTGAAAAGTGGCACAAGGAAGATCTGGGTGATTTTTTTCCTTTTAACTGACGTGGATGTATGGGACTTTCTGTCAAGTTAATGACTGTTTTCTTTGGTTCTTCTGATCACCTGGTGGCAAGAGAATATCGTGACCCACTTTTCAAAGGAAGGTAAATATCTTCGAAGGCAAAAAATTTATGTTAGGAAAGGTCTAAAGTGCAGATGTCAATCTGAATTCTCAAAAATCATACGGCGTTGGATTTACTCCACATCACCCGTGCGGTGTGTTCATCTTTGGAGTTTAAAAGTCAGTGTGGAAAGATTTACATTAAACTCTCTAATGAAGGCTCACAAGCTGTTTACTCTGGGCAATATTGAGTTAACGGGTCACCACCGAGGAGCTTTCTCTACTATTTTGTGTTTGGAGATTTATAAACGAGCCCTTTGGCACGGCCTAATAAAGGCATGGTCGTTGGCTCCCCCAAAAAAGTGAATGGTCGAAGCAGATAGGTGCTCGCCAGCTCAGGGGAGGCTCTTCACTGCTTCTTTGAAGGACTTATTTCAAGCGATACATGCAGAATGGCGTTTCCAAGAGAGCTGACTGTGGGCCCTGGGTAGACAGGTTGAGACCCTGACACCGATTTGGAGAGCATTCCTAAGGCTGGATTGCCACTGGGTGTGATTTGGGAGAAGAGAAGGGATGAGGTACAACGCTCCACTTTGTAATCATGTATTCGTCTTAGAAAGGGCCCTGGAGGCGCTTGAATTATAATCAAAAGCAGTGGTGATAAATCAGACCGGGGGAAGGAGGGGCTTTGCGGCTGCACGGATACTGGCTTTGGAGTGGCCGCTTTCTGGAGCTCACCTGGGCTGGAAGCAGAAGGAAACTTAGCTGACATTGGGATGCACCTGATGTTCTATTTTCTCTCTTTTTGGCACTGCAGCCAACCAGCAGCCTTCCTCCTGGCAAAGCCCGTGTTGTTGAAGGGATGCTGGGCCATATTTTGTCGGGAGCGGGGTTTTGAGTGCTTCTGGCCGCCTGGCTGATGGCAGCATGCACTGGCTTCTGCAGGCCAGGTCCGGGAACAGTTTCATTTAGCGTATCTGCTTGAATCAGCCAGGCCTCCTCGCCCTTCTCTTCTTCCGCTGCCCAGTCCACCCTCCAGGTGTGGACTCTGCTCCCCCTCTCTCCGAGTGCCTCCCTGTCTAAGCATCTCGGAAGTCCATCTCCTTGCTTTCTTTATTCTTGGTCTCCACCTCTTCACTCCCGTTTCTTCTTTTGCTGTTTCACTTCTTGCCCTTCTCTCACATCCACAGCACTAGTGGAAATGAAAAATTGACCTGGATTTTTGGAACCATCGGTGGGAGCTGCAGGAGCGGTGGTGGCAGAAGGCGCGTCACTTCACTAGATCATTAGATCAGGGAGGTTAATTTAGATCCACTTCTCACCCAGGACTCCTGCTGCTGAAACCAGCAGGTTGTTACCCATAGTCAGGTGGGCCAAACCAGACATTATTTCCCATCCTGCAGATGAGAGGAATGGAATAGAAAGTTTTCGAGTTGACTTGGAGCCTCTTCCAAGCCTTTCAGAATTCACTGGGGTTTTCACAATTGCCTTCACGCAGGTGTTTGAGCACAAAGGTAACACTTTTTTCAGCAGTAAGAGCATCCGCCCCCTCAAACCGTGGGATTCTATTCTCAGAATCAGGATTAACCGGGCCATTTAGAGTCAATGGTTTCAGCTGAAGCTTTCCATTTTTATGTGGAATTTTGCACATGTAACCACAGGTCCAGAGAGAAGTCAAAGTTAGGAAATGCCATTTAAAATTTTATTTTCTGATTTTATTAGGGTTTCCAGTTCTAGAAAGTTTTCATTTGGTTTTTTACTTTGCTTATTTAAAAGCAATTCAGTTTTTTTCAAAAAGAACAACTCTTGTATCCTTTAAATGAATTATATAATTATCTAATGGAATTTTTCTATGAAAGCTTTCAAAAAAGAAATAGCAGTTATGTTTAAATCAAATTTACATAGCTCCACACATCTCATTAGAAACAATCCCTGGCCCCTTGCAGTGTGGATCATGTTTTTCTAGTTTCCAGGCCGATGCATACATTTCACCACCATATACATTTGCAGTGAAGAGCGGCTTAAATGATCTGCTTTGTTCACTGCTTAATTATGTTATTTTACTGTTCCTGAAGACCTGACACAAGGCAAATTTACATTACTATGCTCCTAATTAGCCAATAATCCTTAAGGATTTGAATGATACAGACCCAAAGTCATTTCCTTCTTCACTAAATATGAATTTCCTGACGTCAGGTTAAGAAGACAGCGGTTGAAGGCAGGAGGCATCTTGGTGATGACAGCCCTCACGTGTCTGTCCCCTGGCACACTGCGTTCAGGGCAGCGTGGAGACTGCAGCAGTATCCTGCGGCCCATCATAGGAGGCCAGTCGGCCCGTCACAGGAGGCCAGTCGGCCCGTCACAGGAGGCCAGTCCAAGCCCTCTGCGGTTGGGGAGGATCTGCTCATTTGCTCATCAGATGGTAAAGCTTCTTGTAGATGCTGCCTCTAGCTTTTAAATTAAATCATCGGTGCCTTTCTTTTTTAAAGTGGATTTATTTTTAATTGGGGGATAATTGCTTTACAATATTGTGTTGGTTTCTGCCACGCCTCAACATGAACCGGCCATAGGGATAAACTTCCCTCTTGACCCGCCTTCCCCGTCTGTGCCTTTCTTGGCCTGTAATCCACACTCTGCCGTATCTGCCAGTCATTCTTGGTGGAAATGTGTCTGTGTCACATGACATGGGACCTGCAGGCACCCGGGGGCACCGGAGCCAGTTCCCCTGGCTCTGCACCCATTTGCCTTTCTGCACACGCGGTTCTCTGCACATGCGGTTTTCTGTACATGCGGTTCTCTGTACACATGGCTGTTGTCTCCCTCCACCTGCAAGCCATTCCTCTTCACTTAGTGCTTGGAGTCTCTGCCAACTGCAGTTCCCCAGCTTTTTCTTCCTTATCCAACCCCGTCTTGTCCGGGTCTTTTCTGTCATACGTGGCAAGTGCTTCAGAATCTGCCTGCCAATGCAGGAGACATAAGGTTTGATCCCTGGGTCAGGAAGATTCCCTGGAGGAGGGCATGGCAACCCATTCCAGTATTCTTGCCTGGAGAATCCCATGGACAGGGGAGCCTGGCAGGTTACAGTCCATGGGGTCGCAAAGAGTCAGGCCCGACTAACACTTTTACTTAGCTGATTAAGCCAATGCTTCTTAAACTATTTGGACTGTCAGTCACAATAAGAAATCCATCTTACATCACGGCTTAACACACGTGTAAATAGATGCGAATATTTGTAACTACGTTTGAGCTCAAATTTCAATTTAAGAACAGGATTAGGGACCCACTTAGTTGATTTTCTCAATTTTAGTTTACAAATGCAGTGATGGTCTAAGCCAATCATGATGGTTCTACTCTCCTGGCCAGTGATTGGTTTAGGGGAGGGCAGGTGATGCAATTCTGGCCAATCAGAATCTGAGGGGCTGCTGTGAAAGGCCTGAATTACTAGCAAAGAGACTTGAGGAATGTGACTGTTCTTTTCCTGCTCTGTGTCAGGCTGCCTGCTTCTGGTTTCCCAGAAACTGAACAGGCCAGGGAAGGAGCCAGGCTGACATGGTAGAGGGGAAGAGGAAAGATAGGCTTGTGCTCGGTTTGTTGAATTAATCAGTGCTCTTGCCTGGGAAATCCCACGGACAGAGGAGCCTGGCAAGCCACTGTCCATGGGGTTGGAAAGTGCTGGACATGACTTAGTGACTTTCATTTCACTCACTCACAGGCCATTTCAGGAGGTCTTGTTGTGAAATAAAGTTCCCCATTGTTACAGGCAGTTCAGTTGGAGTTTTCTGTTACTTGTAGTCAAGAGCTTCCTAACTAATATTCTTCATAGTGTCTAGGAATCTGAGCTGGGGTCTGCGGTACACGATGTTAATGGACCAGGGTCATATGCCAATTAGAAGGATACGGTGAACTTGGAACTCTTATTGTCCTGTTAAACGGACCAAACGTGTGGGTTTAGTGGCCCATGGGACTAGTTTCGGGACCTGATTCAGCAGACCACTGGAATCCGTGACTCAACCTTGTAGTTTGGCTATCTGTAGGTGACCCGGAAGGTTCCTGACACAGAAGCACTTGTAATCTTGCTGAGCCTTACATTTGGGCTTTGTCTGCCATGAAATGGATTTGCTATGCAGTAACTATAGAATGGATAAGCCTGGATAAAGCAGCAGCTTTACAATGTAGCTTTGCAGTTCTCCCATCTTTGTGGACTCACTTATTCTTGAAAATGACAGACTCATTTTTTCTCATGATGAAGTATTTTCTACCCCACCCCCACCATCCCCACACCTCCCCCCTTCAAAAGCCATTTGTTAATGCTGGAAATGAAAAGAAAATGGAGAAAGTGAGGAATCACAGTCAAGAAATGGAATTCTGGACCAAGTTGGGAGTGAAATGTGGCATGGTGCCCCAGGCCCAACACGGGGGGAGACCTTCAGGGGGTCTCCTGGGGTGAGAAAAGGTGACCCAGGAGATAGTGAGAGGGCCTCTCCAGTGTAGAGACCACTGCTACAAGGGCTGAGTGTCTGCGGAAGTTGGGGGGCTCTCCGTGCCTGGTTGGGCACTGACTTCAAGTAAGCTTGATGGAATTATGTCCCTGGGCGGGGGTAGGTGAAGATTTTGAGCATGTCCCCCACGAATGTCAGGGTTTTCTAACTTGTGGTGTGTGAATGCTCTGAGAGTCAGAGGGTGGCCCGGACTCCGCTTTATAAGAGATGCGAGTTTTCATTGTTTGGAAACTGCGGCGGTTGTCTTATTTACAATAAGCTTGCTTCCTGTGTGCCCTCGTGGACTTTCGTGAGCTTTCTACTTGGTCTCTTGTGACTCAGCTTGGCTCAGGTACAGTGTGAAAGGTGAAACTGTTAATCGCTCAGTCATGTCCAATCCTTTGCAGCCCCATAGACTGTAGCCCCCAGTCTCCTCTGTCCATGGACTTCTCCAGGTGAGAACACTGGAGTGGGTTGCCATTCCCTTCTCCAGGGGATCTTCCAAACCCAGAGATTGAACCCAGGTCTCCTGCACTGCAGGCAGATTTTTTACCATTAGAGCCACCAGGGAAGCCGAGGTACGGTGTTCGGTGTATCGATGTCCATGAAGGTGATTAATGCAATGATAGGGTATTAAGTGTCTACAGCGTGAAGGGCTTGGTGGGTTTGGAGAGACATGGGAATCAGAGGCAGCGGCGGGAGAAGTGAGTCCTTGGGGGACAAGCAGGCAGCAGTGGAGGATGGGGACCACACACTGGTGCCAGGGCTCTGGGGCTGCTTGTTTGGTCTGTGCCCTGAACACCCGGCATCACTCATCTCCAAGGCCTGGCATTTGCTCACAGTCAAAGCTGGAGCTTGAGACTGAGGACTGCCTCAGTGATGGTCTGCACTGTGCCCCGAGCGCTGGGCAGTGCTGAGTCCGCCGTTAAGCACAGGGACTAAAGCTACAGCCCTTCCTGGGATCCTCGCAATGGAGCTGATATGCCTGTTTGCAAGCTTACCTGTTTTGTCCAGGTGTGTATTTTCAGGTATCATTTTCAGAGACCTGACGGGGTTAGGGTTAGGGTTAGGGGAGGGAGCAACGCAGGAAGAGCGCCATGCATCAGGAAGAGGAAGCTTCAGCCAGTAGCAAAGGGGAGAGGAAAATGGAGATTTCAGAGAAAGGCCTGTTGAGTGATGCCTCAAGAGCAGAGGGTTGGGTTGGAAGATGTTGCTCCATGGTCTGTGGAGATAAGAGGCACCGGTTTTGAAACGAATTCTTAGTGCTTTAATCACATGTGGTGACTTCAGAGTTTTAAGTTTGGAATTTATCAGTCTGCTTATTAATAGAGATATGGAATGTTTGGTGCCATGCACAAGTTAAAGTTAATTAGAAATTGGTTATTTAATTTTGAAGAGATAAGTTGGCCGTTGTGCCTGAGAAAGGTGAATTTATTCCCCGAAGAGTGGAGTCAGCCCCTGAAGAGCAGGCACCCCCCTCCCAGGGCTTGCTGTCCCAGGAGTCCTGTCTCCCGTTGGACTCAGACGCTGAAACCATGTGGTCACGGCTTGTTTTCCATACTCTGTCCATCCTCCAGCTCTGAAGCGTGGATGTGTCCAGGGGTGGTCAACTTCAGGAGTCTCTTTCATTAACCCAGACACCAATAAGGCGAGGTTTGTTGAAAAATTTTTTCTCTGATGTCTGTGTTTGAAATTCCTGCGAAAACCCAGGGTATCCCCTTGAGGTGTTAATTACGCTGTAAAACCATTTGCTTTGGGGAATCTTATTTCATTTATTCATCTTTCAAACTGAATTGCCAGAATCCAAAATAGATAACAGTTAAACATAAAGTGTTTTGCGAGGGCTTCAGTTGAAATGTAGAAATGTGGTACGCTAAAAAGCTTGGAGTCATCAGATTTTTGGTTTCAATCATTTTTGCGGCACTGTTTGAACTTATCTTCTTTTCAGCCCCAAAGGAAATGATGCCAGAACTAAACTGTAAGTGTCTTTAGGGCAGGAGAGGCTTACGGATTTGGCGGGGGTGGGGGTGGGGGTGCATTCCTGTGGATTCTAGACTCTTCCATGTGTTTGGTTCTTCTATATTTGTTAGAAGTAAGTGTGGTGCTCGATGTTTGAAACAAGTTGCTGGTCCTTCTGTGTTGGTGACAGGATTCATTAAAGCCCAGATGTTCTGGGGTCTCAAGACCCCGAGTCCTAGGCCCCTCCCAGCTTCCAGGGCCGCGGAGTGATACTACTGCCGTGAGCAGCTTAAACGGATGGCAGAGGACAGAAACTTAAGTGAAATGTTAAAAATTAAAACTGGCAAAACGAGTGGCCAGTTTTATTGACTGAAATGGAGAGTGAGTTGTACTTTGGAACTAAGTGATTTACAAACATCGCTGGGATTGTGCCCGAAACACGGAGATGGTAAAAATCGGCTTCTAAGGTCTCCAGCGTCCTTTGGAAGCGCTCTGAGGAGCTCGTAGGATACAGTAAACATCTGCACGCAGCCGCCACGCTGCTGACCTGAGAAAGGCGAAGAGATGGGCCCGAGAAGAAGCAGGTGAGTGTGATCCAGAAAGGAAGGTGAACTGTGAGAACACAGCCCTTTATACGAGATTATCATTTTTCATTCAAAATTTCAGCAGGCAGCAGGCAGAGTGTAATCACTTTTCAGCACCACTGTACTGTATAAGCATATTAGAAGAGCTCTGTGATGGTAATCATGTAATGAACTTGAAACCACCCCTAATTAAACTGTCTGCATCCCCCAGCATTTTCCTGTAATGATGTCAAACCGTGTAGCAATTAGTTGCACCTCCATGAATGTAAACACTGTTTGTAAATCATATAAACTTAACCTGGCTTGCTCATTGAAAATCTCCTAAAAAGGAATTAATTAGCTTTGTATGTTTTGGAATCGCAATTTATGGGATCATTTTGGAATCTTTCACTGAAGTGAAATGAATTTTTTCCCCCTCCCATTTGTTTCACATGGAATCCCTCTCGCAGGGGGCTGGGAAGGAAGTGCCAGCCCAGTTGGCTTAATCTTCATTTTATTTCTGTGACAACCGGTGAGGTGTGGAATTTAGGACGAGGGTTTACTGAGTTAACCCAGTTTTAAGATATTTTTCTCAGGAGTAAAGTATCTATCATCTGAAGGCTGTCTTTCTGCGTTTTCTGCTTTCCAGCCAGCGCGGCGTGTCTCAGGCTCATTTGAATGTGAAGTTCGGCCGCGGAGCAGCCCTGAAGCAGCCTCGAGTCATCTTGGAAGACTCCAGCCCGCAGCTGTGTGGGGACCGCTCCTCCTCAAGGGCAGTGGCCAATTCCAGACAAAGAAATTCAACAAACCAAACAAACGCTCAAGTGTTTTAGCTCAGCGATCTTTCCTCGGCCGACAGGGAGCACAAAAGAGCATGGAGCCGAGTTTCCCGGGTCCCGGGTCTTTGCTGCGGTTTTCTCGCCGACGCCCAGGATCCTGGCGGCAGACGGTTTACCTGAGCCACGAGCGACGTAGCACATTTATGGTTATTGTATTTTACAGGTTGATAGATTTTTATATTCTGTCCAAGTCAGGATCTTACACCACCTGGTTTATTATTTAGTAATTTACAGTGCAGTCAGGCGCGTTTGGCTTAATGTAGGATAAACTTATAAATCTATTGTTCCTTCACTTGCCAGGGTTGGTGTGCAATGAACTACGGAGCTGGACGCGTCCATACATTTCCGCTCGCCTTTTTTCTTTGATAGGGAGGCAGGCAATAGATAACACGGTGACAGTAGCATCCCAGGGGACAGCAAAATGTGAGAGCAACACCACGTCAGGTTAGCAGGTCATTATTGTGTGAGCCGCGAACCATTAATGGACTGCTACGCCCAGCTCAGTCTGTGTCAGATTATGGCTCTTGGCAGGAGGATTGCTATCTAATAGCTAACTTTGCTTCCCCGCTATCGTCTTATTAGTTCCTCTTGATAAAAATGTGCACAGGTATATATTAATAGGGGGTTTCTTTGGAAAAAGGCGAGATCCTGGTTATTTCCCCATTTCTGCAAACAATGCCTATATGTTGATTCTGCTCAGGGAGTCTTTTGAGGGAATGACATTCATTCACAGGTATTTCCGGATGTCTTGTAAAATACACAGCCAAACCCGTAGTGCTCACTGATGCTTAAGGCCCTGCCATTAATATTTTTGGTTGATTATGTAAAATGAAGAAACACTGGGAATTAGAATTTACCCCTTCTTCCTTTGCCTTAACACTTCAAAGAGCAAGAACCCTAGCATACTTTTTCAAATTCTGGAAAATAAACTCCACTATTCTTGAAACAGTACCCCCAAAGCAATGACCAGGTAGGACTATATAATTCTTACCATGTGTAAGATAGACAAGAAAAGCGTATTGTTTATATGTGGCTTCAGATAAAAGCTTGCATTTCTAGGAAAAATATGAAGAATCCTTAGTTTTTGAGTCATAATGGCAAGAAGTTTATATTGTGCATTCAGAACTTGTGGTAGAATATTTCTGCCATCTTTCGGAGAAATAAAAGCGACCACACTGTTTCTTTCTTGTCAGTGAGCATCTCCAGACGGAGTTACTAAAATGAAGGATTCTAAGATGTTTTCCAGGAAAGATGAACACAAAAGTGAGTTTAGATTGAGATTATGCCTCTAAATCCCCATGCTGGGTTATGCCAGTCATTTTGGGAAATTATCTATGAGTCAAGAACATGAAAGGATATGGACAACAAATACAAGGGAAATCCATTTAACTGGATCGGCAGAAAGTAGATTAGCCGAGTTGATGGTCCAGAGAGGGAGATAGGAAGGCCTCTGGGAATCAGCCTGGTCTGGAGTCAGACCTGGACCACGTGCTGGCTGCTCTGCTGATGGCACGGCGGCTGCCCGCCTGCAGGGCTGGGGGCAGGGAGGGGGCGCCTGGCACGGCCACGGCCACGGCCATGGTCCTCATTTCAGCTGGGCTGTGGCAGCAGAGACCACCGATGACTTCCGTCCGCTGAGGTGCCTCGGGGCAAGAAGCGTGCCTGCAATGGGCTTTTAATGATACTGTTTGATAACATTTTCTTGTTTGATAGAGCACCTATATAATGAAGTTAAGTACCGAATTAATACTCAAATCTATTCTAATCCAAATCCAATTACTCACTCCTGAGTGCTGGTGTGCATGTATGTGTGCATGTATTTATACATAAAGGATTATGTTGTCTGGCCCCTGCACCACCAACACACACGGGCAAAGGCCTGGGAAGCCTGGTTCCCATGCAGGGATGCCTCTGGAGTTGCTGCGTTTCCACGCTGCCCTGTGACCCAACTCCGTGCTGACCTGTGACCCAGCTCCGTGCTGACTGATGACCCAACTCCAGCATCTTCTTGTCTGCACCCAGTTTGGACTCACCTATGGACTTGAGTTTAATAAAATGTACCGTATTCATGTGATTTTAATCCTGAGCATCTTTTTTTCTTTCTCCCTTGTCCTTATTTTGATATTACTGGAGCAAAAGCCTGTAGGATAAAATGCCTGAAATATTATACTTTTCATTTAATGATTAAATCCTTATTTGCCTTCCTAGCTAAAAACACTCAAGTCATTATGGTTTATTACAAAAGCTCAATTTATATTCCAAATCTTTCATTAAAAATATGACGAGTGCGTGAGGAGGCATGCTCTCATGTTGTAATCACCCCTGCTTTGGAAGCCTCAGCTAGTTTAATTATTGGATAAAGGGCATTTTAGGACTAAAATCTTGATCTTAGGAAAGAAAGCTGGCATAGGTTGAGACACTTTAATCATGGATACCTTCTGACAAGGAACAGGACGGAACCACTGCCCACCGACTGAAATGGCTAAAATGTAAAAACACTGATAATACTAACTGTAGGCAAAGGTGAGGAGCAGCCGGAATGCTACTCTATGGCTGGTGGAGACTGCAACTTTGGAAAACAGTTCCACAAGGTCTTATTCAATTAAACATACAACCCAGAAATCCCACTCTTAGGAAAGAGATTGAAAACACACGTGCATGCAGATAACTTATCCGTGGATGTTCATGGCAACATCATTCATAATAGGAAATACACATGCGCTATGCTGGAAAGAACCAAGTGTTCGTCAAGAGGTGAGTGGATCCACAAATTCCTGGTGTGCCCCCTCCATAGATACAGCTTGGCAACAAAAAGGAAGTTATCGCTGACACTCCCCAGAAGTGAGGCTGCACCTCAACAGCCTGTGCTGAGTGGAAGAAGTCGGGTACAAAGGAAGATTATATATTCCACAAACATTAATATGAAGTCATTTACATGAAATTCCAGGGAAGATATGGTCAAAAAGCAAGTTGTGTCAGGAGCAGGGACTGGGGAGAGTATGACTGCAAAAAAGCACGAGAGAACTCTTTGGGTTGAAATATGCTGGTAACATGATGGTGTGCAATTGCCAAACCTCATCCACCGGTAAGATTAGGATGGGTGAAATTTCTTCCATACAAATCATACTTTAGTAAGACTGGTCAAAGTAGACAAAACTAAAGATTTAATATAAAATTCCTCATTTTAAAAATTTGACTTGAAAGTCAGGAAACATTCTGGAAAAGACTGTGTGTCTAAGCACATCTGTGGCAGGAAGACAAAGTGAAAAGACAAAAGTTGGGATGTCTGGAGGAAATACCTTTAAACTACAGTGGATTCATTTTCTCCGTTTTCAAAGTACTCTTTAAAAAAGTCAGATCAATAGAAAGTCATCAGGCCAGGCAATTCACCTTGTGAAAAAACATCTGGTGAAAAAATAATAATCGTAGTGGTAACCAACACTCGTTGGGAGCCTACTGTCCTCTGACACTCACTAACCAAAGTGGTTTATATTTTTAACTGATGTGTGATTGGCATACAATAAATGGTACACATTTCAAGTATAAAATCTGATCATCTTTGACATCTGTGTGCCTGTGAATCTTCACCATGATCAAAGTAATGACTATATATGTTCTGCTCCAAAGTTCAGTTCAATTCAGTCGCTCAGTTGTGTCTGACTCTTTGTGACCCCCATGGACTGCAGCACGCCAGGCCTCCCTGTCCATCACCAACTCCCAGAGTTTACTCAAACTCATGTCCATCGAGTTGGTGATGCCATCTAACCATCTCATCCTCTGTCGTCCCCTTCTCCTCCCACCTTCAATCTTTCCCAGCATCAGGGTCTTTTCCAATGAGTCAGTTCTTCACATCATGTGGCCAAAGTATTGGAGTTTCAGCTTCAGCATTAGTCCTTCCGATGAGTATTCAGGACTGATTTCCTTTAGGATTGACTGGTTTGAGTCCTTGCTGTCCAAGGAACTCTCAAGAGTCTTCTCCAACACCACAGTTCAAAAGTATCAATTCAGCTTTCTTCATGGTCCAACTCTTACATCCATACATGACTACTGGAAAAACCATAGCTTTGACTAGACGGACCTTTGTTGGCAAAGTAATGTCTCTGCTTAATATGCTTTCTAGGTTGGTCATAACTTTTCTTCCAAGAAGCAAGCATCTTTCAATTTCATGGCTGCATTAGCCACCTGTAGTGATTTTGGAGCCCCCCAAAATAAAGTCTGTTATTGTTTCCATTGTTTCCCCATCTATTTGCCATAAAGTGGTGGGACCGAATGCCATGATTTTAGTTTTCTGAACACTGAGTTTTAAGACAGCTCTTTTTTTTCACTCTCCTCTTTCACTTTCATCAAGAGGCTCTTCTTCTTCGCTTTTTGCCATGACGGTGGTGTCATCTGCATATCTGAGGTTATTGATATTTCTCCCAGAAATCTTGATTTCAGCTTGTGCTTCATCCAGCCCAGCATTTCGCATGATGTATATAAGTTCATCTGTATATAACTTCATCAAGCAGGGTGACAATATATAGCCTTGTATAACCAAAGTATCACCCCAAAATGCCTCCACCTAGATGTGTGTGTCCCAGGCAAGCTCTGATCTGCTGTCTGTCACTGTGTATCGGTTCACATTTGCTAGAATTTTACATACATGGGGTCACACTGTGTGCACGCTTTACTTCTTTGACCTCTTTTACTCAGCATTATTATTTTGAGATCCATCCATGTTGCATATATAGCAATAGTTCCTTTTTGTTTAAAACATGGTCTATTCATTTTTGTTGCTGTATAGTGTTTCATCCAATGAATATGCCACAATTCATTTACTAACGTGAAAATGGAAATTTGGATTGTTTCAAGTTTATAGCTATTATAAATAAACTTCTGTGAACATTTATGTACAAGTTTTATATGGACATAGGACTATAGCTATTATAAATAAACTTCTGTGAACATTTATGTACAAGTTTTATATGGACATAGGACTTCCCTGGTGGCTCAGATGGCAAAGTATCTGCCTGCAGTCCAGGAGACCTGGGTTCAATGGCTGGGTCAGGAAGACCCCCTGGAGGAGGGCATGGCAACCCACTCCAGTATTCTTGCCTGGAGAATCCCATGGACAGAAGAGTCTGGGCGGCTACAGTCCATGGGATCACAAAGAGTCAGACACGACTGAGCATGTCTTAAGAGTAAGAGTCGAGATGCTTTCTTTCTTTCTTTTTTTTTTAATATTTCATAATTTATTATATTCAACCAATATTTTTGGTAACATTTAAAGCTTTCAGTTCAGTTCAGTTCAGTTTCTCAGTATCTGAATCTTTGCAACCCCATGGACTCCAGCACACCAGGCCTCCCTGTCCATCACCAACTCCCAGTGTTTATTCAAACTCATGTCCATCGAGTTGGTGATACCATCCAACCATCTTACCCTCTGTTGTCCCCTTCTCTTCCCACCTTCAATCTTTCCCAGCATCAGGGTCTTTTCTAATGAGTCAGTTCTTTGTATCAGGTGGCCAAAGTACTGGAGTTTCAGCTTCAGCATCAGTCCTTCTAATGAATATTCAGAACTGGTTTCCTTTAAAATGGACTGGTTGGATCTCCTTGGCGTCCAAGGGACTCTCAAGAGTCTTCTCCAACACCACAGTTCAAAGGCATCAGTTCTTCAGCGCTCAATTTTCTTTATAGTCCAGCTCTCACATCCATACATGACTGCTGGAAAAACCATAGCATTGACTAGACAGATCTTCATTGGCAAAGTAATGTCTCTGCCTTTTAATATGCTCTCTAGGTTGGTCATAACTTTTCTTCCAAGGAGCAAGAGTCTTTTAATTTCATGACTGCAGTCACCATCTACAGTGATTTTGGAGCCCCCCCAAAATAAAGACAGCCACTGTTTCCACTGTTATCCTATATATTTGCCATGAAGTAATGGGACCAGATGCCTTGATCTTTGTTTTATGAATGTTGAGCTTTAAGCCAACTTTTTCACTCTCCTCTTTCACTTTCATCAAGAATCTCTTTAGTTCTTCACTTTCTGCCATAAGGATGGTGTCATCTGCATATCTGAAGTTTATGAGATTTCTCACGGCAATCTTGATTCCAGCTTGTGCTTTATCCAGTCCAGCGTTTCTCATGATGTACTCTGCATATAAGCTGGAAGCTGGCAAGAAGCCTGGAGCAGATGATTCTCCAGCTCCTTCAGAGGGAGCATAGCCATATCAACACCTTGATGCAAACCTTTGGCCTCCAGAAATCAGTATTCTTGCCTGGAAAATGCTACGGTCAGTGGAGCCTCGAGATGCTTTCTTTGGGCAAATAATTAGCAGTGGAATGGCTGAGTCAGTTGGGAGGTGTACTTTTGAAGCTGCCAGACTTTTCCAGAGTGCTTGTAACAATTTCCATTTCCACCAGCGGTGAAGGATCGTTTCAGCATCTAGCCTTGGTGTGGTCAGTCTTTGAAAACTTAAATATGCTAATATGCTTGTAATAGTGAGTTACTGTGGCTTTAATTTGCATTTTGCCAATGACTAATCATGTAAAGCTGTTTTTCATGTGCTTATTTCTCAAAAGTGTATCTTTTATGGAGTGTCTTCAAATATTTTGTCTAGTTTAAGAAATTGAGTTGTTTTTTCCTTATTGCTGAATTTTTAGAGTACTTTGTGTATAACTGATAAGGCTCTTTGTCAGATATATGCTTTGTAAATATTTTTTCTCAGTCTATGGCTTGTCCTTTCATTTACTTAAGAGTGCCTTTAGCCGAGTAGAGGTTTTTCTTTTTTTTTTCTTTTTTAAAATCAGCTGAGTTTTTTTTTAAATATACATTTATGTATTTTTAGTTGGTGAATAATTGCTTTATCATATTGTGTTGGCTTCAGCCATACATCTACATGAATCAACCGTAGGTATACACGTGTCCCCTCCTTTTGAACCTCCCTCCTACCTCCTACCCCATCCCACCCCTCTGTCTTGTTGCAGAGCGCTGGATTTGAGCTCCCAGGGTCATGAAAGTAGATTTCCACTGGCTATCTATTTTACATACAGTGATATATGTGGCTCTGTGCCACTCTCAGCTCATCTCATCCTCTCCTTCTCACACTGTGTGATAAGTCTGTCGACTATGTCCGTGTTTCCACTGCTGCCCTTCATATAAGTTTATCAATACCATCTTTCTAGATTCTATATATATGTGTTGATATACGCATCTGTTTTGGCAGAGTTGAAGCTTTTAAGTTTCCTTACGTGTGTTTGATCAGTTTCTTCTTTTAAGCAGAAATGTAGTTGAGCTACAATACTGTGTTAGTTTCAGGTCTGCAGTTAAGTGATTATTATACCGTCAGTTTCTTTTCATGTCGTTGTTTAGCTGCTGAGTCATGTCTGACCCTTTTCGATCCCATGGACTGCAGCACGCCAGGCTCCTCTGTCCTCCACTATCTGCTAGGGTTTGCTCAATCTCATGTCCATTGAAGTCGGTGATGCCATCCAACCATCTCATCCTCTGCTGCCCCTTCTCCTCCTGCCTTCAGTCTTTCCAAGCATCGGGGTCTTTTCCAACGAGTCAGCTCTTTGCATTCTTTTTATGGATCATACTTTCCATATAGTCTCTAAGAAATCTTTTTCTTTTTTTTTTTATTACAACATTTGCTTTATTGTAGTGGTCTGGAATGAAACCCAAATCTTTTTCTAACTCAACATGCCCCAAGTTTCCTCCTGAGTTTTATTCAAGTTTTATGGTTTTAGTTTTTTCATTTAGACTTTTTCTCCATTTTGAGTTATTCTTTGTTTGAGGTGCATATGGCTATTCTTCCTCCATTGATCTGTCTTTGCAAATTTGTAGCAAATTAATTGTCCACATATGTGTAGATCTGTTTCTGGGCTCGGTGGCATCAATCTACTTGTCAGTCTTTATGACAGTACTCCACCAGCTTGACTTCTGCAGCTTTAAAATAACCCCCGGAGTCAGTTAGTCCTCTAATCTTATTTTTCAGGGTCGTTTTGGCTATTTTACATCTTTCGCATTTCCACATAAATTTTAGTATTATCTCATTCATTCCCACCAAAAACATGTGGGAATTTTGGTTGAGTTTGTGTTGAATTTATAGTTCATTTTGGTGACAGCTGGTATCTTAACAATACGGAGTCTTCTGACCCATGAATGGATTACATTTCTACATTTATTTGGGTCTTAATTTCTTTCAGCCAGTATTTTACAGCTTTCAGTGTACCGGTCTTGCAATCTTTTGTCAGATTTATCCATACATATTTCATATATTTTGGTGCTATTGTAAATGATGCTTTTATTTTTATTTTAAATTCTGATTGTTACTAGTATGTTGAAATACAACCGATTTTCCAGTTTTGATTGTATAACTGTCCTAAAATCACATATTAATTACAGGAATGTTTGGTATGATCTAGATTTTCTACCTAGGTGCTCAAATAATCTGCAGATAGAGAGTTTTGCCTCTTTCCTTTCAACGCAGATGCCTTTTACTTATTTATTCTTCCCTTGCCTTACTGCGCTGGGAAGAACCTCTAGTATAGTATCGAACGGAAGTCTGGGTGTACATCTCTCAATACTGATCATGGGCAAAAGAATTCAGCCTCTCATCGCTGACCATGATGTTGACTCTTGGTTTTTCTGAGATGCTCTTTTTCAGGTTTAGAAGGTTCTATTCCTGCTTTGATGAGAGCTTTTATCAGTAATGGATATTAGACCTTGTCAAATGCTTTTTTCTGAGTTTTGAGATTATCTCATGCTTTTCTCTTTTTAATTTGTTGGTATGGTGAACCATACTGATCTTCAGATGTTAAAACCAACCTTGCCTTCATGGGATACACCCCAAGGTTTATCTCATTCCAAAGAAGTAGATGAGCAGAGTTGCCCTGAGGGCATCAGGAGGCCCCTTTAAGTAAGAATCCTTGGTACCTGGCTTTTAATTTGCCCCAAAGCCACTCTGAAGGCCCCACACCCGCTCGAACCAGCTGAGACCCCATCGTTTACAACTGGAATCATTGTGAATAGTCGTCTATTAATACTTCTTGAGGCATTTTTCCTTCTTTCAATTTGAAGTGTGGACAGCGTTTCTTTTTTTCCTCTACTAGCTCCATTTTCCCACACAGCACTTTGCTTTCATCATGTTGATTTTCTTCTCTTACACATATTTTGGTTTAAGGAATGAATATTTTTGTAGCTGGTGGAGGTGTCTCAGACAACAGCACAGGCCTGAACCCTTTCATGCTCACAGTTAATTTCCTTCCAGAATCTCACACTTTCTCTTTGGAACCATGAAATAACATTATTTGTGAAATGTTCACACATGCTAAGAACAAAAGAAGTTTTGGACATGCCATCCATGTTTGATTTTCAGATCATTTAGTTCTGCTGCCTCAGAAAGTCATTTGGTTTGTAATAAAGAGGATTAGTATATTTTAATACTTTGAAAAAAGTTCTTTTCACTAATAAGCATCTTCTAAGTGATTTTTTCAGGTAACTCAATTTTTATCAGTTTTTGGTATCTAAATTTCCCAACTTTAGTCCAAATTGACTAGTTTGCATGCATTTTCTAATAATGAGACGAAATGGTTTTATTGGTGAAAAAAATAACTGAATTTGTTGAGTAAGTGAATTTTCTGGTGTAACTTTGGGGACGCGGGCATTCCACTGCGCAGCCTGAGGACCGCTTTCTCCGCACCCAGCTTTCCTCCCGCCCTCCAACGCCTGTCTGACCACCTTTCACTTGCTTTCGTAAGCTGCATGTATTTCTTCGTCTGCCACGAGATCATAAACAAACTTGAGGGCGGGGTTTGCATCTCCCGTTCATTATGTGTCAACCCCCTGTGGTATGCTCTGCACATAGTAGGGCCTCAGTAAGTGGCAGTGACGTTGGCGGTGCGGGGGGCAGGCACCCTGAGGCCCAGGCAGCACAGGAGAGCGCAGTCTGAAGCTCAGCCCTGCAGCCCTTTGTTGAGAAATCCCTAACCTGTAAAGGATGTGGAATCGCCGACACCGGCTGCAGTGCCCTTGTTAGCTGACCTTCCTCTCCAGAAGCTGGCATCAGGGCAGGAACTGCCCTGATGGGGAGAGGACTCCTAGACTTTTACCTTTTTTTTTTTTTTTTTTAATTCTCTGGCTGTAGAAAAAGGCAGGGAACCAATGAGAAAGTGCCTCAGAGCCAGCAGGCACCCCTGGGGGAGTTCTGCCTTTACACTGGGTAGTCGTCTTTCCCAGCCCCGGTCATTGCCCTTGGAACGTTTACTGTCTACTACAGACCCCTCTAGATAGAGACCCTTTGGCTTTACAATTATCTTCATGAAAATACAAAAGTCCTGGGTAGGTTAAGTCAGTCATCCATTTTTATGAAAAAGTCCAACCCCAAATCTGGGATATATGGTCTCTGATCTTTTTGATCAAGAATTTCCACTGCAAAATTCTGTGCAGGGACCCCCCCCCCCCCAGCCCAAGCCTATCTATTTTATTTATCAATTACATACCTGTGCTGTTGCCCCAATATATTATGTGTGTTTTAAAACAACGGTGAACGATTAGAGAAAATAAAGAAAACTACAATTTCTTGTATTTTTCCCCTTCTCTGGAGCACAGTAGTGAGGCGTTCTCTCTCGGAAGCCCCAGAAAAGCACATGAGATGAGGGCCCTGAGGGAGAGGACGTCTTGGAGCCAGACCTCCTGCCCCCAGAAATACCCAACCTGCTTGGACTTGGGCTCACCTATCTGGCAGCAGCTCTCAGCTCTCGGGAGCAGATGTGACTAGGCTCAGCCAGTGGGTGAGAGAGGACTTCCAGGCACACCTGTTCCACAGTGGGGGCTGCATCAGGGACTCCGCGGGCTTGTGGAATGATCTTCCTTAGTGCTGCAAAGAGCCCCACCAGGCCAGTGCTCTTGCTTTCTCATAATTGAGACCTGACCTAGCTTGAGGGAAGCTATGAGGCTTCCCTGGTAGCTCAGCTGGTAAAGAATCCGCCTGCAATGCCGGAGACCCCAGTTAGATTCCTGGGTCGGGAAGATCTGCGGGAGAAGGGATAGGCTATCCCCTCCAGTATTCTTGGGCTTCCCTTGTGGCTCGGCTGGTAAAGAACCTGCCTGCAATGTGGGAGACCTGGGTTTGATCCCTGGGTTGGGAAGATCCCCTGGAAAAGGGAAGGTGACCCACTCCAGTATTCTGGCCTGGAGAATTCCATATATATATATATATATATATATATATATATATTCCATGAGGTCACAAAGAGTCGGACATGACTGACTGACTTTCACTAGCCTGATGGATGGGATAAAATACGCATGCATTTATAGGGCTTCTGAGAGGTTGTGGACACATTTTCATAGCTAGTCATTTTAATGACCAGATGGGAATTAGATTTTCCAGGGAATTCCATGCTTAATTCTTCTGTAAAGACTCTCTCTTAGAAATAAGCCACCACTCCCTTATTTTGTCTGCATTATAATTTCTGACTTTTGAATGTAGGTGCTGATTAGAGCAGGCACCTGCTTACCTGCTGACCCTGCACCTCCTCACCCTCATAATAGGATTAATGGCAAAAGAGACAA